>NC_143510.1:71108213-71420713 GCF_031878675.1 Megascapheus bottae | reverse complement strand
AAGAAAAGATGAAGCACAGCCACACAGAAGGTGGATAAAATGGCAGAAGTTATCAAATATTTCCTTCTGAGTTCCTAATTCTCAATATTAATGGACTTAATTTTCTAATTAAACAACATGCATTGACTAGTTCTATCAAAAATTAAGACCCATATATCTGATGTCTTCTAGAGACACATTTTGACAAATAAAAATAAATTCTCAAGCTGAAAGGCTGTAATAAAATCTTTCAAGCAAATGGCTCCCCTAAGAAGGGATGAGAATTTTTTTTAACAATATATCATTTTAACTCATCAATATTTAGAAAATGTTCATATACTAATATAATAAAAAGCATGCATCTCAATATTCACAATATCTTGTTTTCACTTTTATTAGAAACCCATGTTCTGGGCCTGGGAAGAGAGTGAGTTAATGGCTGTAATTCTAGCTATAGGAGGTGTAAGAAGACAAACTGTGATCCAAATCAGCCCTTGAAATAAACAAAAGAAAAAAATTATCTAAAAAATGATATATAATATATAGAATTTCATTGTGTACATACTAACACTGTCTTTTTTGCCAGTCCTGGGGCGTGAACTCAGGGCCTGAGCACTGTCCTTAGGCTTTCTCAAGGCTGGGGCTCTACCATTTGAGCCATATAACCATCCTAGCTTTTTTCTATGCATGAGGTACTGAGGAATCGAACCTGGGTCTTTGTGAATGCTAGGCAACATTCTACCACTAAGCCAAACTCCCGGCCCTAACACAGTCTTTTGATACGTTCGTCCATTGCAGGGCATCTGGGTAGATTTCATATCTTTTCTATGGTATATAGAACTGCAATGTTGATGTATGACTTGTTTATGCTCTACTGTATAAACATGTGTGTATCTATTCACCCATCAGAAAGAATTACATCTTGCCATTCATAAAGAAATGACAAGACTTGAAAACAATTATGAACTGAAGTAAGCCAGACCCAGAGAAACACAGGTTGCATGATTTTCCTCATTTGTGTCTATAAATCTACAAGTAAACATACTGGGTGATAAGCAATAAATAAAATGAAATGTAATAGATTCTACTGAGAGGACAAATACTGTAATTCTTTAAAAAGTTTAAGTCAAGGTCCAACAAAATATGGACCAGGAAATGGGTAGAAGAGGGGTGAAGATATTGACGTGATAATGCAGATTAAGTGGCATTGAACAAAAAACTGCTTTGTTAAATGGCAAAAAATATTAATACATCACCTAAAATTAAAGGAAAGGATGAACTGGGACAGGTGGGTGAGAATGTTGAGAGATACATTTGTATTTAGGAACTATTTTAGTGAATAGCAAGTCCTTTTTGCAACTAAAAATATGCATGTATGTTTTATTGATCTTGGAGTTTGAACTCTAGGCCTGGGCGCTATCCCTGAGCTCTTCACTGTAAAGCATCATTTCTGGTTTTGTGGTAGTAAGTTGGAGATAAAAGTCTCATGAACTTTTCTTTCCTCGGCTGGTTTTGAACTGTGATCCTCTGATCTCAGCCTCCTGAGTACCTAGGGTTTCAGATATGAGCCACCAGTGCCCAGCTATATATATGTAATATACATATATATGTATATGTGTGTGATGTGTGTGTGTGTGTGTTTAAATAACAAGTGCTGAAAGTGTTGAAAGTATGTCTGAAGTATAGAACATCTACTTAGCAAGTTCAGTGGCTTGAGGTCAAATCTTACAGAGAGAGAGAGAGAAGAGAGAGAGAGAGAGAGAGAGAGAGAGAGAGAGAGAGAGAGAGAGAGAGAGAGAGAGAGAGAGAGAGAGAGAGAGAGAGAGAGAGAGAGGAGAGAGCAATGTTCTGTTGAAAAAATACATTTCTAAGGCTATCTTTACATTTTTCATTCAAAGGGTGATATTTTCTAAAATTCCTGTGTTTAAATATAATCTTTAGTCCCACTTTCAGATTGGTTAATAATATTTTAGAAATTTTTCTGGCACATTTTAGTGATGTAGTGAAGTTCAGTTTTTCATTTTTGTTCGATTTTGCTTATGTTTAAAGGAATATATGAGGGAAATTTGTTTTTCCCTCTGGAAGATCTTTGGGTGGAGACAGATAACTATTTAGCAAAATGCGCCATCTAGTGATGCAATTAAAATGGATCAAAAAATGTGGTATACACACAATAAATTTTACTCATTTACTATAAAGAATAATATTGTACCATTTGTAAAGAAATGGAAAGATTTGAGGATAAAATATGCTTAATGAAGTAAGTCATACCCATTTTAAATACCTATATTCATTCAGGGATCTAGTTAGAAAGTCAAATTCTATTTTCTATTCGTTAACAATATTTTATCTGTTTTATAAAGTGATTACAGCTGGAAGCTGGTGGCTTCCATCTATAATCCTAGCTATTTAAGAGTCTGAGATGTGATGATTGTAGCTTGAAGCCACCTTGGGCAGGAAAATCTATGAAACTCTTTTCTCCAACCAACCACCCAAAATCTGGAAATGATGTGGTGTCTCAAGTGGTAGAGCACTAATTCTGAGCAATAACTCTGTGCTTAGGGACATTGCTCAGGTCCTAAGTTCAAATACCAGCACTGGAACACACACACACACACACACACAGTGATTTGTTCAATATTCAAATTATTCACTCATAGTTTTAAATTTATTTCTAATAACTATGTACATGTGTAGAGCACAGAAATCAATGTAAAAGATAAGGGAAAACTGATGAATACTTAAAATCTGAAGAGACATCACATTTGTTTAATGTGTGAATTAACATTGTGCTTTCCAGAAAGTACTATTACGTAATCTAAAAATATTAGATCTACTCAATTATCCTAAATCCTGTGTCCCTTAATTCTTCCATGCCATTCTCATTCTCCAAGCTGGAAATAACTTTATGACATGCACACCAGTTGAATTAATGAGATTGCAGAATACCAGGGAAAAAATACCTGCTACTTCTTTGTTGTGTGCCACTGCAAAGTTAAGTGATACACTTTAGACTTACATCCTGTAAGTCTAAAGGCACATTGGCATATGAACACAAATGAGAATAACTTTTAGATGATTTATGATCTTCTGGATAAAAAGAATGATTCAAACACAACAAATTGGGTTATCTCTCTATGAGCAAATGTTGCACTCCGATTTCTATCTTTTGGAAAATTATACCAAAGCTCGATTGTATTATCATCCCGTGGTTTTATGTGAGAGAATTTGGCCACAACTAGTCTGGAGTTTCTTCCTTCCTATGTGGTCACAGCTGAAAGCTGGGTTGGAATAAGCTTGGGGAAGAAGGCTTTGTGGCGATGAATGGAAGAAAGCTCAGATACAGATGCAGATGCAGATGTTGGACAAACAACTATGAACCATTTCACCTGCCTGTGGGTTGTTGAACGTCATGATGAGTCAGTACTCTAGCAGAAGATGTTTCGATGCAGGAAGAGAAGCTGTATGGTTTTTAAAGACTTGAGCTTTGGAATTCACACAGCACTGATGGATTACTTGCATGTGAACTGAAGGAACATTTTTTATTAGTTTTGCTGTTATCATGCATGTTTTCTCTGAATTCCTAGGTTTTATTGAAGTTATACTAGAACAAAGAATAAAACAAAAAGTGAGACCAATGCTGTTATTTATTAAAAAAACAAAAACAGGACTGGGAGTTTGGCCTAGTGGTTAAAGTGCTTGCCTAGCATGCACGAAGACCCGGGTTGGATTCCTCGGTACCACATACATAGAAAAAAGCCAGAAGTGGTGCTGAGGCTCAAGTGGTAGAGTTCTAGCCTTGAGAAAGTCCAAGGACAGTGCTCAGGCCCTGAGCTCAAGCCCAGGACTGGCAAAAAAATAAAATAAAAAATAAATAAAAAAACAAAAACAAAAGCAATATTTTCAACTAGGTTTCCCTTGTGTTATTCAGGATTAAATTCTTTCAAATTCAATTAAGGATAAAATTAAATTTGATATTTAAAACTCACCAGTTAAAAACTTCCAGTATCTGAAGACTTGTGTCACATCTCAATTTGTGGTCTGCTTCAGGAATGAAGAAAACAGGTATCTGCTGTGTGTGCCAATATAAAGGCCATGATCACCTTTAGTTTCTTTTTGTGGTCTTAAATTGCTAGCTGTTCAGATGGAATGAATCATTAGTTCCAGGTAACAAAGCAATGTTCAACTATTATAACTCAGGTTTCATTCCTGGTAAGTCAAGTCAGTACAGTGTGACACTTAATAATAGATTTCATAAAGGGTGTTTTGAAGCTCAAGGAAATGTCCTTGGAATTTAACTAGGAATTATTTTGTACTGTGATCCGTAAGACATCAGCAGACCGCTGTGTCCAATTCTTGAATTCTTTGCACATGACAAATAACAGTTCCTTTTCCAGCATTGACAAAGTTACTTTATATAAACCAGCCAAAAGTATTCTTTTTTCTTACTTTGGTGAGTTGCTTATTTATCTTTCTAAATGAGTTTTATTCACTGCAGGGATTTTACACCTATCTCTTATCTAAATGGTATAATAAGAAAGCATTTAAAATTTTCCTCTATGAGTAATTATCATGTAAATACTCCTACATTTTGAATAAAATGTCTAGAAATAGAACTTAGTACTGTTTATTACCCTATGAAAGGTAAGTACCACGACCATACTGACACTTAGTATATCTAAAAGAAAGTGGAAATTTAAGACATTCCAAAAATTATTAACTGGTCAATGGGAGTTTTCTCTTTCACAAGTGTTAATTATACTTTGGGCAGAGTTAATTATCATTGTCAAGCAAAAATTAAATATTGATATGTATGATTTTAACACAGGTATGTTTGCCAATAAATTTATTTTTATGATTTCATAAGACTGTATATTTCTGCTTCTTTTGAATAGTTGTTGATTTTATATACCATTTTATGGTGGTCCTGGGATTTGAACTCAGGTTTGAACTCATTTTGGCTCACTATGGCAGGATTACCAGCTCTCTACCAGTTGAACCATGCCTTTGTCATTGCTTTATTCTGTCATATTTGAGATGTAATCTTTCAGAGTTTTTTGCCTAGTCTGACCTTGATTTTCTGTCCTGCAAATCCCAGCCTCCCAAGTAGCTAAGATGAACAATATAAACGCACTTAGCTATAGATGTCATTTCAAATTGTGAAATATAGTTAAAGTGAATTATGACATAATATTGTAAAAACGTAGTACAAACTCCAGTGATGTTGGCATTAGCCAAAAAAAAACCCCTCAAGTGTCTTTATTCCTTTTAAATTCACTCATATTTTAAAAAGTAGTAAACATAAGACTTGCATAAGAATAAATGTTTCACTGGTCTCTTTGAGGAAAGCAACACTTGCAGGTGTTATTTAACCCAGGGAAATAAAAATAAAGTCTTGGAGCATGGAATCAGGTTTTAATGTAATTGTCCTTTTGAAATATTTTCTCTAATTTTCTCTTAGAAAAATGCTCTATTCCTTCGGTTTTGTGCCTCGTATTGTCATATTTTCTTCAGGTTTTTCTCCACATTGGTGTTTCTAATATTTTATAAAAGAGCAGCCTAATTCCATGAAGGACCTTCCATGAAATAAAATGAGGTTTCATTGCATTTTTATGGTACTTTTATGAAGCACAGAGAAGAAATTTAAACATGATTCCATAGAAAACTGAACATTATTCACTAATTTGCAAAGTTGAGCTTTGTCTGTCCCCAAGCCACCTTTACTCAACTATCTTTGTCTTTACTGGAGATATATTTGGGGTTAGCAGAATTTCCCTTGGAATATCTAAGGAAGGAAGGATAAAGCTGGGTAGTAATGTTAAAAGTATAACACACTCAATATTTTTTTAAAGTAATGGAGTGTTCAGATATTAAAGAGTGCAAATATTGCTCAGTTGATTTGATCCAATGCTCTATTGAATTGGGAGAAGCTGAAGCAGGCTACAGTAGTAACAATTTTGTCATTAAATGGAAGCAGGTGCTTTTTAAATGTTTGTCTACATCATATTAAGCTTCCAAATATGTCCACTGTTATTCCCAGATAATTAGATGCAATACTACAGCACAAATTTAACTTCTGAAATAATGCAAGGCATGACATTCATTACAATGAGCCAAGTAAATCATAAAACATAAATTGTACTTCAAAAAAGGTTCTTGCTTCAAGGCAGAAATTCTGTATTGAAATAAACTGCAAGCAAAGCTAACCTAGGGCTGCCATCTAGTGGTAACAAGTGATATAGGATTGCAATAGATTGTTATTTTTCCTAGGATAAAAAAAAAAAAAAAAAGGAAAATCAACATGAAAGGAGTACATTGTCCAGAAAATGAAATATCTTATTATGATGACTGATAGATAATAGAGTGAAATTTTTCCTTAAAAGATTCAACGGGGGTATATTCTTGACTGAATTAAAGAGTCTTATACATGCTACGTGGGTGCTAGAGGCAATGAAAGAGACAAAGAGTGCGATGGGAGTTTGGACACTTGATTGCCCTAAGCAGGCGGAAGGGAGACCTTGAGACAAGCATGTTTAGAGTCACATTAATAAGCTAAACGTTCCTGAATAAGGTAGTGTTCAGAAACCCTTCACATATAACCACAACTGGAGCTTTATTTATAAAAGTGCTTGGATTTTTAAAAAATGTTTTATACATTGGAAAGGAAGAGTTAGGCTTTTTCTGAGCTCTGTAGTTACTTAAATTTGATCCAGACAGGTGGGGGAAAAAGAGGCTGTCTGTTACTTCTCTATAAATAGACTACTTAAAGAAGGAGAGCCCTAATTTGGGGGCACCTAAATTATACCATAAAGTACTTACTGGAAATGTGATTTTCCAGGCCCACTCAACTGTGATTTCAGTGGAAGTCAGAGGCTTGTATTTTAAGAAGCACTCTTTTACTAATGTAGGTGAGGGGAGGCCATAAGTCAAATAATACCTGCTGAGCTAAGGGTATATTCAATGAATCTCACTGCCTTCCTGAGGGTGAAATGGATACTGATATCTAACTCCTAGACAGTACTCAAGGATTGTAAGAGGACACTAAATCTCACTCTTCCTTGGATTTCCCTGGTTTTCAGCACCCTAGGAAGCACTTTCTTCTCAAGAAAATTGGAGCCATGGGCCATCCTTATGGAGACCCATCTTTAAAAGAGGTGGTCACAGTTACTGCTAGAAAAGCAGCTACTAGAAAAACACTTAAGAAGTCAAGGGTTCTTCTGAGGTGATGTAGACTGAGAACTCTGTTTAGGATTCATAGTGAGATTTGCAATTGGGATTCATAGTGAGGTTTGCAATTGGGATTCATAGTGAGATTTGCAGCAAGAAGAGGAGCAAAGATCCCCACAGGAGCCTCTGCTAACAACTGGAAGAAGGAGTTTTTCCAAGTTCTCCATGACTGTCATCATCAGTGGAACAGAAGATGACTGCTTCTTCTAGAACTACCCTCTTTTATATTGTTAACTTTAACATTCAGCTATAACTTCTTTTTTTTTTTCCAGTCCTGGGCTTGAGCTCAGGGCCTGAGCACTGTCCTTGGACTTTCTCAAGGCTACAGCTCTACCACTTGAGCCTCAGCACCACTTCTGGCTTTTATCTATGTATGTGGTACCGAGGAATCGAACCCGGGTCTTCATGCATGCTAGGCAAGCACTTTAACCACTAGGCCAAACTCCTGGCCCAGCTATAACTTCTTGAAAAGTTAATTGAGAAGAGCAAAGGAAGTGGGATTGGCAAAAGCAGCTTGGCATAAAGTACTGCCAGAGAAGCCATGTTGATTTTCACTTCCACGTTCAGGAGTTTTGAATAGTGTGACACAGAGTTTGTGTGGGATCTTCTGAGGGTGGTGAGTTTTCTACAATGTCATTCCCAGGGACATGGTTGCTTGTTTCTCAAGATGATTTTTCCACAAAGAAAGAAAGTAAAAATATTTTGGGGTGCATGTGAGGCCCCAAATGTCATTGCTGGTGTTTCACACTTGCAATAGTATCATCAATGGATTAGAGAGAAAAGAGACTTAAGAAAATAGACATGGATGGTTAGAAGCACAAGAAATAAGGCTTACAAGTATCAAACTCTTTACTGTAAATGATGTGCTTGAATATAAATGTGAGGGTGTGTGGTGTGTGTTTGTGTAAGTGTTAAGCAATGACACCAATTTCAATGACAGAAATCAGTTATCCTCTATGGAAGTGAAAGTCAGAGAGTTGCTGAGTTGGGTATCTTTTCCAAACAAAAACAGCTTTCCTAAGCTGTAAAGGAAAGACTCCTTTCTGTATGAAAGACGACTGAGAGAATTTGAATGGATGTGTCAGGAACAATTAGCTATTGATGCGAACATTGTGAGTCTTTTCTTAAAGAGAACTCAGTCGGTCTTTCCCAGCTTCCTTGTTACTTAGGTGTAGCCATGTGATTGATTTCTATCCCATGGAAGATAAGCATAACCAATATGTGTTACTTGATTGGTCCATTGAAATCCACCACACTTTCCTTTGACGCAAGCTTCGCCACTAGTAAGAATGGTGGCACACAGGCTTACCTCAGAAACACTTGTTGAAGAGAAAAAATATACCCCCATGAAAGCCTGAATGAATATAAGGAAGGAATGTATTTAGTTATTCACCTCCACTGAGAATCTGTGTGGGAAAAAAAATGAATCTATTGGCCTAGTCATAGAGTGATGTACGAAGCATGCACAAAGCCCTGGGTTCAATTCTTTTGTACCACATACACAGAAAAAGCTGGAGGTGGTGCTGTTACTGAAGTGGCCTTTAGCAAAAGTGCTCAAAGAAATTCTCAGGCTCACTTCAAGCCTCAGGACTGGCAAAAATAAACCTATTCAGCAAAATCATACATGTTTTGGAAAGCACTCTTTTCATTAGAAACCCTCAGATAAACTGCATTGTGTAGACATCACCTTTATGTTTTGCTAGGATGGGAATTTCCTAGAAAGTGAGCCTGCATCACGGAGGCTGCTGGACACTACAGTGGGTTCAGATCATCTCTGCAGAGGCAGGAGCCCTTCCCAAATCCAGTCTATTTCCCAGTTCATAATGTTCTTCAACCTAAAGGGATTTTAGCTTTTCATCGCAAATAAGCAAGATTCTTTTTAAAATTTATTTTTTTGCTAAAGGTAGTAGACATTCTGGTTTTCTTGAAAAAGGAATAAAACAGACTTACCTATAAGGCATGTGTCATGCTGATACTTAACACTTTATTTTCCCAAATTAAAATTCTGGTTAACCATAAGTTGTAAGTTATACATCCTGTAAATACTGTCTTCACATTTGAAGAAGAACATAAGACTCCTACAGCATGGACCCAGCATGCCAAACAGCTTAAGAAAAGGAAACCCCTTAAGAGAGGGAAGTGTCACTACTAAGTGGGAAAAGGTTATGTTTTATTGAGTATGCGCATTTATGGCCACAGTTTTAAGTTTCATTTCAAGCAGCATTGCCAAGATCCAAGTTTATAATTAAATCCCCATTTTACAAAGATGTCAGATAGTTTATTTAGTGGTTTTTTTATGATTTAAGTAATGACTAAGACAACTTATTTTAAGCATGAGTAGTTTTAATGGTAAAGTATAGTTTAGATTACTAACTTGACATTGCAGAGGGATTGCTGTCTTGTGAAAGGGCAATTCACTGTAAGGCACCCTTGTTCTCACTTCTCCTAGTGTATTTTATGACTCAGTCATGTGGCTTACCCACTACTGTCTTAACAGAAGCTGCTTCCTAAGATGTCCACCCCAACATTGTGTGCACATTGCCTGTCTTAGAAATTTACCAGTAACACTATTTGAAAGGAAATAAAACAATTCTATCCATTCTTCTCTGAAGTCCTACTTGATCCAGCAAACACAGCTACTACTTCTCATAGTTCCGTGGAGGAATTATGGAATGACTACAGGAAAAAGAAAGCAAGCCTCCCAAAACACATGTAAAAGATTTTGTTGCATTTGATTCTGGACATCAGAATCCACTATAGACATGGATTTTGGTAGAGGAAATGTGAAAGTATTTGTTATCTACAGAGAGCTGCCTTTCCTACTTCAGTGGAAAGCAAAAATAGGGAAGTGATGACCTGAGATGATGATAATTTAGAGTTGATGGAAAAGGGAAACATAGTAGTTGTCAATATTTTTTGTTATGTAATATATACTTAAAATGAACCACTAATAAAACCTCAATGGATTTTCTAACAGAGCCTCCACTAAGTCTACAATGTTGTTAATGGAGTGCTCTTCATAGTGAACCTGCACACATAAACACACAACACACAGCGTAATGTGTTACTAATGGGGCTACATCCTGAGAAATGACTAATGACTGAGCTGATGACTATTAGTGGAGATTTTTTCACTGAGAAACAAAACACCACAGAATGTACTTACATGACCTAGATAATATTATTTATTCTATAACTAGTCTTTAGTTTTAATCCTGTGGGACCATCATAATAAAGGTGATCAGAGTTGACCTAAACATCATTATTATTTGGCTATGTGAGTGTGTGTGTACATAGACTTGAAGATATGTACACGTACACTTACATAGGTATGTGTGTGTATATGGATACATATCTATATGCAAAAAAGAGTACACATACATCAGTTCTATGACTTCGACCTGGTAAGAAGTTTGGAGGATATTCATGCATGATCCTGACTTAATAGAAATCTCTGCCGAAGTGGGAAATGAGACTTATATAATGACAACTGTAAAATAATAGAATAAATCAGTGTGTAATTCTATAACAGCACAAAACTATAAGACTACATTGTATTGGTGAAACACATATCATGTGATGTAAAGTTTCTAAATGCATACTCAATCTCAACTCTGAGCACTGATGAGCTCACTTTGGTTTTCAAACCCTCATCAAAGGATTAAGTTATGTGATCTCTAAAACGCCTTACTCTTCCAAAGCTAAAGCTTTAATTTAAAAGGCAATTAAAGTAGAAAGAGAAGAAATAGCTAAAATAGAACTTGTTATGTGCCATATAGCACAGGCAGCTTCCAGAAAATAGCAGATACGAATCTGCTGTGAGAAATGTGATGGCTTTCCCATTTAACCACTAGACATCATTTATAACTGAATGTATATCAGAGGAATTAACAAGATTGGATGGCATCATAAGATATTTTTAAACTCCAGGTAAGAATTTGACAGACAGCTTTATGGAAAATAAGTGAATGACATTGGAAGCTAATGAAGAAAGTATTAAATATGAAGTAAAGTCTTAATTGTGGAAATGAAATGGAATGCAATAAGCTCCTTAATCGATTAGAATAATTGTTGAAAGGCATGTCCTGAGTAAAAATCTACTTACACTAAACAAGACAGAAATATTCTGACTCTAGTCTCTACTCTCAGTCATTAGAAATCAATTCTTTCCCCAGGTCCCACAAACAAAACAGGCATTGGGACACATAGCCAAATTTGATTACCAAAACCACATTAGGTAATAGTAACACAATCATATGTACTTTCAAAATGTTAGCAATAACTTGTTCATATTTTATAATTGCTTTTAATTTTAATTTTATTTTTTATTGAATTTTATTGTCTGGGTAATGCATAGAGGGGTTATGGTTATATTCATTAGGTAATATGTGCATTTCTTCTCAATTCTTGATACCCCTTCATATGTTTTTGTACTCCCTTTTCTCCCCCACCCCCTCCCAATCATCTTGTTTTCCCCTTCCCTTCACTATTTCAGATAAACAAATAAACATATATGCAATATACCAGGTAACAAAGTCAGATACAGTGACCACATGAGATTAACCATAAGGGAAATAAAGGAGAAAAGAAATAACTTCACATAGTACATAAAGAAGTATCTTTATAGAGTGAGTATTTTACATTGGCACCAATTAAAATATTGAGTATATGATGCAATTGTAGCTTTAGCATTATAGATGAGATTTTCTTCAGTAAGCCATAATCTATTTTTAAGGTATTAAAATGGATGATTACTAGTTTTTAAGCATTAAAACAGAAAGATTATTTTGTGTCTGGGGAAAGAAATAAAATAGAAGCACTTGTCATTAGGCTGTAGAGATGGATGAAATGTATCCCACTCAGAAACTGATGTAGAAACAGAAGGAAACAAACCTCAAAGCCAGAAGAATCAGTCTGACTCAGAGGAAACTGAAAAACTTGACACACCCTCTGTGCAGAAACAGCTAAACTATAACTGTTTTGGAGCAGCTAATGTTCCATAGACAGGAAACAATAATGTACTTAACTTGATATCACACTATTAAGTATGAGAAAGGATTCATTTAATGTGTGAGTTATTTCTGAATAGAGAAAAGATACACAAATGTGAAAGTTACAGAATTCATTGTTCTAGCTGTAGTGAATGATAGCAAAGTAAGTCATAGTTCTGCCATGTAGGCCTGTTCAGTGCAAAATGATGAAATAATAGCATCCAGAGATTTGAAATGAAAAATATTAAATCAGAAATCTTTCCAATGAAGAATGACACACTGAGTGAAAGAAGTTAGAAATGAATATTGAATACATGGGTATACTAAAAATGCATCCTTTTAAGAAGCTATCATAATGGTTTGTATTTATCTAGTATAATCATTATTAAAACTCCAACAAATGCCAAGAGAACCACTTAATTAAAATCAACAAAATTTAATTAAATCATAAACAAACCAAACAATCATCTTACCAGAATAACTATTTTTGTAATTAAATGAAGAACATGTAATTAGAGTTTAATTTACTTGCTAGACAAAGTTCTTTATGTTTATTGAGGTATAACGAGAAATAAATCAACTTCACATATTTAAAATGTTCAATGTAATGCATTTGAAATAAGTTTGCATTCATGAAACCATAGCCATCATCAATATAATAATAAATGAGGAAATTGGGAGGAAGGTAATGTATATGGCCATTATTTGCATTGTGTATTTAACTGACATTTAAAAATCATTTAGCCATCTGAAAAGCCTTACAACGTTGACATTCTGGAATACAAATTGTCATGAAAATAGAATCTCTCTCTCCCCCCCCCCTCTCTCTCTCTCTCTCTCTCTCTCTCTCTCTCTCTCTCTCTCTCTCTCTCTCTCTCTCTCTCTCTCTCCTCCACATATACTGATAGAAGCAGAAAATAAGGGTAGAATTTCTTTCTGCAAAAATTAAATCCCTTTAACATTATATGTTAAATTAAAATGAGTTGATTTTATTTTACTTGGATGTAGGCAATTGTAAGTAGCCATAAAAATGAAGGAACTATTTAACCTTAAATAAACAATAAATTCGTCACTATCTTGGATACTATTTCCACAAGATTCCTCTAAGTTAAAAAAAATAAATTCCTAGACATAGTAACAGAATGAAAGCAAATCTTGTCTCTAATTTAGTTTATTTCATATCCCTTAAGGCTTATAGCCAGGATAATATTTACCTCTAATGCATTTAAGACACTGCCTGGGTAAGCTGCCATGGGAAGGGGTTCTTTATCTCAGCAGGTAAGTTTACCTGTGAAATGGAGGAGACATAGGGCAAAGTTGCTAAGTGTTTCAATCAATGCTTGAAACCAATGTAGCTGTCTCCCCTGAATTCCCCATATTCAGCCATATCTAGAGACTTCCATTGTCACAATTTGAGGAAGTGACTGTCACAAAGAGGGTGAAGAATAATACTAAACATCCTGAACATGTACCACCAAGAGGTGGCTGCAAAAAGCTATAGGTAAGGTACTGAACATGCCTGAAAAGAAAAGCCCTAAGTCACCCTAAGAGGAAAGAGAACTGGCCCAGAGATCAGGGGGGTAAGGTTAGGAGTGACATACCAGGGAGTGGAGAAGCCAACACAGAAGGGAGCTTGTCTGTGGTGAGTTGAGGACTGGTGGAAACAAGGGCCTACTTGGGGGAAAGCAGAGATTATTATGGGAGATCCAAGCCTCTAGAAGTGCCTTGGATATTGACCCATATTTGAGATCTCTGGACTTCCAAAACCTGTTCCTAATCACTAATAGACCTGTGAGATAAACTCCTCTCCCTGTGCAGTTCTTTTTCCACTTTTTCCTTTCTCTCCTTCCTTCCTTCCTTCCTTCCTTCCTTCCTTCCTTCCTTCCTTCCTTCCTTCCTTGCTTCCTTCCATTTCTCTCCTTCCTTCCTTCCTTCCTTCCTTCCTTCCTTCCTTCCTTCCTTCCTTCCTTCCTCCTTCTTCCTTTCCTTCACATCCCTTGAAATCCTAAAATAATCTTTTTTTATATTTTTATTGTAATTAATAAAAGGGTTACATGATATTTGCCAGATAGAAGGTCCATTAATTCACATACATTGATACCCTTTCAAATGTCTTGGTACCCATCTTTTGCTTTGACTATTTATATATTGTAGACCTGTGTTATTTAATATTGAAACTACACTCAACTAGTAAAAGATTTTATTCATTTATTTAAGATTTGACTAAAATTATTGTTCTTTTAGACATAATACAACTAAATCAGTACTTACTATGCTGATACTAAGGGATATTTCAACAGGATATATCCTAGGTGTTGAGTCAAAATCATTATCAGGACAGAAAGATAACTACCTACTAGCTATAAGTGTATTCAACAAATATTTACAAAGTACTCTAATCGAATTCCACACAGCTCATCAACACACTGAAATTGTTCTGATTATCAAATGCAATCTCTAATGGCATATATGTGATTCTAATGCAGTTAGAAGATTCATACATATGTTTTTAAAGGCTTAATTTTTTTTATATTTCTAAAAGACTTCAGTGTCATTTTACAATTTCAGTGAGTTCATGGCTTCAATCATATCAGTTCCTCATTTTTGGCAGGGCTATCTAATGTTTTCATGTCTGTTTTCAATAAGCAACTATGATGTGGTTATTTCAGATATAGCTGAAATTTGGCAAAAGTTACATTTTATTACTAAATATCACAAAGTCAAGTGTGTAATTATAGCTGAAATTTCAGATTTGTTTTACTATTAATTACATGTATGAGCATGAAAATGTTATATACTCTACAGATCTGAGTTTTCATAAAATATATATAAACAATATTTTATTGTAGTTGTTAAATTCAACTTCAAACTAAATAAATGTATAAATACATACATATAATACTTGTAATTGCATAGCAGGTAAATGCTCATAGATCACCTAAATTATTATTATTGATAGTTTTATAGTAATTACAATTCTATTGCAATTACAATTTCTTTTTGGTCAAAAGTTCATTTCATTCAACGATAATAGCACAAGCTGGGCACAGTGGCTCATTCCTGTAAGCCTAGCTACTCAGGGGGCTGAGATCTAAGGATCAAGGTTCAAAGCCAGTCCAGGCACAAAATAACCTGAGACTCTTATCTCCAGTTAACCTCTGGAAAATGGGAAGTGGGGCTTGGCTCGAGGTTAGGGTGGTAGCCTTGAGGTAAAGAGTTCTGGGACAATGCCAAGGCCCAGGAGTAGGGTGGTAGCCTTGAACTGAAGAGCTCAAGCAAACTTCAAGACCCATGACCCACAAAAAAAATCAATGATAAGAGCACAAATCTGATTAAAGCTATAATATAATTACATTTTAACTCTATGAATTATTTTATTTTATTTGCCAGTTTGGGGGCTTGAACTCAGGGCCTGAGCACTGTCCTTGGACTTTTCTCAAGGCTAGAGCTCTATCCTTGAGCCACAGGACCACTTCCAGCTTTTATCTAGGTATGTGGTGCCAAGGAATCGAACCCAGTTCTTCGTGCATGCTAGGCAAGCACGCTACCACTAGGCCAAACTCCTGACCCTATATAATTATTTTAAACTGAAATATTTAAACTGATTTTGTAGATTGGGTTAGAAA
Source organism: Megascapheus bottae (assembly GCF_031878675.1). Taxonomy (NCBI): domain Eukaryota; kingdom Metazoa; phylum Chordata; class Mammalia; order Rodentia; family Geomyidae; genus Megascapheus; species Megascapheus bottae. Next base: position 71,404,890 of record NC_143510.1, on the reverse strand, counting down.
CTTTCAAAATTAAGTGACCTAGTTTCAGTCACTCCATCTACTTGTCAGAAAGAATGGCAAAAGAAAGACCAAACAAGAATCAATTCTGACAACATTTCTTCTCTTCAATCTGACAGGAGAGAGAGCCACAAATGTGCAAGTTTTAGCAAACAGTGGAATTCAAATCCCACCTGTCACTGGGATGTAGATGTGAAAACGTGGCTATCTTCACAATTAAATATTTTATGATACGATATCTAGGAAGGCAAGTCTTCAAACTCAGACAAGTGAGAAAAGCATAACCTACTTTAAAGGCAGAGAATTCGTGTCAAGTCTCACCAATAGAAACAATGAGAAACACAGAGGATCATTGTCATACTAAACAAGCTCATGGACTAAAATGGATACCTCATTTTTTTTTTGGTCGGTCGTGGGGCTTGAACTCGGCCTGGGCACTGTTCCTGAGCCCACTTCAGCTTTTCTAGTGTTAATTGGAGATAAGAGTCTCACAGTCTTTATTGCCCTGGGCTCGCTTTTGAACCTTGATCCTCAGATCTCGGCCTCCTCAGTAGCTAGAATTACAGGTGTGAGCCACCATGCCTGGTGGATGCCTCATTTTATAAGCTATGTATGAATCTAAAATATCAGGAATCATAGACGAAGCTAAAAACAAACAACAAAACTCAAAAAAATGGAATCTGGGAAGAGACCCATCAAAATGAGGTCTAACTTTCCAGCCAAAGAATAGAGGAAGTCATTTATGTATGACTCCATTCATTCAGAGTCTGTTTTTATGACTATAGAGACAAAGACATAATAAAGTACAATTTTCAGTAACATTAGCAGTGGTAAAGTTGAGTTGTTCACTTGGCAAAAAAGAAAGGACGTTTATGTTACTAGGTTTCTTCATTGTTATTCCAGTGTGTTATGTAGCTCAGTGATTCCTTCACCTCCCATAAGAACGGTTTCTGCTCCGTAGAAAATTGTTTAGTGTGTTCAATGTAATTGTCCCACAATTATGTTATTTAAAGTGTTTCAGAAAGGTACTTTCCTGAACAATTTGACTATTTAGGAGAAAGGTTCCCAATTAATTTGTTTAAATTCTAAAAGTTTTCACTTAGAACTAAAAAGGACAGTGTATAATTGTTTCATTTGCACTGGGAATCTTTTGAGGAAGGTCAATTCTGTACAGAGATGCTATGACCTCACATTGGTCAAATTATAGTGAGTCCAGATGCCCAACACCTATGTGCATCTCTGTGAACATATAGCATATCCTTAAACTGTAAGTAAACCTACACACAAGAAAAAATGCTTTAGATATTCTCAGTAAGGAAAAAATGATTTCACTTTTTGCTTAGTACTTTTACTTGTAGCCTGTTAAATACTCCACTCAATTAGTTGAATATAGTTTAGTACCTTAAAATCCATCTCCTCTATTATTCTATAGTCGAGTTACTGATAAATCATACCACACAAAAGACTTTAAGGAGGCCACACTGAAATAGTTATTTGAAAGGTACAATATTAGCTTTATAGATGGAGGCATTTAAATTTAATAAAATAACTGCATCTTAAGCCAGGGGTTGTGGTCCATATTTGCAATTCTCTCATTTGAGAGTTTCAGTGAGAACTGTGAGTTCTAGAGCCATCTGGCCTACATAGTGAAACCATATTTCAAACAAAACAAAACCAGAAAAAAATAATATCTTATTTAAAAAGTAGATTTTTGTCTGACTAGAAAAATGAGTTATTCATTGTATATATGTTTATTTGGTTATTGTATATAGGTTTATTTGATTATTTGAAATAGGATAGGGAAAGGGGGGAAAACAAGATGAGAGGTGGGGGTAGGGGGAGGGAAACCTGAGACCAAAACATGAGAAAGGGTAGCAATGTTTGTGAAATAATGCACCTTCTACCTGGTGAATATAATGTAATCCTTCTATTAATTACAATAAAAAAAGAAAAATGAGTTATTCAGACATGGAAGTGGGAGAAATATTCCAATGCACAGAATAATATAGTTCAGTTCATACACTCATTCCAAGATATTGAGCTGTTGGAACAGGAGATGAAATAATAAAAGAAGCTCCCAGGGCCGGGAGTTTGGCCTAGTGGTTAAAGTGCTTGCCTAGCATGCATGAAGACCTGGGTTCGATTCCTCGGTACCACATACATAGAAAAAAGCCAGAAGTGGTGCTGAGGCTCAGGTGGTAGAGCTCTAGCCTTGAGAAAGTCCAAGGACAGTGTTCAGGCCCTGAGCTCAAGCCCAGGACTGGCAAAAAAAAAAAAAAAAGAAGCTCTCAGTCCCAAAGCAACTTAAAATTTATGATAGAAAACAACTGTGAAACAATAACTATACATATAACTATATACAGATATAATTATATACACATATATGTATATATACATATGTGTAGCTATATATGTATATATGCCATGTGTTCTGTGGGGAGAAGCCTCACCGAGTGTCATGAGGTAAAATATGACAGAGAACAGGATAGAAGTTTCATGGGAGAATTTGCACTTAATAAGAATGATCACGGAAGGCCTCTTTAATTAACTGGAGTTTGAAAAGGTGTCTGGAGAATGTACAAGCAATCCATGCCATACAAAATATCTGAGGGAAGTGCTTAGATATAGAGAAAAATAAATATGAAGACTTTGGATCAGTAGCATATTTGTATGTCTTTGAGAAACATTTGTATATGTATACATTTTGTATATGCACATATATTCAGATTATGCATACATACAAATGAAAAGTATGTTTGCATACCCATATATAAAGATAAATACATATGCATAAGGTATATAAAGCACATATATTCATAAAGTGTACAAATGCATATAAATGTACATTAAAGTAGAAAAATATATAACTAATCTGAGAAGTGTTCAAGGTAGGTTGGAGTTAAAGCTGGCAGGTAAAATTTACATAAATTATGAAACACCAAGTACTGTTAGTCAGGAGGTGCACTTCATCTTGAGGAAGAAAACTGGGGCCAAAAGAGGTCCTCTCTTTGAGGAACAAAAGTCATGTATTAATCCAGAAAGGTGATCTAGGTAGAAGATAAATGGCCCAGGGTCAGACTACAGCTATATAATGGGAAGAGATTTAATAGTCAAATATGAAGGATGATCATAAATTATCTTTGCAAAATGAGAGATAAAAACATTCCCAAAAGGTCCCAAGACTTCCCTCCTATACAACTGATGACTAAATGAGTACAAAATTCACAAAATTATGAATTATTAGAGAAAAGACACATGTGAGCGGAGAACAGAGTTATATTAAGTATCATGAAATTAAGAGATCTAAAGAATATCCAGAAAAAGTTGTTCAGTGAGCAACTCAATGCCTAATAATGATTTAAACTGAGGTGAGAAAAAGAGTAAAAACGTTATATACTGGTTTAAAAATCTGGACAAATGATACAAACATGAATCTAGAAATAAATGACCAATAAATTTATGAAAAAAGTTTCGATGTAAAAAATGTTTCAATGTCATGTAAGTATGATTACATAACATAAATATCTCTTCATAAGGGGAAGATCATGTTGAAATTATCATAACAATAATCCACGAATTAAAGAAAATTAATTAGAAAATTTCTTTCTTTTCTTTTTTCATATATTTTATTGTAATTAATAGAAGGGTTACATTATATTCACCAGATAGAAGGTGTATTACTCCACAAACCTTGGTACCCTTAAAAAGGACTGCTGTATGTATTTATATATTTCTTTTTACAGAGAATCTGCAATGATGCATCCTTATTTTTCTGAAATTGTATTTTATTACTGGGGTAACATACAGTTACATTTATCAGGTAGTGGGTACCTTACTTCTTGAACATTGATGGCCCTTCTCATGTTTTTCTCCCACTTTCTCTCCCCCATCCCCTCCCAATCATCTTGTGTTTATCGTTCCCTTCCCTATTTCAAATACACAAATAAACATATATACAATATACCAGATACCATAGTCAGATGCAGTAACAACATGAGATAAACTATAAAGGGGAAAAAAGTAAATTAAGAACAAGAATCAAAAAGATAAACAGTTTGTTTCCATATTCCGGAGTTCATTTCGTTTAGCCTCATTCTGTGTACATAGCTTTTGACCTATTTTTATTCTTTATTTTTTTTTTGCCAGTCCTGGGGCTTGAACTCAGAGCCTGAACACTGTCATTGAGCCACTTTTGCTCAAGGCTAGCACTCTACCACCTGAGCCACAGTGCCACTTCTGGCTTTTTCTGTTTATGTGCTACTGAGGAATCGAATCCTGGGCTTCCTACATGAAAGGCAAGCACTCTACCACTAAGCCACATTCTCAGCCTGAACCGCCATTTTGTAAGTATTGCATATCTTTGTTATTCATTTGCAAATTCTTTTTCTAAGCAGATTTGACATGCTTAGGTAAGGGAACTATGAGCAGCCGAAGAGTCAGCCATACTTCTCACAGCAATACTTGGACTTTCCATAGCCCGCATTCACGCAGAGGAGGAAGATGGCCTCTGAGAACTGTAAGAGCAAAGCTGCCATCAAGAAAAGTTTGAAATGCATTTCTATCTAAACATGTCATTAAAAGACACATAATTACAGATTCCCATAAAATGTCTGAAAATAACAGAGTTCTGCTGGAGAGAAGGCATAGAAGTCATAGTAATCAGCGCATCTCACTTCTTTTACTTGCTCCAATGTAAAGGAACTGGCTTCCATTCTCAGACAGCTCTTTCCCATCAGCTTCAAAAAAGAAGATCTTGCAGGAGCCATACAGGAAAAGGTGGAATGGGAGGGTTGTCCTTCCATCTGTATGGTAGTAGGAAAAGGGAATCTCAGTTGTAGAATTCTAAGTATTCCTCTTTTCCACTCTGTATACTAGTAGAATCATTTCATTTATTATGTATCATGTTTTTCAGCACCACATGGGCACTCAGTTGATGTTGAAAACAATCATATTATTAAATTATACCAATTAGAGTATATTTTATCTACAAATCAGATAATATAATAGTGGATATTTTATCATGACAATCTATGGTAAACACATATGCAAAACAGAACAATCTTATCACACATAAAAATAATTTTAATAGTGAGTAGAAACCTAGAGCTTTCTCTTTCATAAAGAATATTTGCATTTAATTTTAATTTTAATTTCTATATATGGAGAATATTGCACTGGAATTTGACCCAGGTACTCCTATAAATCAGAATATCTTTATAGAGTCAGCAAAACTTCCCCACCCAAATTAACGTAATTTCAATTTATTATAGCCAAACATTGTGCCTATTCTTTGTTGCAGTTAAGTGTTTCCTTGTTTATAGATGTCTTTCCTCTCCTATATACTTCCTCAATGCTCTCTCTGTTAAAGTAAGATGGAATGTCAGGCAGTTTTGGGGAATCTAATTAATGCAAAGGAAACAGTTACACTACCAAGAGCAACAAGGTAAAAGCTTTCAGAATTCCCTCTCCTAATGAATGAGACCTTCATTGCCAAATGTAGACAGAGGCTAAGAATCATGAAAGTAAAGAGAAATCCACTCAAAGAAAATTGAAAGTATGTACTCATTGCCTGATTTATGTAACACTAACCCCTCTATGCATCATCTTTCTAATCACAATATCAAAAAATAAAAATTGAAAATAATATAAAAGTATTGAAGCATTCAAATAAAATGTTTTCTCCATTTTCACTCTAATAGGAATGTATGTTTATGTTCATGTTTATGAAGTCTTAGTTTAAAAATATAGCCAAATCCAGACATCAGTGGGCCACTAATAATCCTATAATCTCATAACCCTACCTACTCAGAAGGCTACGATCTGAAGATCCCAGGTCAAAGCCAGTGCAGGCAGAAATGTCCACGAGACTCAGTTCCAATTAACCACCAAAAGGACAAAAATAGAGTTGTGGCTCAATTGTTAGAGAAATAACCATGAGAATAAAAGCTTAAAGACAGTGCCCAGGTCCTCAATTCAAACTCCAGGAGTGGCGCGCGCGTGCACACACACACACACACACACACACACACACACACATACCACACACACACACTAATAGTTATAATAGCGAAAGCTGAAATTACTGGAACAGAAACTCGCATATGTTGAAAAATAGAATATGTATAAAACATCTGCATGTAAACTTCATATATAGGCTGTATTATACATATTAGTTAATATGGGAAGTATTTTCTAGTCTTCCAGTTTCACGGACTGTATATACATATGTACCTATACATCTATCTATCTAACTATTTGTCTATCTATCTATCTATCTATCTATCTATCTATCTATCTATATCTATCTTTCAATAGAGAGAGAAAAATATGAATATACACACAATAGAGTATCTTATTTTTCTGAACTTGACATAAAGGGTGTGTAAAATCTAGCTCCATGTGGTGGTGTATATATATATATATATATTGCCAGCCCTGAGCTTGAGCTCAGGGCCAGAGAGCTGTCCTTGGACTTTCTCAAGGTTAGAGCTCTACCACTTGAGCCTCAGCATCACTTCCAGCTTTTTTCTATGTATATGGTACTAATGAGTTGAACCAGGGTCTTTGTGCAAGCACTCTACCACTAGGCCAAACTCCCGGCCCCTGGGGGTATATCTTTGTGATCCAAGCACTCAGCAGGCTAACGTGAGAGAATTCTGAGTTTGAGGCACTGGAGATATAAATATCATCACAAATAAAAGATAAGATTTAGTCATAAATATATAAACATAGATTTGTCAACTTCAGAAAAACATGAAAGTAAATTACAAGTACAATGATATTTTATCCCTAAATATTTTACTTAAACAACATGGTACCTTACCCATAGTATCCTAAAAACAAGGATATTCTACATATAAGTACAGTATCATCACCATACTCGTGATATTTATCATTAATACAATGATCACCCTCTTACACAAATGTATTCATTCACCAGCACTGGCTTACTGGTTCAGAGGTTTTAGGCCATGGACCCTGGTTCCATGATAATTGACCTCTTGTGAACCATAAAATCTTAGTGATGACATAACAGCAAGAGGCTACTTTTCTCATGGCAGGCAGGAATCAGGGAGACAGAGCAGAGCTAGGACAAGACACAACCCCCAACTACATGCCAGACTGACTTGCTGTGTTTCCTCCAGCTAGGCCCCACCTGCTAAAGTTTCTGAAACTTTCCTAAAGATTTCCCAAAATTGATGATCAAGAACTCAATACAGGAGCCTATGAGAGGAAGTTTTATATCTAAATTATAGCAGTAAAATAGAACACAAACAAACATACTGAGCACAGTGTCTCATCCTTATAAATCCAGCTACTCTGGTGGTAGAGGAAGGAGATTTACAAGAGCAAGGCTAAGTTAGTAAGGATTTACTCACTAAATAAGAAAATAAAAACAAAAGGGTTGGGGTATCGCTCAAGTATTTTTAGCAGGCAGAGGGCCTTGGAAAACAGAGATGGAGAGAGAGGCAGGCAGAAAGGAAGGAAGGAAGGAAGGAAGGAAGGAAGGAAGGAAGGAAGGAAGGAAGGAAGGAGAAGGGAAGGGTAGGGAAGGGAAGAAAAAGAGGGAGGGAGGGAGGGAGGGAAGAAAGAAAGGGAGGGGAAAGAGATTAAGGGAAAGAAAGGGAGTAATAAGGAATGTAGGAAAGAGATAATTTTGCAAATATCTAAGCACTATATTATTTTTCTGTCATTTTCATCTGATAAACTATCAATAAAAATTAATGTAAATACTTCACACTTGTCTCTTTAGGTCCTTTGATCTAGCATTGCCCACATCAACTAATATTTTATATCCTTTATATTTCTTCTGTCTAAGCAAATTGTTATGTGATACTTTATAATTTGTCTAAATACATTTTCCTTGTTATTTCAGGTTACACATTTAGGTAAATCATGCACTAGTAGATGGTGGTATGACTTTTCATTGTAAACTATCAATGGTTTTATATATATATATATATATATATATATATATACTTTATCCTAATACTGGTGATACTAACCTTAACTACTCGATGAAAGATTTCCTGGCCACTCTCATGATACTCTTTCCCTTTCTTAGTCTTGTGGAATATCTGGAGATGTTTGTGGCCTATTAGACATCATGTTTCCAGGAGATTTTTTACTGGATGGTTGTAATGTGAGCTGATGATAACTATGCCTGAATCAGTTATGAGGTTGAATATAAGATGGTAAATTTTATAACCCCATAATTATTGACATGCTATCTAATTTAATGAATTATGGTTCTATGCAGTCCTCTATGTTTTTTTCATTCAGTGATCTTTCAGCTACCCCAAATTACATAATGAGATGGGACTAGCGGCTCTTCCATAATTTTCCTAAAACCCCATTAGTTTTCGAAATCTTCATTGGTTTCTGCCATTGAAATCAATTTCTCAAATTACTCAAATTCTTATGCTTGAAAATTGTATTTCCTTTTCCCACAGTGAAAATACTGGCATCTCCATATTGATTCATTTGTTCTCTCCTACAACTCACAAAAATTAGATTTAGAATGACCATACCAATGCAACTACCAAGACAGATGTTGCAATGGAGTTCACTATTTCTTCAGAGCAGTGGTGCATGTGTGTGTCCTACAATGATATCCTCTTAAGTGCATACTGAAACTGAACATGAAGTCTACTTTCACCGTTTTTAAATGATTTCCTTTTCAGTTTTGATGCCATGCTATTCTTACTTGTTTGCAATTGCATTGTTTTTATAACTATCCCTTTAACTTGGTTTTATGAATGTGGGAAATGTCTGCTTGGTTTAGAAAGAAAATTTATAAGAACATGTGTAAAAGAAGGCCCACCCCTTTTAACTTCCCTTGCACCTGAGTCAAGTATCAGAAAATAATGAATTTTCTTCTTGCACTGATAAAAACTAGGTTTATCCATGTGGTGACTGGTAAGTTATACATTTCCTTATGCATTCTATTGTTTTTATCCAGCTTCTCTCCAAAACTACACTAAACATATATAACCCAAACAATAGTGGCTCCTACTGATAATGCTAGCTACTTGAGAGGCTGAAATAAGGAAGGTTAGATTTCAAGGAGAACCTGGACAGTCAAGTTTATAACAACCCTTTTCTAAGAAAAACTGGATGGAGTGTCACACACCTGCTATCATAGCTAAGACAAGAACCTTGACATAGTAAGATAGAGTACCTCTGCAGAAAAAGAAACTGTCTCTCAAAAATAGCCAGCATAAATCAAGGTGAAAGTGTACCTAAGTGGTTAGAGTGCTTACCTAGAAGAACAAGGCCCAGAGTTCAAATCTCAATACTCCCTCCTCCTGTACCCTAAAACAGAAACATCACCATTAATATGTATTCAAAAGTAAATAGTGTTGGAACTGGATTATATGTCTATAATCCAAGCTACAAGGGGAGTAGTGGCAGGAGGTAAGAAGATGGTGACCTTCAGTCAGAGCAGGGCAAAAACAAAACACCACTACCTGTGAACTAACTAAAGCCAAAAGGGTAGGGTGTGGCTCAAATAGTTCAATTCTTGAAGCCCTGAGTCCAAACCACAACACAAAAAAATAGCAACTACATATAATTGCATTTGACTTGTTTACAAAATAACAATAAAAGTAAAAAATGATAAAGAATTATCTCCATATTCATAACCAGTTATGGTATTTTAAATAATATATTTGAATGCTTCATTCAAAACTAAAGCATACTTTCCGGAAAAAAAAAAGAAATCAGTCCTATGTACTGATAAAATTCAGGAAAATTCCTGAAGCAACTTCAGAAAAATCATTTTAAAATTAAGGGCTAAAAGTAGTTTGTGTCATAAATAGCAACTGTGTATTATATTACTGCTATAATTTCCAATTTTAATGGCCCTTGCTATACGTAATAAATCTCATAAACTATCAAGTTTCCCCAAGACAGAAGCATGTATTTGTATAGATTAGCACACACTCTGGCAGAATAGTATGTATATAAAAATGTTTTCCAAGAGCTAAACTATTCATGCAGTCCAGAGAGGAGTCTAGGCAAATGAATTATGTTAGTTGATTGGCTTAAGATTTTGTCAATTATTACCAAACCTGGAGCATCTTACAGAGAAATACATTCATGGATGAGTCTTCAGAGAATCAGTTGTTATTTCAAGAATCATATTATAATTTCTCTGAATAATTAATTGCCTTCTTACATTGTCTTGAACTTGAGGTTTTTGTTTTGTTTTTGGACAGTACCGGGACTTGAACTCAGGGCCTGAGTACTGTTCTTGGCTTTCTCGGGGCTGGAACTCTACCACTAGTGCCACAGCACCATTTCCAGCCTTTTCCATATATGTGGTACTGAGAAATCAAACTCAGATCTTCATGCATGCTAGGCAAGCACTCTACCACTAGCCCAAACTCCCAGCCTCTGCACTTTTTTCATATCCTACATACTAAATATCTATGAAGATTTTTTAACTTTATCACCACAAAAAAGAAGTTGATGAAGTGATGGATACCTTAATAACCTCACTGAATTTTGTGAAGTGTACACACAGATGAAAACATTAAGATACAATCCCATGAATCTGCACAATTATTCCTTGTTGATTAGAAAGCAATGTTTAATTAAAATATAATCAAATGCTTTCAGAAGGTAGACACATGTGCAATGTCACATTCGCATACTTTTTTTTTCTTTTTTGTAAAAGAAATCTGGGCATGGTTACCCACCAGATGGTGCTATTTTTCTACCAACGAGCAAATATCTAAACAGCAGCATGGGGTCGGTCATGGGCTCTGAAATTCAACAAGCAGAACAACCGGTGAATAGAATAGAATAAGAGCAAAAATGACTCTGTAACTTGTCTTAATATATTCCTTTTCAAAGGCTATCTTTTTGCCCACCATAGGACATTCGTTTTTCCTTTAGTTATTTTTATTGTAATTAATAGAAGGGTTACAGTTATATTTGCCAGATAGAAGGAGCATTACTTCACACACATTGTTACCCCTTCTCATGTTTTTGTCCCTATTTCCCTCCTCCACTCCCCCTCATCTTGTTTTCCCCTCTTCCCTTTCCTACTTTGAAAAACAAATACTTGTATATACAATATACCAGATAACAAGGTAAGATAGTGTAACAATATGAGAATAACCAAGGGACAACAAAAGAGATGAGAAATAACATAGTATATTAAGAACAACAATCACACATTATTTTTTTAGAATATATCTATTTCCTAAAATTCAGCTTTGAATTCAACCAACTTTTCAGCACATCCTCCTGTGTGCACAGCAGAGGTCTGAGTCCGGATGGTCAAATCTAAGCTGCTTCTTCTCCAGCTTCACCCAAAACTGCTTCACCTACAGAGCCTTGCCTCTGCCACCAAGAGACACACCTCTCTATATCTTGAAGTTATCCTACACTCTTTCCTTCTCTCTTTTTGCTCGTATAAACTTTGTTTAAATGCAAAATAAATGAGTACATTTATTTTGGAACCATGCTACCCTTCCCTCGTTTTCTCCCCTCCCCCCACCAAGCAGTACAATTTATTTCTGACATAGTGTCATGTGAGTCATCACTGTAGAATTGTCTCTGTGGCTCTGTCTCTTTTCCTCTCTGTCTCTGTGTCTTTCTCTATCTTTTTGTGTGTATTTACTTGTCTCTAGATCTATATCTCTCTACACATAGATAACATACATATAAACACACACACATACACGTATCCACTCCCTCCTGATCTTCTTGCCTCTACCTTGCTGTTTCCACATCCATCATGTCCAGAAATCATATTGACTATACTCCAAAACATTTCTCATCCCCATCTTCCCTCCTGTATTTTTATATGTCATTTCTGGCTTTTTTGATCCAGTCATCTTATGTCCCTAAAGTCTGTTCTGAGCCAAGCAGTTAGAGGGTTTGACTGACCACTCTGATCACACCCTCATCCTATTCAAAATCTACATAGGCTTGTTTCACCCAGAGATAAAGTCATCCTTGGTCTCTCTTATACTTGGCCTCATTTCATACTATTCTCCCATATTTTTCTCAACTCAAGCCACATTGGCCTTTTTCATTTCCACATCAAGCACCCAAAACAAATTGCTACTTAACTACTGCCTCAGGATCTTTGTATGATGATCAGATGGCACCTTCTCAGTGAGTCCTACCTTCCGAACCCCCGTTCTCACAACCTCCCTGTCACCCTTTTGCCAGAACTAGACAGAGTACTTAAGCCTATTCATGTGTCTTGCCCCATGAAAGCAAAAGTCTCCTTCATTTAATCAATTTAAAGTGAAGTCAAGAACAGTTGCATTAGTGGATGTTCAATAAATACTAGTCAAATGAGTGACTTTTACCCTATCAGAATTAGTGTGCAATTTCCCAAAGTTTTCCCATATAAACATACACATACAAACACACACACACACACACACACACACACACACACACACACACCACAAAATTAGTTGTCATTTAAACTGCCTCAAGACAAATGATATTTGCCTACAGCCCACACTTTGATAAGTTTCAACAAGAAGCCAGAGACATCATTTGCCAAGGCTAACTTGACATCCCATGCTACAATTTGATATCTGTCTCCTTCTGCACAGGACGCTGACAAGAGGTGAGTTAGGACTAGATCAGTGATGGGAAGGAATGGGGAAAATGGGGAAAGGTGGAGGAGCAGAGCCAGGTTTTCTAGAAAGGGATTATCTGAAACATGAATGCATGTACCCCACAAAGGCAAGCCCACATTTACATGTTGTCACAGCCTTTGGTTTTGTGTGAGAAGGTTTTAATTATGGCTTCCATGCTAGTCCTCATCTGTGTATGTGTAATTGTGAAAGAAGCAATTGTGGCCAGGAGACACTGTTTGTGTGATTGCTAAGACATCCCTTTCAGAAGCCAGTCCAGGATGTAAGTTTCTGACAGTTACAGGAAAATGGGGCCAGGATTTTCAAACCTAAACAACACTGGGTCACACTGAGTTTTGTTAGTCTTTAGGAGATGATGTGAGGCTAAAACTATATGAGCTTTTTTTTTTTATCAATCTGCTTTTCTTCATTTTACTAACTGCTTTGGCAAAACACACGTGTTATTAGCTATTTGACTAAATTGAAAAATAAGTAGTTAGTGGACTCTAAAACTAGTGGGAATGTCATACCTCATTATGTAGGCTCAGTATAAAGTTCTTTATAAAATCTGCCTTCCCATTTCTATGCATAGTGGCTTCGTTTCCACAGTGTGGGACTTTGGTTCCTGCTCTGTCCCCAGTTCCCATGGGTCATGGCTGCAGAGTCCATTGCCACCATCTTCATGTTCTATTTTATACAATCCATTCTTCCCTAAAGCACTGTATGTCAGTGATTTGGTTGTTATGGAGGGCTACTCAGTTTTAGGTACAATTGTGGATTATAGCCTCCGAAAGTTGATTAAAGTATAAACTCCTGCAGCAACATAATTTGCATTATTTTTCCTTATGGATGCTTTTTCTAATTCTCTAAGGGGTACTCTGCACTTACACATTTGAGCTTTTAAATTGATTATATGTGGATGTGTATATGAAAGAGAGAAGATAGGTTGAGATAGGCAGGAAATAGGAGAAGGAAGGACGAGAGGAAAAAGGTAAGTAGCAAATGATTTAGCAATGTAACTGTCCAGTAGTAGTTGGGTCTCAAAGAATACATTGATTTAAGCCCCTAAGCTTCAGAATGATATTCTCAGATCAAACTCCACTGTTAAACAAGTGTGAGCTTTTCCCATTTAACCTATATGTCACATACATAGTTACCTGGAATAAAAGTCATCTGGCATATAAATCTTCAAATCTTTTTTGGCCTAGGTCTCAGGAGATCTGCTTCCCCTCTCTGTTTCTTTTTATGCTATGATTTTGTTTTCAACACCCCTGTATATATGCTTATACCATGAGCAGAAGTGCCACATTTTATTTCCAGGCTGGAGATGGGGAAGAATATTTGTGAATGACCTTGAGAGGCATTCCATGGGTGATATGTACCCACTTATAATTTCGATCAGTTGGGTCTCTAAGGAACTTCTTGTATACAGCTCCTGTTGTCTCGCTGGATACTGGGATGGGGGGGATGTTTAGAATAACTAACTTATCCTGAGTAATTAAATAAGATAGGTGATCATCAACTTATGTCTGATGTATGGACATCTCAAACAAAAATACACTACGGTATCTGACTTTGTTACTTGGCATGTTGTATATACGTTTATTTGAAAAAGGGAAGAGGAGAACAAGATGATTGGGAGGGAGTGGGGGAAGGGAAACGGGGACAAAAACATGAGAAGGGGCATCAAGGTGGGAGAAGTAAGGCGCCCAGTACCTGACAAATGTAACTATAACCCCTCTATACATTACCCAGACAATAAAATTGTTTAGAAAATGTAGTACAACCATTCATCTCTTAAAGCAGTGACCACAGTGTTAACTATGTAAGCATCAGAGTACTGTCTTTTTGCCAAATAACACAAGAGGACTGTGAGAGCAGAAACGCAAAGACCTTATGCTAACCAAGTTTAGAATCTACGATGGAGCCAGATAATAAATTAAAAACATATCAATCCAATCATGCCAGATTCCCTGGAGGGAAGAGAGTGAAGGTTGGGGAAGGCATGACCTAACCTGGGAACTCATGGAGGGCTGGCAAGAGAGAACTGGATAAGAGCTGATATTTGATGTTTGATGCCAAGGTCAAGAGCAGTAACATAGGACTTGACCTTTATAAAGATCTCCATCTTCCTCAAGAAATACATCCACCATTACATCATTGTCTGGCTCATAAGAACATACAGCAATTTGTAGCCAACATGGTAATTACCATCAACTTGATCCAGGGAGTGAGTACTAAAAGTTAATGTTTTAGGTTGGGGGGGGACCCGCTTATTTTCATGGTTATGAATTGAAGTCTTAAGTTGGAAACATGCAGGAGCACAGAAAATTAATTCGCTCCCACCAAATTAAAAAAAATATATTCAAGAAACTGTGCATTTGGCAAGAAGAGTTTAAACAGCTTACAAGTGCCAAATATCAGAAGAACAATCTTTACACTATGTAGAAAAACATTACTAGTTAATCCTCTCCAGAAATTTAATTTTATAAAATGAAAGCAAGTTCTATGTTTGAGCCAAGGTAAAAGACTCTATAGTTCTCTTGAATTGTTGGGAAAATGTGAGATTTCAAGCAAATTATTCCAAATGGCTTTAAACTACAATCTTTCCTAACATGCTCCTTAATCCTTTATGTTTATACAATGATTTGGGTTTTCCAAAACATTTTCTTATACATCATCTCATTTGATTATAAGAGATGAAATACATAAAATTATGCTAAAATTTAATACCTAGGACAACTCCATTACCTTCAAAATTAAATGTGAACTAAAATCAAACCCAGTCCATCCAGGGGCTACAGGAAGACAAAATGAGATTTAGGATGGCATTAAATGATGATAGTCAGTTTATAAAGCAAAGAAAGCAAGAACTACAGTTTCTATAGGTCAACTTGTCCAAATATTCCAGTTATATAATGACTAAAACAACTGTAGCTTATGAGGTGCTTCTATTCTTTGTGCTTGTTGGTAGTACAAGGCTTTGAACTCAAGGCCTTCCCATTGCTTTAGAAAGGTCTCTAGTACATGAACCTCATGACTAATTTCAGACAAGGATTGCCTTAATCCTTGGCAGCTAGGATTATAGTTGTGATATGTAAAATCACTTTTACTGATATGTTTATTGAGATGAAGTCTTACTTTTGGCCCAGAATGGCCTACGACTATAATCATTGCGATCTCTGCTTCCTGAGTAGCTGGGAGTACTGGCACACACCACCATACATAGAAGGTGCATTATGAAAGACGCTCATGCCCCAAATCCTTGCCACTCAGAAGACTGAAATCTGAGAACAGAGGTTTGGAGCCAACCCAGGAAGACAACTGTAAGAGATTCTTATTTCCAATTAACTAGCACAAAGCCAGAACTGAAAGTGTGGCTCAGTGAGTAAAAGGACAGCCTTCAACAAAAAAGCTGTTTAAGAGCTGGAGCCCTGAGTTCAAGGTCCAGTGCTGGCACACAAATAAAAATATTCACGGAACTTTTAGGTCATACATGGCACATTAATATAAAACAATCCCCGTTTAGAGCTTAAATTCTACCAGTAAATACTCCTTTTTAATAAGACATACTTTGTCCCTAAACTGTCATTTAAATTCATGGAAACCTCTAAGTCTTTAATTAAAAACAGGATGATACAATGGAATTCAAAATTTAGGGCCAGATGTTACCCCCCAAGTACTGCTGAGATTTCACATCAATAGTCCTCTTATTGCCTAGTCTATCTTTGATCTTTCCTTTCTGTTTTCAGCATAGCAGTTAGAGTGATCCTGTTTAAATATTATTCAGGTCATTCAAGGTCACTTCAGACATGTTCCCTCACTGGGTTCTATCTCCTGCTTTCTCTGTTCACTTATGTCTAACCAGGAGCACCTCACTGCTTCTTTCTCCAATGCCCAAACTGCCACATAATTTGTATAGTATGCAAAATACACATTGAAGGCCTCTTTTTCAAACTGGGCTAAGAACTTCAAGATGAAGCCAGGTGCCAGGGGCTCACACCAACAAACCTAATGACCCAGAAGGCAGGGATTTATGCATTCTAATTGGGACCAAGCCTGGGCAAACAAATTCATGAGACTTTGCCTCCAAACAAAAAGGAAGTTGAAAAGTGAAGGTAGGTTCAAGTGACAGAACATGCAAGCCTAGCAAGAGCACAAGGTCCTGAGTTCAAGCCACAGGACACAAACAAATAAAGAAAAAAGAAATAATATTTTTAAGATGGCAAAAGTTTTGTGTACAGAGTTCTGTGCAGTAACACAGGCCGCATACCCTTAAATGTCATGTGCTTAAGAAATTGTAACTTTTCACATTTCACTAACCGACTACTCTCATCCCAGTTGCCTACATGCTAAATTACTTAGATTGTAGTTCGTTTGTTCCATTTTTACACATTGCTTATATACTATTTTCTTTTTCTACTAAGTCTGATAAAACAAAATATTTTAGTCCATGCCATTGATAAATAAAGCAAATATACTGCTCAGAATTTTGTAGGCTAGAAAGCCCAAGATTAAAAGCACCAAGGTATTCCATGACAGAGGAGGTCTCAGTCCCATAAACAGTGACATCTCTGTTTACATGATACAAATGCTTCCTTGGATCCTTTTAATAAAGGCAATCTCATTGACAGAGGAAGACCCTCTCCTAAATAACCCACCATTTCACACCATTATCCTGTATGCTGAGTTTCAACTTACTCATTTGGGATTATACACATTCGGACCGAATTAAGAACAGGGTTAACAAGTGATTTGTAGAGAAAGATCCTCATAGTAGATGTGGTGTGATCATGACAATATGGCCCATGAACATGATTTGTTGGCATATGATGTAAATGTGATGGATTGGTAGGCTGGAAATCTCAGATGAGCTCTATGAAATTTTGGCTTCAGGGACAATAAAATATAGCAAATAAAATAAAACAGGGCATTGGTCAAAGAAATGAGTGCTGGAATCAATATATGATGAGGGGGTAGGCTATAATTAATTAACATAATTGTCTGTATTACTAACGCCATTGATGTTGCTATGATCTAGAATGCTCCCTAAAACCCTGAACACTGAATTCTTAGCCTATAAAATAGCATTTTCAGAAGGTCATAGAAGAATTAACAGGGGTGGCCTAAATAAAAGAAGTAATGTCACTGGTGTGTGTGTGTATGCCCTTGGCACAAAACCATCTTTCTTTCTCTCTCTTCTCAGCTGCCATGATGTGAGCAACTTTTCTCTAATATGTGCTCCCACCACAGTGATAGGCCTTGCCATAGGGTTAAAAGACTGTGACTGGAAACCTCTAAATTGTGGGCCCAATACAAATTATTTCTTCTTTGAAGGTGACCATCTCAGATATTTTCTTACAGAGAGAAAAAGCTGATTAACACAGACATTCTTTTATATATTGAATAATCAGAATCCTTCAATTAACAATTAATCTACCAAACTCCATCATCTACCCCTGTGTACAGCTTTCTATAGCTTATGTGTAAACATACCAAAAGAGATATTTTCAAATAACAAAATTAATAGACACTTCAAAAGAATTATTGAATACCATGTCCATGAAAGGGAAGAAAAATGTTTGGTTTGGGATAGAATTCTCCATACATGTCTGATGTTTGAACACATCATAGAATAGAGGCATAAATTGAATCATATTCTTTATAACGCTTTCAAATGTGTTTTTATAGCAAACAGCTTTGAAAAAGTTCAACATTGTCACTCTCCAGAGAAAAGGACAGGTGCCATTAAATCATTGCATCTTCCAACTCTGCATTTCTTTCCATAAAGAAAACTGATGTGTTCTCATGAATAATCTAGGTTCTTTTCTGCACCACCAATGGGAAATGAGGCTCATAATCAGTTATTGCTTAGGTTGAAACTTATTCCTCTAAAATATGATAACAAGCATGTATTATTAGTCTGTCGTTATAATCAAAATGAAAGACTTGCAAATATTATTAAAGGCCACTTTGTATTTCATTAATTTCATTGTTCTTATTATCTCAATTCATATTGATTAAATTTTATTTAAATCGGTATATGTAACTGGTATTGACACTAAAAAAAACATTGTTTTTCTGGCTATGAATGGTCATATCTGTTTACTGATGCTTTGGAAAGCACAGATCTGGAATATCATTGTTGGAGACTTGATTGGATAAAAAGTTTTCAAAATCCCCATCCCAACCAATAAAAAGCAAGGCATAATGGCACATGCTTGTTAGCCTAAATTCTCAAAATGCAAATAAGATGATCACAGTCTTAGTTGACCCACATACAGATTGAAACCCATCCGAAAGAGCAAAAGGGATGCGGGCCAGGGCTCAGGTGCTAGAATACCCTTCTAGCAAGTGTGAATTCCTGAACTTGAACTCTAGTATCACCCAAAAAAATTTAAAGGAAGAAAAAGCCCAATTAATTTGTCATCAAATGCCATCAAACTCAGGATTTCTACGTCCCCTCACATGAAAATAGTACAGAATAAAATAATGAAGTGAAAATATTAAAATTAATTTAATTTTATAGAGTTCTTTTGGTGTGCTGAAGTTGTTTTTAATTATTACATTTAAATTGATCTAACTCAGTAGGTAATGGTTTGCAAATAATCTTGCAAATAAATTTATTTGATTTTTTTAATGAGGTACAAGAAGGGAATTCTGTGAAAAAAATATTTCTGTACCTAACTGGATAATTCTCATCTGTCTTAATAATTTGTCTTCATTTCCTCCATCACTGTCAATAAAGAAAATAAAATTAGATTCATGAATTTTTGAATTAGAATCCTATTTTTTGAAATCAAAGCCTATTAGCTTTAGGAATTCTATTTTTACTGCTAACATAAATGGCTATCACTGGTGATTGTGGGCTTACTTATCATATTTACTTCCAAACATATTTAGTTCAAGTGGAACATCAGATATTCATTCCCCATATAAATTGTACACTGGCAAACTGTTTCTCATATGCAAATTGTGAAGGAGATCTCTGCTAGCTTTTCCTTAGAAAATGGCAATCATGAGATGCCAAGATGCCTTATTCCTTGATTTTACACAAGCACTACAATGAACACACACACACACACACCCCACAACTGACCATAAACTTGAAACCTTACCAAATAATTATAACAGGAAAATCAAGAAGCCATAGTCATACAGAAAACGAATAAATGCAAGTGTCAACCCCTCATGACATGACCATCCAGCCTATCTTGTTCTGACACTCACGTGACAGTCCAAAGCTTAGGTAGGGATCTAGATTGACAGATAAAGGGACTTGCATCTCTAGATGGGACAGACATCTAGGAACCTATGGCTCTAAGATTTAGAAACCAAAGTATGGGTATAGGCCTTCAGGCTGGAGGCCTGTGTTTCTGAGCTTTAACCTCTAGTAGCCAAGTGCATGGAAACCACTGAAAGCAGTGAGGGGATCAGCAAAAGGTAGCACTTTCCAACATTACAGCTCTTGTATAGATTTCTTTTCTGGAACTTATGTTACGTACACACCCAAGAAAAATAAGCTCTTGGGATG
This sequence comes from Megascapheus bottae, assembly GCF_031878675.1. Taxonomy (NCBI): domain Eukaryota; kingdom Metazoa; phylum Chordata; class Mammalia; order Rodentia; family Geomyidae; genus Megascapheus; species Megascapheus bottae. Next base: position 71,384,748 of record NC_143510.1, on the reverse strand, counting down.
AACAAAACATCCTGCACAAGAAAATTCACACTCCTGATTCAAAATTGAGGCACTGGGCAGATGTGATTCATTGCATACTCCATGTGTGGATGAGACATTTCTTCTACTCCTTGTATTCTTCTGCAACCTTGACAATTCGGACCAAGATCTTAAGGATTGTCTTCTACTACATTGAACCCACTTGAGTCCTGACAGATAAAATACAGCAAAAAATCGCACTGCAACTTCTAAAGCTAAGTTAGGAAAAGGCATAGATCTTCCATCTGATTCTTTACCTTTATATCCCAGACATTATGCTATGAGGCTGCCCACACCATTTGAACTGGCCGTCTTGTAGATGTTTCCATGAAAAGCTTCAATTAACGTCTCAGCTGGCACCACCAGCCAGACCTTTTAAAAGACTGTTTTTGGATGATTCCATCTGCAGTCTTTAATCCATCTGAGCTACCTCAGGCTAAGTGGAGTCAAAACAAGCTATCCCTACAAAGATTGGTGGGGGGAAAATGGCTTTCCTTTAAGCTACTAAGTTTCTACATAGTTTGTTATGCAGACAAAAATACTTGGGGAGAAAGGAAGCAGTTTTCTGTGTCCTACCTGTTCTGACAGAGCTAGAAATGTAAAATTGGGGAAAACAAACTCAGATCTGTCAAAATCCAATCCCAGTAGGGTGAGTAACTTTGCAGTACAGTCTCTCAATATGAAAATATTCCTAGTAGATTGTGGCTTGTCAGTACAAACTTTCCCACCTTTCTACAATGTTCTGTGTCTATCACTCCATTTCTCATAGTTGGACTATTATCTAGGAAATATTCAGGGGATGACCTCATTCAGTCTTTTGCTTCCTTTTCTGTAATCATTTTCCTTCACTGGACGACTTGACTCCTCCATAAACTTGACAGGAAGTATCTGACTTTGCTCTCCCATTGCTTCTCATTTTCCAGTTTAACTTGTTGCCCCATCAAAGACTGTTCCTTTCAACTCCACGTCACATCATGCCCCCTCCAGGAATTTTCTCCTCAAGATGCTGGTTCACCTCTCCCTTTCTTCAACTTCTGGAATGGAGCATAAACTACCAAATATTTCCACATATTTAATATGTAGGCCTGTTTAAATGGAGCCTATTAAAAATCTTCTAGAGTTTTTTCATGCCCTTTCTCCTTTGGATCCTCTTCTCCACTTCATTTTGCATTCTTCCATTCTAAGCTTAACTGTTATTTCCTCAAGAAAATCTTTTTTCATCTGCCAACCTACCTTAGGTCCACAAAAGTAAAAGGTTAAAACATAATGAAGCACAGTAAAACAATACTTGCAACAACGGAAGCAAAGACAAAAAGCTTTTCCTTACTCCTATTGGGGATTTTGAAATTTTGAAAGATAATACCTCCAAACAGTATAATAACAATAATACCTCCAAAAACTATGAAAAATGCCGACAAAAACACCTTAATTGTTGATAAATTATCATAACTGTGTGCATCCGACACAATAAACTGATCATCTAATTAGACTCGTTCAAAATTAATTCATCCTTCAGTGATAGATTTTAAACTGGAATTTTTTGGTTTTCGAGTTGAGCTGGCTTCAGTAGTGTGGCCTTGCAGCGCCGCCTAGTGGAATATTGCATGTATGCGTGTTGTCTGCAAAGTTAGAAATTCAAGTCTAGGACATTCATGAATATAAGTGTGTGCATGTGTGGGTGTGTATAGATATAGATATAGATATATATGCAACCTTATGAGCATCTGGATAAAATCTCATCATAAGAGAAATTGCATTTTTCATTTTTCATTTTCTTCTGCAGACAGGCTGGGGAGCCAGTAGGACACTGTGAGTGTACCCTGGAGGAAAGACTCAGTACCCTCCTGCCTGCGGCCATATGGTTAAAATCAGTAGCTCACCCCGTGCCAGCTTACAACAATGGGCATGTATATGAATAACAGCACGGCAATCAGCCCAGCTCTGGGTTTCATATCCTTCCTTTGTAAAGGGGCTTTTTACACCTTCTGTGAAAGGCAAGTTTTACAGAGCTGCTATTTTTCTCCCTGGTTAAGGGAAAGAACTAAAACTAAAGTGATGTCAGAGTTGCCATTTCAACCCCTTCTTTTCAATACTTCAGTCCTCTGCTGTAAACAACTCCATGAAAAACAATAACAAAAAAAAAACCCTTCTCAATTGCACTGCATCTCAGAGCAGCCATTCTTCTTGTTAACTAAGTCATCCTGCTAACAAATTAGATTGTCAGAATTCTGTGTTTGGGGAGTCAGCATCAATAGGCAGGAGAGGAATGAATTTTCTTTCTATATTCCAATGTATTTTCTTTCCAGTGCTTGAGAAGGAAACAGCAATCCAAATATAGAATGTGACAATTCCTGCCTGTAAGAGAGCATCTAGGCATACAGGCTATTATAATGCTACACAAGAACTTCTGTGAAAATCAGGTCAGGACAGCATCCCCCAGGCCTGTGTCCCTAATTGACACAAACAGGTAATTTAGAAACTATGTTTGAACAAACAAGCAAGCACTCCCCCAACCCCTGGCCACTGGTACTCCAGTATTCTAAGTCATGTCTCAAGCCTCAAGCCCACTCAGGTTTCTGTGGTATGGCCTCTCCTGGTACAGTACCTGTTACTATGATTTTCTTTCTTTCTTTCCTTCTTTCTTTCTTTCTTTCTTTCTTTCTTTTTTCTTTCTTTCTTTCTTTCTTCCTTCCTTCCTTCCTTCCTTTCTTCCTTCCTTCCTTCCTTCCTTCCGTCCTTCCTTTCTTTTCTTTAGTGCATGTCAGTCTTCTTTGTGGTCAGAAAAGTTCCAGTTCTGAATAGCAAAATTTATTAAGGAATTTTTTCAAATGGAAAGAAATCTTAGCTGTGTAATCAAAACCTTAGCTCTCTCGTGTGGAATGTAGTCATGGTGATAGGAAATTGGTGGACCTCAAAATGGTGTTAAGATTAAAAAAACAAAACAAGAAGAGAAGGAACAAGAATGGGAGAAGGAAGAGGGAAAGGAAAAGGAGGAAAAATTCCAATAATTTAGCTAAAAAAATGGTCATTTCTGTCATGGAAATGTCACCTTAACTTACAAGCATTCATTTTCTTCTGATTTGAATAATTAATAGAGAAGCTGTTTTTGAGGGATGGATTTACAGGGAGGGTTTTTCTTGGTATTATGGGTAGATGTATTTCAGCTCTTTATTTATGTTTTTAGGAAAAGAGTAGTTGTCATGTATTTCATTTGTTTGAGAATATTAGTGCCATGTCTCAAGCAGAGTAAAATGATTACACTCTAAGTGTCAGATGTAATATGCTTTCTAGCTCACCCCGACCACAACCTCAACATCATGAATAACAAAGTACCACACAGAAATGTAAATTTCCTGACACGTGAAGTGAAGAGAATGTTAGCTCTGGTGACATAGGTGTTGTCACCTCGTGTCTCTGAATTTCTTTGCAATCCTCACATGTGTTCATCCACACATTCATTTTTGGAGTTCAAATGACCTTCATACCACTTACTTTGTGCTTCATTTTCACAAAGAAAGAAACTAATGCATTTTGTTTTAGATCATGAGACTGAAAGCTCTCCAGGAAGACTAACTTAGGACTTCAGATGCTGGACAGACAGGCAGGCAGAGCACAATACTTATTATCATCTCCTGAACCTCAGACCTTATCAGTCTGCAAGGGAAACTTAATCCTGAACATAAATTGCATTTCCTAAAAAAACATAATCTTGCCTTAAGACACCAACCTCCCTGATTACAGAGAATGTCTGTGTTTACACATTTGTACAGAGCATGCTGACTATATTAGTGTCCTAGGAAACAAACCGCGTGCCACTCACAGACCTGCTGCAAGCACTAAGGATGGAAAGAAAAAGACATTTTGAAATCAGACTCCCTGATCTCTAACTCCTTTCAAATTCCTGAAGCACATTAGCTTTACTCCTGCACGATGTACACGGTAGTATTTCTTCTAATGAAATCTGACTAAAAGTTTAAATGAGTTTAATGCATGAAATGTATAAATAAAATGTGGCCTTGATTAAATTTAGACTTGATACATAAGTTAAATGGGTAGCTCAAGAACAGCACTAGTATCATATGTCCAGACTATCTGGGGCTTTGCAAAAGTAGTTTGGATTTTATCAGTTAGTATAGAGTCTTTTGCATCAGAAGCTCACAGACGTGCAAAGCTGAATTTTGCAAAAGTACTGCAGAGCAAACACATGGTAAATGCAAAGAACTTGAGAATGAGAAAAAATAAAACAAGGTTTGAAGAGATGACTACCACTGGTGAAATTATGAAATATTAATTTGCAAACAACTAAGTATATAAGGAAAAGTTTGGACTTGGAGACATTCTTCTGAATTTCTCTTCATTACCAACAAAGGAAACAAAATCATAATTTTTTAGCTCAGTTTTCTTTTTTGCCCAAGTGGATGAAAATGCTTTTTGCTAAACCTATTTCCTGGCTTGTTGGAATAAGATTACAAATTAAAATTTGCATTTGAAACCTATGGAATTATATACAACTTTGGGACTTATCATTATAGTTTATTCACTTAACTGTAGAAAGGTTTTATCTGGTGCTAAGGGTTGAAGTCAAATACTAGTTCCAGGTAGCCTATAAGACAATAATTTTTTGTGTGTAATGGTTAAGGTTAAAGAATCTAGTTATGAAAAATTGAACTAAAATTTGTTTGAGAAAACCTTTAACCTCTATGCAGAAAAGTTTATACATTGGTAGTGAAATATGCGGTCTTGAAGTAGATACGGGGCTTCATCATGATTCTAAATCTTGCTAAAAGCAATAACCTAAGTATACAATTGAATGAGCTATCACAGTTTTTATCCCTTGGAAAATAAATACAAAATGCCTACTTAATGGTTTTACATGATGATTAAAAAATATGATATATGTAGATGTTTTAACATTTATGCTGATATTTAATATTACATAGATATGTACTATTAATATATTTTATAAATGTAATTCTTATGTCTGTAATATTACATATTTATGTGCTACTAAATATACATGTATATATATTCAAGGTAATAACACCTACAAGCAAATGAACATTATTCCACTTCAAATGGTTCAAGAACTATGCTTCACCACTATGGAAGACCAATACTGATATCTCCTAAACTGAAGCTAAGAGGATGTAGTAGAATTACAGAGAAAAATGTCTAAAATATCAGTATAGAAGAGGGTAGAATGAGAAGTTCTGGTTTTAAGCCTCCTCAGAGAAATGTTTGATAACTCCAGGTTAAAACGCAGAAGAAATCTGTTTCTCTTCTTTTTATTTTTCTTTTTATAAGGTTGCACAATGCCACTCAGTTTGAAAATATTTAATAGAATAAAACCAGGTGAGTTTGAGCCAATTTAGCCTTTCATTTTTCAAGTTTGTTTATTACTTTACTTGAAACCACAACATTCTGAGATCTCACAAGAAAATCTGTTTCTGTGAAATTTTCAGCCTGATTTCCAAACCAGAGAAAGAGGTTCAAATAAACTTGGGCCCATTTCAAAAAAGCATCTGAGATTCTGGATGTTTATTTGAAGCAATCTGGACTCCTGACCTTTCGAGGTCCCCCCACAACCAATAAAGAGAGTGTACAATGAATTTACTGTGCAAAAGCCCCAGTGCTTCAGTGTCTGAATGGATAAAAATTCCATTGGCCATAAGGAAAGCTGTTTCTGAACACATTCAGTGGAATCAAGCCTTAAGCAGATATATTGATACCCTCCTTTTAGGAAAATGCATCAACCAATCAGTGTTCTTGTTCAGGAAAATCTATAAATGGATGATTTATTCAATATGCCCTTTGAGTTGAAAAAGTATCCCTGGGTTGACACCAGTAAGAAGAGGCTCTTGTTGAAATAGGTGGAGGGTTTAGTATTTCCTGGAGCACTATAGAAAAATTCAGACCAAACTGCGTTTTCCTATACAGAGCTGCCTTTAACACCAACGTAGGGACTTCAGAGATGATGCCAATCCTCCCCAAGTTCTTAAACCTTTTCAAAAACTGAATTCTGCCACTTTTGAAATGATGAACACTGAGAAATTGGATTTGAAACCGCAGCATTAAATGCTTAAAATCCGATCCTTCTGTCAGGACCTGGGATAAATTAAACTGATGTACATTATTTTTAAAGAAAGGAGGAAAAAAAAATATGGGAAACGGGTTTTGAAGCCTGGAGGCACAGAACAAAACAAGTTATGCAGGTGATACAAACCATCTTAGTTCATTCCTATACTGGCTTCCTATTTCCATATGGTGGCCCATACTGGAAATAATTCTTAGCAAAATACATTTGTATGTGATAAATAAAACATTATTTTAGAGGTTTCTGTTCTTATTTGCAGACACCGCTACTTTTTTATTCAGTGCTCAGGCTGCTGTTTAATTTTTTTCTCTCTCTTCCTTTTCACTTTTAGTGCTTAAGTTTATTTTTTCAAGGCAAGAGTGGCAGGGAATGTGAATAGATGATAAGATAAAAGGTGGAAGATTATCACATATTTCCATCAACTGAATTCAGTGCAGCTGGATGTTGTGGGTGAGGGTTTAATCAAAGCATTAGGAGCTTAAACACAAAAGGGATTGAATTTCATTTTGGCATATTTTTAAACTTGTAGGGGACCCTTTTGATATTATATTAGCTTTTTTCAAATTAATTTTAGGCTGTTAATTATATTGGTTTAAAGAGAAATGCATTGCAAAGATCAGAAAATCCGCTGCTTTCTAATTCAGGGTTGGAATAGTGGAAGTATTTAATTTCCTAATAATGGCAAAACTGATGAAAAGCTTCCCAGCATAGAGGAATCTTTGATGCTGATAGACAGTGATCAGGGTATAATGATAAGGAATCTTCCAATGTTAAAAGAGATTGGGCTTCAGATAGCTATCATTTAAATATTTTAATCACTTAAATCCATTGCATGCATTTCTACCAAAGAAATGGATTCTCCCCCTTGTTTAAATTTATTTTCTGTGTTGGTTTATAGGGAAAAATGTAATTTTGTTTTCTAGTTTTGACACTTAACAAGAAGAAACGAGAAAGGAACGTGTTGCTCTTCACTTTGAGAAAGATGCACCCACATTACAATCATGAGAGGCATCATGCACCATGGAATTACCTTTAGGTGCATGTTTGCCATATCTTTATAATTTTAAACTTTTAAAAGTCTTATGTTGTTTTGAGGAATATTTAAAATGTGGACTGCCTATAGAAATTTGACTTGAATAATAACAGATATTGCAAGACATCTTAGAGCTCAATAGCTCTTTATAGAACATTCAGAGCTGGGATCTATAGAGACTGAATCCATTAGATTGAAATGAAAAAATTGGGTAAAATTGACTTCATTTCTATTTCCTTAAAAAAAAAAAAACTCACCAGAACTCAGGCCCTAGTACCAGAGGTGAGATGAATGAATGCTTCCTGGCAAACTGCACACCAGTTAAGCCATAAAACTGACATGTCCATGGAACCTCTTGTTTCTTTTGCATCCCAAACTGTTGCATTTGATTTCGTAGCATCAGAAATGAGCAAAAAACATCTTCCTGAATCAATTCACACAGCATGAAACTCCCTTTTTGAAACCTCTGATTTTATACAGTCCCCATGAATTTGGGGCAGTGTAAGGCAGATTTTTCAGGTAACCTTAATCTCTGTGTGCAATCAGCAGTTAGCTCTAATCATTCAAGATCTCCTATCCTTACTTTTATGAGTTGGAACACAAAGTGCCTATGTATTTCACAGGACAAAGATATAAATACTAATGCAAAATCTTCTACTAACAGGATATTTTCAGATCTTTAAAGAAATCAGTTGAAGTCTTCATTGAGCCTAAGATAAAAGGGCATGGTCCTTTTAGGGAGGACTGGAGGTGTGGTTCTGAATGCTTGTCCTGAAAACTGAGCCCCTGAGTTTAATCACCAGTACTGCCAAGTGGAAGCCAATGACTGTAAAATCTTCCTCTTTCCTACAGATGCCCGAGAATAAGACATAATGCTTTAAAACATGGATTCCCAAGTATTTTCATATGCATGAAAATTGAGTTTATATATTATCAAATCCCTTAGTAATATACAGTTAATATTGTCAAGTTTATGTCAGGCTTTTGAGTAGTTATTCTATTCAGAGAAGATGCTTCTCAAAATACTGTATTTGGAAAATTATGTGAGACCAATTTATATTATTTAAATGGTTTATAGTGGACAATGGCCCCTAAGTAACATTCTCACAGGTTTTCCTCAACCGAAAGAAACATGTCAAAAACTTGCTTCCATGGGAATGATCAAGTAATTCAATCCAATCTTTATTTGAAGTTACTTTTCTCAGTTAAATTTTGTTACATGAAAGGGTAACTTGCAATCCCAATTACTCACGATGCTGAGATCTGAGGATTGAGGTTCAAAGCTAACCAAAGAAGACAAATCTGAAATTCTTATCTCCAGTTAATCAGCAAAAGCCAGAAGTGAAAATGTGGTGCAAGTACCATGCCTTGAGTGAAAAAAACAAATGAGTGTAGAGGACCTGAGTTTAAGTCACAGTACTAAAAGAGGGGGGGCAAGTAAACCACTGTAACAGAATCCAGGGTGGAACACAGGTAAAATTTTATTTCATATATTCACAAGGCTTGTTTCACACCTCAGTAACACTTTACATGGTAGATGTTGTTGACTGTCATCTGAAGAGACCTGTTTTTGAACTTTTAAAATTTTTAGTCCAAAGGGGACTCAAAGTACATTTTGGATTGAGCACTACCTCTGAGTAGAAATGCAGCCATTCTAGAGAGACTACATAAGTTGTCAACCATTACCCAGCTACTCCACAGCTAATGGCAAAGCTGTGAGTTTCTGGAAATCATGGCAAAACCCTTTTCATACCAAAAATACAGTGGCGTCTTTGATCTCAGAGAGGGGGAGACCAAAATTCATAGCTTTTTTTTTTCTTCAAGGATGATTCCAAAAATCTAAAAGACCAAATATTTTACTCATCAAACAACTCCTGTGGGCTTTGACCACATGACATAGAAAAGGGAACTTTTCAGAAATATTCAATCAGAAATTTTCTTCTTGTCTTAAAGTTTGTAAAGTCTCTGAAAGAGGCACAGCAAAACATCAGTTTACGTTCCAATTGAAGCTTCACTTTGTTGTCTTATTGATGGAGTTCTTTGTGCGTACATATATTAATATTTCATACATACACACATATATGCCATGTATACTATGTGTAATCATACACACATATATACATGCAACTGCAACACTAACATTGTATATGCATTCAACTAAATAAATACATGTGGTACAGTCTTCTGCACATTCTACAAAATAAGAAATTTATAGGACATAAGAATTCCTAAGATATTATGAGCAAACTTTTAAAAGTGCCAGTAGTTGATTAAGAATTAAATAGGACTGAAGGGGGGAAGAAAAGATGAGGGGAGGGGGAAGGAGGAGAGAAGTTGGGACAAACACATGAGAAGGGGTATCAATATGTGTGAAGTAATGCTCCTTCTATTTGGCGAATATAACTATAACCCCTCTATTAATTACAATAAAAAAGAATTAAATGGGACTAAAATCTTTCAAACAACTATAAATTTAAAATACAACTTTAAATCTTGTAGTATTTCTGAGTCCATGAAGTGAAATATAATAATTCGTTCACAAGTATGACTTAGTTTTTATAATAAAATTATGGACAAAATTGCTGACACATTATTATATGCTAGCCCTCATTCATAAGCTTGGTCATTGTTCAATTTGATTCTAATTCCCACAGGAGAAAGGAAAGTGAAATCAAGAGCACCTGGGGCCTGTCAGGAAATTCCAGAGGCTTCACTTGTTCATCTCATCACTAATCATTAACTCTTTTCCTTCTCCAGGAGACAAAGACACATTGCTGCCCCACAATTAACTTGGGTATATGCCTTGAATTGGCACATTTAATGATCGGAAAAAAATAAGGCAGGAACCATAAATAAGCAACTTCTTTCACAGTCTTCCCCTGTTTGGGGCATCTCCTCTGCTTCTGCCATGAGATCAACACTTCCCAGTAAGTGTGGCTCCTTCCACAGGAAGAAAGAAACCAGCAATGGAGCCTGAAGAAGGATTTATAATCTACACAAGAAGTGGAACCTGGATGTGAGCCACACAGATTTAGTCAACATTTTCAAATGGTATGATAAATAGAACTCAGGTAAGTAATGTTAAGTCATTTTACAAAAGAGTGTATTAAGGATCAGAGGAATTCAGTCAACCTGCCCAAAGTAGCACATGTAACATATCGGACATCTAAGAAATGAATTCAGAATTATCCAACTCTATAATCTATGTTTTACCTTACAGTATTTTAGGAAGTTGGAATAAGTGCCAATCCAATAAAGAGATGAATTCTTATTTGCTTCATTCATCTCCACTACCACAGGATACTGTTCTGCTGAATCACCTAGGCAGCTCTTGAAAAGACTAAAGCACTGGTATGAACAATGCCTCCTTTTTTATCTTGCCTGTTTATTTAAAGCCTCTTGTTTTCAGTTTCTATTTAGCATCTAGTGTTCAAATACCTGTTGTATAAAATATTGTCTAAATCTCTTAGTTTTACTTCTTACTATCTATCATGGAATATTAACACACTTTGTGCAGTTTTTTTATGTGGGAACTACTGATCCATGGGAAATGTTATAGTAGGCTCTTAATAAAGATGTTAGAAATGTTCATCATTTTCTCATATCCCAGACTTCTTTATAATGATACCCCTTCTGTCTCAATGTATGAAGCATCATGGGTATCTAGTTTTGTAAAGTTGTCAGATGGCATTCTTGAAACCAAGCTAGTGAATAAAATAATCTGCACCACCTAGATTTTCCTCAGTTAGGTCTTTATGCCTTTAGCTTCTTCCAGAAGACATACTGGTTTTCTTTTCTTTCTCTTTTTCTTCCCAGGTTCTGTACTCTGCCCTCCCCTGTTATTTTACTTTTGTAGTAGTATTTTATAATAGTAGGATTAGAAATTGTTTTGTAGTTATTAAATAAAAGTCAGGTTTCATATTTTGCATCCATTGTATTTTATTACATTTCTATTTCAATTAATCCTTTCCCAATTACATGTGAAATGTTATTGCCTAAATTTAACTAGCAGTTTTGTAATGTAATTATTAACCAGATTTTAATGCATGTTATTGTAGCAATACTAAAGCATACTACCACTAAATGTTACAGATCCATATCTATTTACTGTTATAATAGCTTACCTGAAAATTTGATATCATTCATTATATCTTGGGTTGCTCTAACAAAACTTTAAGTTTATGAACACCATGAAAAGAAAGATAGCAGACTTAAGTTCAATGTCTAGATTGAATAAGGAATGCACTGACTACTAACACAACCTCAAGCCTCAGTTTTCCTCCATTTTTAGGATGAGACAATTTTAACCTCAGTGTATATCTGCATTTCAAATGAGAAGATATTAGAAAGGCATTATTAAAGAGCTGATCATAATTCATTAGTCAATTTTCCTACTGTGCCTAAGAAGATAAAAAACAAACCACAGAAATATTTTTCTATGATGTATGTCATTTCAAAATTCCAGCAAAACTCAATTCAGCACATTTTAAGCATATTTTATTTGACAATGATGGAAGTCCATTTGTGTCTATATACATATAATGTGTATACTTTCATAATTTGAAAAAATGAATTGTTTTTCACATTTATTTAATCTTGTTACTTATAGATCTGTATGTGAATGCTTTAATGACTTAGACATAAAGACAGGAAAGCCTTTAATAAATTTGCAATAGTTAAAAACACGATTGTCTAAGAAAATAGGACATTGCAACTTTCAGTTGTAAATCTCACAGAAAAAAGAACTACTTCATTTATGCTTTACCTTGTAGTTCTGTGTTACCTTTTCGTTGTAAAATGTATATATTATGTTCAATTTCCTCTTCCATCTTCTATTGAATTTAGTGTTCAGGTTATTTTAATTTCTGTAACTCATCACTATTCATCAAAAATTATTAGTGCTAGTATTTTCTGCTCAAACAAATGTGAAACAAATTTAAAACCAAAGGAACTGATCTTGAAGTAATCCTAGAAGAAAACATGGTTTTCAAATTCTCCACAGCCTGCACAATAAATTAAGTTGAGGACAGAAAGACTTTTTACAGAGAAACCCAACAACATATGTAGAAAACTTATATTTTTGCCTGGGTGTTCATGTTTCTAGGTTGTTTATCCTTCAGTACCAGTAAAAATGATTTTTGACTCAACCTGAATGCTTCTAACCAAAGGTACAAAGGGGAGACATTCAAATGCTTAGTTGCTGTAAGTACAGTTGCTAGATACCATTAGAGCATCCCTGCACTGTCTGTGAAATTTTCACTCATTTTCATACCTATTACAATGTGATGACTCTTCAGCGGTGATTTTTTTCCCCTTCAGTGATTAACTAGAGTGAATTGTTTGAAGTATAAATTCACTAGCAAGGAAACAATTCTATGCTTTTGTTAGCCTTTGTTGCAGTCTACTAAGTTGGAAATTGCCCTTTAATTATTGAAAAAAAACTTTGCTGTGTTGTTGAAAAATGAAAGCAGCATAGCTCACAACCTTGGCTCCCCCTGCTATCTATCCAGGTTTTTATTTTTATTTTTTTTTTGCAAGATGGCATATGTTCAAATATCCAAGACTGGCTCTCAATGCTGTCCTATGTCACATCGGATTACTTTAGCTAGCTTGTGTTATGTTACATCAAGGATGTGACTAATGTTAACCACATGTAATACAGCACAGCAGTGCTATCCGCCAGGGAAATTTCAAAATGGCATGGTTTTTAGAAGCAAGGATTTTAGAAATTTCTGATCATTAAAGTTGGGGGGGGGTCTTTAAATTATTTTTAAAAGAGATTTCCAACTCTTTGTTTTTTTATTCACTTTCAAAAAAGTTAGCAATTGTAAGCAAATTACAGCTCAACATATTAAACATTCCAAATGAAAGCTACAAAGCAAGCAATGATTCATATTATCACACAGTAAATACAGATAATCAAGTATTAATCAAGTGCACTTAAGTTAGAAAACTCTGCATAACTGAAAATCTGTAAATGGAGAAAGTAATTTTAATGAAAGCAACGTATTGCATAATTTACTTCAAGTCCACTAGAATCATTTTATGAAATGTTTATGTATTTCTACATTAATTTTAGGGGAATCAAATGCTTACTAAGAGAAGAAAGCAACTGTTTTCTTAGCAAAATAATCAAACTAATAATAAAAGTTGTATTTCTACCATATGTGACTTATATTTATACCACTGAGAGATATCCTGAAATTATTATTATTAGCACAGGATAACTATTAAGTCTGATTTCAATATAATTAGTTTTTAAGGCCTAATATCCTAACAACCTTAAAAGATATGAAGTCTCTCCATGAAGCTAGCAGAACGTATTTGCAATAATGAGACAGAAAGATTCAAACAAACAGAATTATGATTAACTTTGTGAATATAGCTGAGATACAGGCCAGAGTACTACTTCTGTGAAAATTCAGACAGCAAGAATATTTTCTTTCACCCATCAATGCTTATGATATAAAGAGCATGCAACACTTACAAACTAAAATTCACAAACTGTACCTTTGAAACACTTTTTAAAATTTTTTATTGTAATTAATAGAAGGGTTACATTATATTTGCCAGATAGAAGGTACATTTCTTAACAATCATTGCTATCCTCTCATGTTTGAAACACTTTTATTTCAGTTTTTTTATCTCCTCTTCAATCACTTTAAATCTCTAATCCTCCTGGTTTTATTTCATTTACCCAGGATCCTCCTCTATTTGGTCTCTTACCACAGCACATAGAAACACATTGTGCTCTTGTTCTCACTAGCCACTCATATCCATAACAATTATTCTAATTAAAGAAAACTCAAAAAGTCATTTATTTTGGAAACAAATTAAATTTAAGGGTTTTGGTCTAAATGGTCATACTTATTATTTTTTCATTCTCACTAACTATCATTTAAGCAAAGTTTCTCAATGGGATCGGTAGGGTCGTAATAACACATTAGTGTGGAGACATGATGTGATCATGACTCCATGGTTGCTGCTGGCATGTGATGGGCAGAAAGTATGGATGTTCTAATAGCCTATGGTGAACAGGACAAGTATGCAAAAACCAAGAATTACTTGGCATAAATGTCACTGGTGGTAAGGTTGAGATATAATGATTAAACTTTGACCACATGACTGTATTTTTCCTTCCTTCCTTCCTTCCTTCCTTCCTTCCTTCCTTCCTTCCTTCCTTCCTCCCTCCCTCCCTCCCTCCCTCCCTCCCTTCTTTCCTCCCTCCTTCCCTCCCTCCCTCCCTCCCTTCCCTCCCTGCCTCCCTCCCTTCCTTCCTTCATTCCTTTCTTTACTTCCAGCCCTGGTGCTTGAACTGGCGTACTGTCCTTGAGCTTTTTCATGTCTAGCGCTCTACTGTTTGAGCCACAGCACCACTTCTGGCTTTTTCTGCGTGTATGGTACTGAGGAATCAAACCCAGGGCTTCCTGCATTCTAGGCACACTATCTACCTCTAAGCCATACTCTCAGGCCCTATACATTTTCATTTTCTTTGATTGTTCTCCCCGCAATACTGAGTTTGAACTCCAGATAGATTTTTCAGCTAGTGTTCTGCCACTTGAGCCATGCTTTTGGCCAAATTTACATTGAATCTTTTGAATAGTTGATCTGTAGGTCCAGCTATCTGTATGGCATTTCTCCTCCCATGTTTAATGCTACTGAAATTCAATTTCTCACAAATTATCCTCAAATTCACTCCTGAGTATCCTGACAGCCAATCATGGTGATTGTCGATCCTCCACTGTGTTATACCAGTGACCCTTCCCTCAGCCCTGTTTATGCTGATGTATTCTCAAATATACCCATTTACCCTAATCCAATGCCAAATACTTTGCTTATGCTGTATTTCTAATCTAAATTTTACAGCCTGATAATCAGATGTCCCTCGTCCACTCTTCTTAAATTTTTTCAAGTCCATCTACCCAAAAACATTCAAAGTGATTTTTGGCATTTAAGAATCCCCAATAAGCCGGGTGCATTGGCTCACGTCTGTAATTCTAGCTACTCAGGAGGCTGAGATCTGAGGATCATGGTTCAAAGCTACCCCGTGCACAAAAGGACCTGAGACTCTCATCTCCAGTTAACCTCTACAAAACGGAAAGTGGGGCTTGGCTGGAGGGTAGGGCGGTAGCCTTGAGCTGAAGAGCTCAGGGACAGCACCCAGGAAGAGTTCAAGCCCAAGGACCATCCCCCTCCCCCTCAACACACACACACACACACACACACACACACAATCCCCAGCATTTAGCCTTTCTGTGTAAGCATAAGCACAGACATGGGATTTAGGTGATGGTGGCTGAGTATCTTCATTTCAAAAGAAGCTAGATTGTGATAAGATATTCTGGAACTTTGGTATACACCTTCTGTTTGTGGGGTTTTTGTTTAAACTTT
Source organism: Megascapheus bottae (assembly GCF_031878675.1). Taxonomy (NCBI): domain Eukaryota; kingdom Metazoa; phylum Chordata; class Mammalia; order Rodentia; family Geomyidae; genus Megascapheus; species Megascapheus bottae. The sequence continues at coordinate 71,369,212 of NC_143510.1, read as the reverse complement.
CGAGTCTACATCTACTTAGGTCTATACATGTTTCTGTGCATATCTCTGACATTTGTTCTTGCGAGTTTTGTTTTCATCTTTCTTCTAATATATTTACCAAAATCTTTATAATTAATTAATAGACTTATTATGTGAACTAATTATATGAAATTTTTCTTCATGTTTGTTTTAAGGAATGTGTTGAGGAAATAGTTTTATTCCCTCATAGTATGTTTCCTACAAAGGCTGATGAAATACTCTGAAACTTCAATCACAACGGCACCACTTTTACACAAGAGTCCACATTTAATCTTGATTATAAGAAAGCAACTATTAGTCTTCACTTGGCTTGTTTCTGGTGCTTAGATGTCATTTTATGACATGAGTTCTGTGTTTTAACTGAAATTATTGTCTTTTTAAATCATATATATAATTGTTTATTTATTTATTTATATTTTTTGGTTGGTAATGGTGCTTGAACTTGGCCTAGGCACAATCCCTGAGCTCTTCAGCTTAAGGCTACAACTGTACCACTTTGAGCTCCAGCTCATGCCCTGTGATCCTCAGATCTCAGATTCTTGCATAGCTAGGATTTCAATCATGAGCCACCAGCTCCTGGCTAATTATTTATTTTTCTTAATTTTATATAATTCTAACACTGCATATTATTAATAGTAGTTACTTTGGGGAACCTGTTATTTGCCAGCCACATTAAAAAGTAGGTATAGGAAAGCAGCGCATACTTGCAAAATGTGACATATTCTTCATTCTGAGATGACATGAAGCTCTTATTATTGAGTTAATGTCATTTTCACTTACTATTTTCATTCAATGTTTGCTGAGAACTCATTTCCTACAGTTAATTATTTAAATCATGACTTATTTGGCTTGCATACTAAATTTTAGAATCCATGAGACTCTGAGGCATAGAAAAGTTATCATGTTACTAGACTGCATTGAATTTAGTTGATGATAATTGTATATTTGGTAATTTGACTTAATCCCATTTTTTTTATTTTAGTGGAGAAACAAAGCACAGACGAACACATAGTCCTTAGAAGCTAATCTCATCTCCACTGTTTAGCAGTTGTTACATTTAAGAGGAGTTATTACAACTTCAAATCCCACCTCAATTAGTCAGGTACAATATTAGTATCCATCTTCAGTGTATTTAGTGAATGACTAAATTAATTTAAATATTTTTTTTGCCAGTCCTGGGCTTTTAGCTCAGGGCCTGAGCACTGTCCTTTGACTTTCTCAAGGCGAGAGCTCTACCACTTGAGACACAACACTGCTTCCGGCTTTTCTTTATATATGTGGTACCCAGGAATCGAACCCGGGCCCTCGTGCATGCTAGGCAAGCAACTCTACCACTAAGCCAAACTCTGGCCCCTTAATTTAAATATTTTTAAATTCTCTATGTCTCTTGCAATTAATATGCTTTTAAGATGTCTGATAATTAGAAAATTAGCAAATTGAATGGGTTCACTTTAAATATACTCAGGAACATTAACTTTACTGAAATTTTCTCTTACCTTTTGCCAATTATAAATTGTAGCTGATGTTATCTTCCACGCACCAAACCCAAAGTAGTGCTCACAGTGGGGAAGAATGACCAACACAATCTGCAATTAGGGTTTTGTTTATGGTCTCACTGAGAAGGCTGATTTGTTGGTTTAAAGGAGACCTTTTGTGTTGATTACAGGTGTCAACACATCCAAGTTGTGGCTGTGTTGAAATGCCTGCTGTGAGATGCAAGATATAGTAACACTAAGCCTAATTGTCTAAATGAAAAAAAAAATATTTGTATTTACAACTCTGTTGATGGCTTTTGGTTAGGAGGGGAACTTATTAGACTCAAAAAGGGAAAAAGGGAAGCCATGTTTTGTTTTGTTTTTTCCAACAAGAGTAATCACACTTAAATAATTTCTTTCCTTGCTTCCGGAAAATAGCTACATCTTTTAGAATTAGATAGACCAGATTTATTGCATTTTTCTTATGGAAATAAATTGGCAATTTAATGCAATGTGTATATTTTCTTGCTTGCACAACCAGATCATTTTTGGAGACAGAATAAAGAAATTAATGCTACAGATTACCTTCAGGTAAAAGAAATTGCCAAAAATGGATCCAGATAAATATTCCATTTGGAATTCTACCACATGTAATCTCTATGAAGTGAGCATGGGGCTGGGTGGTAGATGGTGGCTACCTTCATGCCAAATGAAGGGCTAACTAATTCAATGTCTGGTGGTGATACTCACCAGAAACTATGTCAGAAATGAAGTATACAACTTGGGAGGGAAGGGGGTCAGGATTGAAAAAGAAAAAAGAGAGAAAATGAAGGAGGATGCTGACACTGTTCAAAACAAAATGTACTCAGTACCTTACTTATATAATTGTAACTCTTCTGTACATCACCTTTACAACAAAAATGTAAAAAAAAGAAAACAAACTAGATCTTCATCAGAGTTCCTTCATTCTACGGAATCCCATCCAATGATTTCTATAGGGGATTTTTTTTTTTTTGGCCAGTCTTGGGACTTGATCTCAGGGCCTGGGCACTGACCTCGGACATTCTCCGGGCTAGAGCTCTACCTCTTGAGCCACAGCACCATTTCTGGCTCTTTTCCCCCTATGTATGTGTTACTGAGGAATCAAACCTGGGTCTTTGTGCATGGTGGGCAAGCACTCTACCACTAGGCCAAACTCCAGGCCCACTTTTCTTTTCTTTTTTAATTGTATTTTATTTTATTGTATTGTATTGCTGGGGTAACATATAGAGGGGTTACAGTTACATTCATCAGGCAGTGGGTACATTACTTCTTGATACCGCTTCTCATGTTTTCCTCCCACTTTCCCTCTCCCTACCCTCTCCCAACTATCTTGAATTTCCCCTTCCCTATTTCAAATAAACAAATAATCACATATACAATATACTAGGTAGAAAAGTCAGACACAGTAACAACATAATATAAACCATAAAGGGAAAAAAAGAGAAAAGAAGTAACTTCACATAGTACATTAGAAGATCACATTTTCTCAATGTGACTTTATACCTCTGGTTTCTTTGTAATCTTAAAATATACACTAAATATTTCTAGCAGCTCTTTAGAATTGAATCCCTAAATCAGAAACTTTAAAGTATTCTAGACTTTTTCACAAGGAGACAGGCTGCCAGTCATTGTTTCCATTCTGGTGTGAGAATAGAAATGAACATATTTTAAAAGTAAAACAAAATCTAAAACACAGGATTATCTTTTTTTCCCTTTTTTCTTTTTCTTTCAACAAAATGCCTATTTTTTTATTGATGTTCACTTTTGAGACCCTAAACCCAGTCTGTAATAAAATAAACAAGGAAGGATTATCTTCCCTGTCTAAGTTAATTTGAATCAAAATAGAGTATTTACCTTTTGTTAGAATTGGTGGGATTCAAGGTTAGTCTATTTTGGAAAGACTGACTGGGGCAAATCTAATCCTTTTTCTAGATCTCATTAATTGGAAGCAGGACCACACTAAAATCACCTTTTCTAAACTGAAGGGACAGATTAAGACTTTAAATGAGGTGAAAACTCCAAAACAAAAATTTGGTAGTGGCTTCCTCTGTTTACATAAGTTAACAGTACAAATATAAAGCTTACCCCATCCATGTGGAATTTCACTGGAGCTGATAAGCTGCAGTAGAGCCAGGCACTCAGGGTCTTGCTGTCAGTCACTGAGAATCCGTCTGAAATATATAATGACTTCCCTTTTTGACAGCAGAGCCCTTTCTTTTGACGTCAGTGGATGAATGAGAGAAGGTGGATAAAGAGACAAATAATTGGATTAACAAGTACTTTCAGAAACATAATAGCTTGTAAATTTCACACAATAAGCTATGTGAGACAGTAGTGCATGGTCACATGGTTCTGAGGGGAAAGGGTCTCAGAAGTTCATTTGATTTTCGAACGAATTTTCAAAGTCCCCACCCCTGCTATTAAGAAATGCCTATTCTAGCACGTCTTCCTAATTCATCTGTATGATCTGGTGATGTAATTCCATTTCTTCCCCCTGGATTTTTTTTTTTTTTACAAAGACTTCTAAATGACCATCATGGTGTGTAGCCTCACAAAATGTAATACTGGAATCAGGGGAAAAAAATCAGATTCAAGGTTCTTCTCAGTAGCATATACATTTCTAAATATGAAATGTTAGGAATTACAATTAGAATATAAGCTACAACTTTTCAGTGACAAATTCAAATATTCTTTTTTTCATCTTCCTTATTTGTTTTTATTTTCCATTATTTATTCCGTATTCTTCCTTATTTTTAACTTGGGGGCTAATCATTTTCTCATCTTTCTCCTTGAGGACCATCCTCTCCTCTCTCATGAACAACCTGAAACCTAAGTCTATCTCCAAGTACAAATCCAAAAAGATATTAGCCAGTGTGTGACATATAGCTCACACTCAGATTTGCTGCAAGAGAAGATTTCTTTTTCCTGCTACCAAAGACCTGTCTTCTTCATTCTGATTTTCTTTTTTGTTATATCATATTTTTATTATAATTAATAAAAGGGTTACATGATATTTGCCACATAGAAGGTGCATTAATTCACATACACTGATACCCTTTCACATGTCTTGGTCCCCATTACCCTCCACCCCACCCCCTCATCTTGGTTTTCCCCCCTTCCCTATCCAATTTCAAATAACCAAATACAAATATATCCAATATATCAGATAACAAAGTGAGATACTGTGACAATATGATATAACCAACAGACAGCAAAAGAGATAAGAGATAACATAGTACCTTAAGGACAACAATCATTCATTATATGGCTTTTGTTTCAATATCCTGGAGGTCCTTTCAATTAGCTTCATACTATATGGCCTTATGTATCAAGGTTTTGCTCTATTGCAAATCTCTGCTAGGAGAGCCCAAGGTTTCTACTGATTATGACAAATGAGGGAAACCATTGAGCCTAAGTTCCTTTGAGTCTGGCTTACTTCACTTAATATGATTTTTTTCTAAGTCTTTCCATTTCCTAACAAATGGGGCGATGTCGTTTTTCTGACAGCAGCACAGAATTCCATTGTGTACAAATACCACATCTTGTTGATCCACTCATCAACTGAGGGACATCTAGGTTGGTTCCATATCTTTGCTATAGAAGATCTTCACCAACCATACAGCAGACAAAGGCCTCATATCTAAAATATATCAATAGCTCAAAAAATTGAATCACTCCAAACCTAATCTCCAAAGTAACAACCATCCCATTAAAAAATGGGCCAAAGACTTAAAGAGAGTCTTCTCTGAAGAAGAAACAAAAATGGCCTATAGACACATGAAGAAATGCTCAACATCTCTGGTCATAAAAGAAATGCAAATCAAAACAACTCTAAAATTCCACCTCACTCCAGTTAGAATGGCCAGGATCAGGAAAACTAATAACAACAGATGCTGGAGGGGATGTGGCCAGGAGGGATCACTACTACACTGTTGGTGGGAGTGCAAACTCATTCAACCACTATGGAAAGCAGTATGGCAGTGCCTCAAAAGGCTAAACATAGAGCTCCCTATGACCCAGCAATTCCACTACTTGGCATTTACCCAACCATCCAGAAACTAGGGCATACTAAATCCACTAGCACAACAATCAAATATTCTTTAATAAGGTAAATAAATTCAAGTAGAGTACTATTCAAGACATATTGCTCAGTCATTCAAATATTATTGAGCAATTACCATGTATTAGTTATGGGCTGGAAAGAGTGCTTCCATAATTAAGAAAGGTCACTTTTACCCAGTGACATTTAAGCAGAGACTTAGAAATGAGTGTGGGTATGCTCTCATCATATCTGTAAATATATATATATATATATATATATATATATATAAATCTTCAGCAAAATATACATAAAAGTTTTTCTTCATAGCAACTTCTACTCTTAGGCTGAGTCTACAACTCTTAGTGTCATCTCCTCACTGGCTATCCCTGTCTGTTACATTAGTACCTCAAATTCAACATGTTTGACACTTAATTTAATCCCCTTTTATTTATGATTCTGTAATCCTGATCAAGGCTGTGCTCCATCTTGTGAAGCATCCATGCTCTCCAAACGAAGTAGAATTTTCTTTTTCATGAAAGAATTGTTCGTGTTAATCCCCTGGCTTCAGTTAAGAGCTGGGTTTCACGAATTTACTTTCTGAAGCATGAGTCTGAAGTGTGGTATTCAAAGACCTCAATGAAGGGACCCCTTTCTTGACTTCCCAAAATCCATCCACTCTAGGCATTTCCCATCTTTATGACAAAGGAGGACTTGACCTGAGGCAGGGGCTGCAGAATCTCTGATAACAGCTCAGATAACAAGAGCAGCTAAACCAGGTGGAGTTACCAGAATTCCTCCCCACCCCACCCCCCCTTGGCCTGCCAGGGAATTCCCTCCCCTTCCTTTGTCATCAGAACGGTGTTCCAGAAGCCTACCGAGATGATAGGTCAGTTCAAACAGCAAAGGTGTCAGTGGTTGCCCCAGCCATCAATCAACCATGCTGAATTCCATTGGCCACCTGTATATGGCCAGCCCAACCACATGGCTGGGGCCTATAAAAGTAGCCTGTAAGATCAGGTGCGGTCGCTCTCTCACTCACATCTTAGAGGCGGTGCTGACCGGTCAGTATGATTCTCAATGCTAGGCGCGGAATAAAACTCTGTTTAACTTAACTTCCAAATTCCGCTTTTGTGTCAGACTCATTCCTTTGATCACGGACCCTAACACTCAATAATTTGCATCAAACCTTTCCCAGCTTATTCTGCATTCCTGCTGGTTTGTAAAACTTGCCTGCTGCCATCAACATCTATAATTTGTCTTTAACAAAACTTTACTGTGTGCTGCTGCTGAGTCCCCCATTTCTATTAGGTTTCTATTAGTCCATTTCTATTAGATTCGGTCATATTTAAGACTGTAGGTTCTCATTGGAAGACTGTCCGCCTCACTCCAATCTCATCCATTCTTCTGTGGCTTCATTCAGTTGGGGACAGCACCAATGAGATTGCTTCACAAGCTTTCTGCAGTCTCCAGGCGGCAGGGATTTCACTGTTCTCTTAATGGTTCCCATCATGCTGGTTTACTGTTCTTCCCTGGTTTTGTGTTCCTGGTAATATTACAGCCTTATTTTCCTCCTGCATTTGCAATTACTTACGAGTACCATCTACCAGACTTCCTCAGTATCTTTTTTATTTTATTTTATTTTATTTTTTTCTGCCAGTCCTGGGCTTGAGCTCAGGGCCTGAGCACTGTCCTTGGACTTTCTCAAGGCTAGGGCTCTACCACTTGAGCCTCAGCACCACTTCCGGCTTTTTTCTATGTATGTGGTACTGAGGAATCTAACGCGGGTCTTCATGCATGCTAGGCAATCACTTTAACCACTAGGCCAAACTCCCGGCCTTCCTCAGTATCTTTAGTAAACATTTTATTATTTTATCTGTTCTTAACTATATTTGTGAATTTCTTTATATTTAAAAATGATATGCTGGTATCCAATAAAGTTAAATGACCTGATTAGGGGTCTACCTAATGATCTTTGTAGAATCACATGCACTTCATTTTTTCTTCCCATTATACCTCAATGCATACAAATGGTAAATATGTGTACATTTGATTTGCAGTCAGGAACTATTTGAATTTATTGAGTTTACAGAATTTCAAATGAGCAATTGTAAGCTCTTAGGATAGTGCTCAGTTCATAAAGCACTTTTTTTTTAACCGATGAAATTCATGGCTTCCACCATAATAAACTGTGTGCATAATGTTTCTAGTATTATTTTAGCTTCCTTTTTTTAAAAAAAGAAATTAGCTTTATTGATGCTTAAGTGACAGAGAACAAACTGCATATATTTTTCAGTTTACCTATTGATAAGTTCTCTCATATTTGTGTTCATGAAACTACCAGTAAACTACTCTGAATTTATCTGTCAACCCAGAACTTTCTCCAAGTCTTCTTTTCACTCCTATATCCTGGCTCTCCATCCCATCTATTGACTCTAGACTGCATAACTCACCCCTACCCTGCAACCACTATGTGGTTGACACCACCTAGTATTTATCTTTCATAGGATTTCATAAAAATTCACTTACACAAGTTCTGAACTCAGGGTTTAAACTCAGAATATCAAATTTGCCATTTTTGAGTCCTTTTAGCATTAGTAATTTCTTTTCAGACAGGTTCTCCTGTTTTTATTTCTGCCCATTGTCACCTTCTCCTTTGCCTTCTATGTAGCTAGGGTTATATAGGTAAACCACCATGAGTAGCTTATTTTGGGGGATGGGATAGGGTGAAGTCCTCACTAGCTTTGTGCCTGGAATGATATTGAGCCTCAATCCTTCCTATCACCACTTGCCAACTCTCTGGGATTACAGATGTGAGCAATGTCTGCCCCTACTTTTCAAATGTATAATGGCATATAATACATGCACACATTTATAGGGTACTGTGTAATGAATGGCTTTAAACATGTAGACCATATGCAATGATAAAAATCAAAACAATTAGTATTTCTTATCTGCCTTGGGAACCCTCAGACTCTTCTAGTCAATCTGATATATGTAATAAATTGGTTACCTGATTGTGTACACTGGTTGAATAATGTCCAATGGTACACATATACTGTATTTTAACTATACTTTCTCATCCAAATTTTTATATGATTATATTTCTCCAATATTCACATTTTTATTTTTATTAAATAGTATTAATTGTCTGGATATATCAGTATCTTAATGTCTACACTGCTTTATGGAAATTTGAGTTGTTTTTATTTTGGAATATTGAAGAATCTATAAACATCCAGAAGGAAGATTTTATGAGGATCCTTAGCTTACCAGCTTTATATTCATTTGAGTTAACTATCTAGTAATAAATATAGTAGACACAACAGCCTGTGTGCTATTTCTATTTAAGAAATTGATCATTGTTCTCCAGATAGATTATGCTACCTGCCAATCTACCATCTGTGTGGCAGGTTCAAGTCTTCTAATTTACCCTGGCTCAACTTAAATAAGTTGTTTTTGCTATTCTTTTGCTTTTAATCATTCTATTGAGTAAATCGTAACTGGCCTTTCAATTGTAATATGTTTTCTATGTGCTGCATATTAGTAGTAGAGATAAAAACATCAACTTTGTACATGATGGGAGTCAAGGGGAAGGGAATATTTACATTTACAATTTAAGTATTTCCAATAAATACTAAATAAGCATCTAGAAGTTCATTTAGGGCTGTGAAGCCACAGGAAGATGAGGGGAAATATATAATTTGGGGTTCAAAGATACCTTGATATTATTTAATGAGAACTGAAGAAGCAAAATATGAAAGCAGAAATGAGCATGATAATCTTAGAGCCAGGGACAGATTTATGCATGAAAGAATATAGAATAGACTTGAAAATGAATCAGAAGAAGCTCTGAAGAACAATCTTGAAGGAAAAGAGTCTGTGAACAAAAAAGACATTTAGGGCTGAAGGTTATGGTATAAGTAAAGAGAAATGAGCAACTAATGTTACACTTTGGTTTGCAAATAAAGTAAAATTCCGTAAAATATACTTTTGAAAATATACTGCAATTTCTTTCTCTCTGCCATTGAACTTTTTCCTCTTCTTTTCCAGCCTCAGCCATAAAGAAACTGAGTTCCTAACAGATTAAAGAAAAAACACTTTATTTTGCGCTTATAATAAAATCTCCAAATCTGGAAAAATTTCCAATCCTTACCACCCATTTACTTTTTTAGAGATGTTAGTGAGTTCTAAGTCTATGAATAAGAGAAAGCCAACAGAAGTGCAAAACTTCTTGCACAGATTTTGCTGTGTTTACAGAGGGTTTTCATTAGATTATATGTGTCTTATACTCCAGTGCCACATTCTCTTCTGTAACTCCATTAAGCGGGAATAATTATTCTTCCAGTGTATTTGAGAATTCCATAAGGCAAAAGCCACAGCATATGGTTTGACTCGGATCAGTTACTTTAACAGCTAAAACAAAAATGTTTAAGCTGAAGTGACGTATGGTATAAATTTATAAGTAATATTACTGCCTGGGGTATATAAAAATTCTATCATTTATGTTTAAAAATTATAAAGGGCCCTTTCCACAAATTTTATTGTTCCATAAGAATGAACAGTAATTTCACAGTGTAATAAAATGGCTACATGTATGTATTATCAAATCCATCTTAATATATCCCTTATACTAGAAGGAGTTGAAATATATTTGAGCTCCTCATTTATATTCATCTTGCAGTATGGAATAAACATAATGCTAAAAATATTCCCCATATATTAAATAAGAAATGTTACCTCCACAGCAAAGATTACTTACTTTCTGTGGATGTTTTTTTTAAAGGGGAAATTACCTATTTTTTTAACATGGAAAAAAGAGAGCTAGTTTTGCAGGAAACGATTGTATTTTGTCTATTTATTGATGTGCTGCTATAATAAACTTCACTGGGCATCTACAATGTACAAGATGAAAAGTTTGGACAGATAGAATTATTTGTCATGATTCATAATGTTCACGTTTCTAGCGTATTATCTTTAAGGCATGCTCTACTACTAAAATTCTTTTAATAATGTTCTACTTCAGGATTTCTCTAATGGCACCACTCCCAGTTGGGATAGGATAATTCTTCATCATTTAGAGAATTGCCTTGTTCCATGAAATATATTTTACAGAATCACTGCTTTTTACACATAGGTAATAATGCTTCTTCCCTGTATGGTACAATCAAAAGTTACTGAAAAAATGGTTAATGTGATGACAAAGTCAACTCCTACTGAAAATCACTATTCTTCTCAAGCACAAAGACAGTGCTGTACTTTCTGCTCTAAATAATGTACTTTAAAATCCAAGATTGTTTATTCATGATGCCTCAACCTCCAAATAAAGAGTAAAATTAAAATTTTTGTATTATTATTATTAAAAAATCTATTGTTATCTCCTAAATATGTCAGTTTTCCATAATGTCTTGTGATGTGATGTTATATAGCCAATCAAATGGCTAATTTAATGTTCTCTTTGCCTTGTGAAAATATAGAGATTTTGTTTTCTAAAATACGCATCTTCAATATATTAATGTTTTATTTTTCATTTGAGGTGTTTGTTGTATGAGGGGATTTCATTGTGGTATTTCCATAGTTGCACATAGTGCTCTTTCAAGTTATTGTTTAAAAATGATGTGGCATTTATTTAATGTCTCTTCTAAATTCAATTGAAGTTCCACAATTTTACATCCAAAGTGTGTATTGAATAAAAGCAATTTTGTAATACAGAGTAGCTTCACTGCACCATTAAAATTGTTCTACTAAATCTTATTGAATCAGGACAGACTGTGAGTAATTACATGTAACAAAGAGCTGTCAATTCAGATGAAATAACTAACCCATTTTTCCAAGTGCTAAACTCAGTTCCATACTGCTGCAAAATGACAGCATTTGAATTTTATGTAATATAATTTTAAATACTCAAAAGGATGTATATAATCAGGTAAGTGTTTCTGAAAATGAAATTTGTTATTTAACTTAACAATATTAGCAATAAGATAGCAATGAAAGGGCCTGATTTTCATCCACATTTCACTCTTGTAACTTAAATACAGCATAGATCTTCTTTGTTTAATAAGTGTATTGTTCTTTTTATTTTATCCTCTCTGAAGTCACAATATTCTTCCTTTCTACTGTTTAAAGGTGGAATATATTTTGAAATTGGACATCATATGAATTCATTCTGCTCATATGTCCTAATAGAAAAATCAAGATTAACCCCTTAATAGCCAATTCAGTTTTATAAATGGAATGCTGATTAACATTTCTCCCTGCCTTTCCTAGGAAAATCAATCATGCATTGATTGAAAAGGCAATCTAAATTTATATTAATGGACTGAAGGATGTCTCCAGAATCCAATCAGCCAAAAATAAAATTTAAAAACCACAGACAACTCTCTCGCACTGAACACGGCTCCTACTCTAGTGTAATAAGTTCCATAATGGTTTCTCAAGAAGTCTTGCCTTTGGCACATTTGTCCAAATCAGTCATCATTGTGCATTTATATATTTCATTTCTTACTTCGTGTGGCCATTGAGTGCAAGTGGTTGGCAACAGGATCAGGACCATTCTGTCTTGACGAATTTTACATATGACCATCATTTACTCTAAAGTTAGTACACATGCATAGCTAGGACATTTTACCACACCCCATAAATAAGTTAATGCAAAGCTATAATCTTTGTATATTTCTTATGAAAAAAGGCATTAACATAGCTAGATACTATCAAGCATGTTGCACATGTGAAAATAAACATACAGGATCACTCCACATATACTCTTTTTTGAGGCTTTGAGATGAGACTCTGGCATCTCATATGCATCATCTTTTTTTTTTTTTTTGCCAGTCCTGGGCTTGAGCTCAGAGCCTGAGCACTGTTCCTTGTACTTTGTCAAGGCTAGAGATGTACCACTTGAGCCTCAGCACCATTTCCAGCTTTTTTCTATGTATGTGGTACCGAGGAATCGAACCTGGGTCTTTGTGCATGCCAGGCAAGCACTTTACCACTAGGCCAAACTCCCAGCCCCTCATATGCATCATCTTAGTGAACATTTTCTATGAGCAATGATGTTAAGGCTGGCATAAACTTTTTGACTTATTTGACTTGCCTTTCTTTCTTTTTTTTTTTTTTTTTTTGCCAGTCCTGGGCTTGAGCTCAGGGCCCGAGCACTGTTCTTGGACTTTCTCAAGGCTAGAGCTCTACCACTTGAGCCTCAGCACCACTTCCGGCTTATTTCTATGTATGTGGTACCGAGGAATTGAACCCGGGTTCTCATGCACGCTAGGCAAGCACTTTAACCACTAGGCCAAACTCCCGGCCCCTGACTTGTCTTTCTATACTAGAAGACGCATTGCTCTCTGATGCTCACTATGGGCCTTGGGTGTAATTAATGAATAAGTTGCTTATTGAATCTGTATGTGGTAGTTTTTGAGTACAATAGGCAAAACCTAGAAAGTAGGAGGCTTAGAATGTCTAGGAGTGTGTCTTTGAAGGATTTATCATGTCCTGTCCCAAGAAGACCAGAGGCATCTCTGTCTTATTGCTCTTTTTAATTCCTGACTACTTTTAGGCAAATTGCTTTCTTTGTTTTGCCTTTCTCCAGGTTGTTTTAGCCTTACCCTTCCCTTAAACTAAAGAAGCTATCTATGAAGATGTGTCAAAATAAGCCTTTCCTCCTTTGGATTGTTCACAGTGTTCCCACTGTATTTGGCACAGTGATGAAAATCTGACGATACAATTGGTATAGAGGAATACAAATTCAAAGTATGGTTTTGTCAAAAGCCATATAATGAATGATTGTTGTCCTTAAGGTACTATGTTATCTCTCATCTCTTTTGCTGTCCCTTGGTTATCTCATATTGTTACAGTATCTCACTTTGTTATCAGATATATGGGATATATTTGTATTTGGTTATTTGAAATTGGATAGGTAAGGGGGGAAAATAAGATGAGGGGTGGGGGTGAGGGTGGGGGGAGAGGGAAATGGGGACCAAGACATGTGAAAGGGTATCAATGTATGTGAATTAATGCACCTACTATCTGGCAAATATCATGTAAGTATGGTTTTGCATATAGAGAAAAAAATAGATTATGTGGCTCGGCCCAGACTCCATCACTGAACAAATTACCAAATTATTGACAATTTTAGTCTTTATCATTCTCAGATAAGAATAACAATGATGGATTAAATTAGCTTCAATGATGAGTATAGCTAATGTATTATGGTAACACCTTAAGATTGAAGTCATGCTTGTAGAAGAGAAAGTTCATTCTTATCAGGGAAGATTTCATGAGGAAAACATTTTGTGAAGAGGGGGATTGTGGAGTAAGGGAAAATCTGCATTTTGGGGTGTTAACCCAAAGTAATGTTCACTGTGCTTGTGAACATTACCAGAATTCCAGGATTCAGACAAGTGTCTAAGCCATTTGCTGTCTTCTCAGATGATCTATTCCCAGTAGCCAGGTGCTTACACCACCATCATTCTTTGTGGCTTTTGAGGGGATTTTCACCTTCCTTTAATGACTAAAAGAAATTTCATTTTCTTAAATCATCTTAAGTAGTTGTACAAAGGAATTTTTTGTATATATTTTTATTGTAATTAATAGAAGGGTTACATGATTTTTGCCAGGTAGAAGGTGCATTAATTCACATACATTGATACCCTTTCACATATCTTGGTCTCCATTTCCCTCCCCCATACCCCCACCCCTCATCTTTTTTCCCCCCTTCCCTATCCAATTTCAAATAACCAAATACAAATATATCCGATATATCAGATAACAAAGTGAGATACTGTAACAATATGAGATAACCAAGGGACAGCAAAAGAGATGAGAGATAACACAGTACATTAAGGACAACAATCATTCATTATATGGCTTATGTTTCTATATCCAAGAGATCCTTTCATTTAGCGGCCTACTATATGGCCTTTTGTATCAAGGTTTTGCTCTATTGCAAATCTCTGCTAGGAGAGCCCAAGGTTTCTACTGATTATGACAAATGAGGGAAACCATTGAGCCTAAGTTCCTTTGAGTCTGGCTTACTTCACTTAATAACTTAATATGATTTTTTCTAAGTCTTTCCATTTCCTAACAAATGGGGCGATGTCGTTCTTTCTGACAGCAGCATAGAATTCCATTGTGTACAAATACCACACGTTGTTGATCCATTCATCAACTGAGGTTCATCTAGGTTGGTTCCATATTTTTGCTATGGTAAATAGTGCTGCAATGAACATTGTTGTGCTAGTGGATTTAGTATGTCCTTGTTTCTGGACGATTGAGTAAATGCCAAGTAGTGGAATTGCTGGGTCATAGGGGAGCTCTATGTTTAGTCTTTTGAGGAACTGCTATACTGCTTTCCATAGTGGTTGAACGAGTTTGCACTCCCACCAACAGTGTGGTAGTGATCCCTCCTGGTCACATCCCCTCCAGCATCTGTTGAACTTTCATATCCCGAATTATTTGTCATTTTCAATTTGGTTTCTGTTCATATTTACTTCTCTAGCTCCCAAGTTAGGTAAGAATATGACAGTGCATACCTTCTTTAGTAGTACATCCTACTAAGGACCTAGAAAAAACACTTCACTTGGATTGGTACCTATCAATATGTGGGGTAGTATTCAAGGGAAAAGGGGAATCCCTGTGTGTAGAAATTTTTCCCCCTAAAATCTAATCCCTTTATGGGGGTGGAGAGAGGAAGAGGCATTCCTGTGTTGCTGATTTTTTTTCATGTGTTCAGGAGGACTTTTTTTTTAAAACACATCAAAGTATTTTACATTTTTATCCATTTGCTTCTAGTTTGTTTGAGCCACAAAATAGAGACGTACTAACAACAATTTTTTGAGCCAATTATTCATATTATCCAGTTCTTGGAATTTAAGCAGCAAATTTAGAAATCCACACTCAGAACATGTGGAATCATTTACATTTGTTTTTTATGTGTTTGTGTTTGTTTGTTTGTGTCTTTTTGTTTTGTTTATGTTTTGAAAACGGGAAAATACTGAATGTATAGAAGCAAGGCGAAGTCTAGTAATTAAAAGAAACAACTTTTTACACTGGACACCTGGTGGACTTCCTTCTCTTTAATGGAAAGCAACACAACTTTTATTAAAGAGAAAGATGCCTTGTTACAAACCTGTAATTTATTTCCTTCTGACATTAACAGCAGTTATATTTCAGCACATGTGTATCACACCCCTTAATTCACAAATCCTGTTTGCTTACATAAAAGCAGCTTATAACTGCTAAATTATGAGTGGGTGCTTTTTCTCAGAGCGCTCTTGTTTGATTATCTTAAATTAGGTTCACTATAACAACTGAAAATATGCCACTAGAAAATCTTTGTTCATACAGATCTGAACTCTTTAATTTAACTGCATATCACTTGACACATAACTTTGCCACTTCCTTCCTTTATATGTTTATGTGTTTGTTTGGTTGTTTTGGGTGCCTGTGATTAGTTTTAAACTCTTGGTCTGGGAGCTGTCCCTGAGTTATTTTGCTCAAGACTAGCGCTCTACTACTTGAGTCACAGCTCCACTTTCAGTTCTTTGGTAGTCAATTAAATTTGAGTCTTATGGAATTTGCATGCCCTGGCTGGCTTTGAACCTTGATTCTTTAGATCTCTACCTCCTGAGTAGCCAGGATTACAGAAGTGAGCCACCATGACCCAGCCAATTTACCATTTCCAAGTACAAAGATAAAGTGGGATTTGCATTTTTTGGCCTGTCTATTCTCAGGTCATCACTTCTTCAAGGAAGAAGGATTGGCTGAAAGTTGGCTCCAATAAAATCCTTTCTAGTGTTGTTTTACTGAAGGACTAGAAAGTGACAATTCCTATCAAGCAGCTGTGCTTTAATTTCCTTGCCAGATTCCAGAGCAATCATATTAAACTGAGAGAAACCACAACTCAACTGTTGGCCTTCCACTTAATATTTCATATGCGTTTAAGGTCAGGCTGTGGCTTAGCAACTACTGGGTTGTACCGAACATAGAAAAAGTTGTGCAATCAGGAAACTACTCCTGCTGTGCACACCAAATTTCCTAACAATGAAGAGAATGTTTTTAAGAATGTAGGAGTTGAGGAATTTTGATGCCATGGTGTATTCTGAAGGCTGTACCAATACTTTAAAGAAAATATTCATTTTTATTTTCTGTACATTGTAAAATTTTGCTTGTAAGTAGACTTGACATGTTTGCATTAAACTTTTGGAAAAGTATGCCTTATTTTAGAAATATGGATAATGTCAGTCCATTTCATATAGATCTATATTTATGAATACCTATCTTGTCATTTAGAGGGAGAATTATGTATTTACTGCAACCTGAAATTTCCATTTAGAGGCAAACTGTAATGTTTTTTAATTTCTGGACCATGTGAATATCATTTTTAAGTAACTGGATAAAAATGTCTTTATAGTACACAGTTTTTTATTTTTCAGGAAATATCCAGTTCTTGCTTGCATTTTTAAAAGAACCTTGAATATTTTTCTTTTTATAATTTGATAATTTCCTTTTCAATTATTCATCTGGACGGAAATACACATAGTAAGCTGCATTTATTATGTGTCAGCTCTTAAACTATTCTTAAGTCTTTTGGTAACATCTTCTATGAATTGACTGTGTGATATCTGATAGAGTCCTGAACTCTATGTTTTCCTGATGACTAGATTTGCCCTTCAGTAACATTTGCTCATCATCAATATTCTATGCAATGAGGTGACGTTTCATTGGAAGGAACAGATTGAAAACTTGTGTCTCACATTTTGTCACATCTGGGTGAAGCTCCCAAAGTGATTGTTTTTACTTTCTTTTAATCTTACAAAGAAATGTTAAAATGGAAGGATTGACCTTGTGTTCAAAGTTATTGTCAGAAATAGTGAAGTCATAGACTTCTGTTTTTAATAATATCTCACAAAAGAGCATCATTAATCATAAATGACTGCAGATTTCCTAGATCCTGGCATTGCAATGGGGCTTGAGTATTTTTAAGGGGCTTATAAATTTGAGCAGACAACAGCCTCATGACATTGCATAAAAATTTAGCTGTGATGGAAAGATGAAACACCAGTTGAAAGCATTAAAATGCTTAGAAACCGAAGATAGTTTTATTACATTTCAATAAAATATAAGTCTAATTTTCAACTACTTTTAGTTTTTATGTTTCACTAACATATCAATCAACCAACAACTATTTATTGAGTGACAACAATGCATTCAGCACCACTTAGCACTGTGGGGAATTACAGAGACATAAGAATTCCATTCATGGAAGAAACATTATATTGAGCATCTGACTGCAAGGCTCTGTCCTGTGTACTTCAGAAGTTACTCTGTTTTTCATGATGATGAAAAAGACGTAATTCCTTTCTTCAAGAAACCTGCTTTCAGCTAAGTAGCTGTTTCTGTTGAAAACAACTGCCTATTTTTCCCATTCTAACACTACAAAGAGCAACACAAAAGGCTTTTCCAACCCTAAAAAAAAAAACAAAAAAAAACAAGATTTTCTCAACTAGAAAAACATAAATTAATTCTCTAACATGTACTAGTTGACTGTTCTCCTATCCAGTTATAACTCTATGAACCTACAATCAGTGCTAGATCCCACATGCTGAGGACTCTGTTTCTAAGTTTGTCAGTTGACAGTCACAAATTTCAAGTTGTTTTGCCTAGATTTCTGACCAATCAGATAAAAGTTGCGGTTCCCACAACTCTATCCATTGGTTTCTTAATTGAGTAGCTCACAGAACTCAGAAAAATCATTTAATTGGCTTCCTATCAAGGATATAAACAAAGAGATATAGGATAATGCATAGTGGAAATGCCTGGGACATCATGTTCTCCTTCAAAGCACACCACACTCTAGGAACCTTCACCTGATTATGTGAAAGCTCTGAACCATTTCCTTATGGGTTTTCATGGGACATTCATTGTGTAGGCATAACTACTAATAGACTGAGGGGAGGCTCCAACAATGTCTTTCTGTTTAGATTCTTCAGCATCCCTTTCCTGAAAGCAGTGGCTTGATCCTTCTGGAATCCGGAGTCTTATTATGTGTTATCAGACAGTGATGTTCCAAATTTTTTTTTTTTACAATCAGCTAGGATGGAGAGAGTCCAAATTGGACTCTCTATGGCCTGCACTGAAATGGAGAAATTTTGGTTTTATGACCTGTTATGGAGCAGGAACTTATATACATATATAATATCACCTAAATATTTATATACATATATACAAATATGTATCATAATGTCAATATGCTACAGAATAGATATGTATATAGTCAAAATTCATGTATTGAGATTTTAGCTCCCAATATAATACTGTTAAGAGTTGGAGCTTTGAGACAATTCTTATGCCCCAAAAGTGGAGTATTCGATGAATGAGACTAGGAGGGATCACTACTACACTGTTGGTAACCACTCTGGAAAGCAGTATGATGATTCCTTAAAATACTAAACATAGAGATCCCTATGACCCAGTAATCCTACTCCTTGGCATTTACACAAATGTCTAGAAACAAGGACCTATTGTAGCCGCTGGCACAACACGGTTCGTTGCAGCATTATTTACCATAGCTAAGATATTGAATCAACCCAGATGCCCCTCTGTAGATGAATGGATCAAGCAGAAGTGGTATTTATACACAATGGAATTCTATACTACCATCAGAAAGAAAGACATCAACGCATTTGTAAGGAAATGGAAAGACTTAGAAAAATCATAGTAAGTGAAGTAAGCCACATTCAAAGGAACAAGGCTCAATGGTTTCCCTCATTTGTAATAATTAGTACACATCCCGGACTCTCCTAGCTGAGGATTACAATAGCTGAAAACCTAGGTACATAAGGTCATATAGGATAAGACTAAATGAAATGAACTCTAGAATATAGAAAACAGAGGTTTATCTAGTGTGATTGTTGTTCTTAATGTATTATGTTATTTCTCTTCTCTTCTTTTGTCCTATTTGAAATAGGAAAGGGAAGGGGGAAAAACAAGATGTTTGGGAGGGGGCTAGAAATGGGTACAAAAACATGAGAAGGGGTATCAATATTCGAGAAGTAATGCATCTGCTACCTGATGAATGTAACTGTAACACCTATATACATTTTACTGACAATAAAATTATTTTAAAAACAGGCAGGTATTCTATAGACTTATTTTACTAATTTTACCTCTAGAATAGCAATAAAACAATTATTTTAATTCCTGGCATCTAGTGTCTTCCCCCTTTGTTATGAATACTTCAGCTATGATATCCAATTACTAATGTCACATAGTGAATGCAGTAAGGAGAAGATATTGAAATAGTCTCAGGGGCATGACAATAAATTTGAGGCTTGATTACCTTTCTTTTTAATAAAGACATGTAATTATATATGTGCATTTTTAATTATTTTAATGACCATGTTTAACAATGGCAATTTAACGTTAATCCCAGGAAGCATATTGAACTGTCTCCAGAATAAAAATGTCAAATTCAAAAGATAGGGTCTGCAATGTCAAAACAAAGATAGGGATATCCTCTACTAGGCCAGACAGACTCACAGAAAGAGTTCTGAAAATATGAATCACACTATTTTAGCTACACACTAATGATACTTTATCTGGAAGCAGTATGATGGATGAATTAAGCTTGAGACAAAGTCAAAAGTTAGGATGTTTTTGAAGTGAGTTTAGAGGACATAATGATAAAGAAAGAGTAATGCTAGAACTGGCTAGACTTAAGATTTCTTTGACTGCAGGTAACTAAAAATAATATCTTGGCTTGCTAACTAAATCTGAAGGAGGCCCCTGGGAGAGATCAGAAAGAGTTCCAGTTCCAAGGTGCTTATTTATTTGTTTTTACTCTCATGATTCTATTCTAACTTAAGTGATTAGAATAATCGGGACATTTTTGAACATTTAAATTTAAGATATCTAAAACATTATTAGCCATGAGAAATTCTAGATTCTATCCATATCCTAGTTTATACATGGTTCCACCCTGTACACACAAAGTCTCAACTTTATGATGACCTTATCTCACTCATTACTTTTCATCTTCTCCAGAGCCAGTGGCACTACTAGAGTTAAAAATCCTAGCTTAATGATTTATTCAATAGTTCAGTTCAAAATTAGTATTGTAAATTAAATGATTCCTTTGAAAAATAAATTTGACATGTCACTCACTTCATTAAATCTCAAAGGGAATATTAGTGTTTCTGAGACCAGAAAAATAGCATTAATAATAATTTTCAAATGTACCATTTTAAATTTAGTGTTTAGTGTTTATAATTCATTATATACTCTATTTTGTTCATATTTTACTTATCTCTGTATTTAACTGACCCATTGCTAATTTTTTTGCTCTTTTTTCTTTTTTTATTATAATTAGTAGGGGTTATATTCTCCAGATAGAAGGTGCATTACTTCATACACATTGATACCCCTTTTCATGTTTTTGTCCTCATTTCCCTCCCCACTAATTTTTTATTAATCAATATTTTTATCCTTTTCTGTATGAATGCCTGTCTTATGTGGACCATTTTAAGGTTATCTTTTCTACTACATTATGGTCAGATAATTAAATATGTAGTGAGAAGGGTTATAATTTCTGGATATTTATGTACTATTTTTTGTGTCTAGAATTTAACTTGTTTTTGTGAATTTATCATTCAATTTTTTCCAAAGAATTTGTTGGAAACTTGAAAGCTAAAATTCTTTAAATCCTTATAGGTCACTTCTCTTTTACATTCCGAGGTAACAATGAATATGTGTGATATAAATTGAGGTAACTGGAGTATTGTCAAGCAAAGAGATAGAAATAGGGAGAACAAATTTAATAAAGTCAGATAAAAATCACATGGCAAACAAATGGCATTTATTCCAAGTGTTGGGGTCAGCTTAAGTGGTGAAACCATAAGAGCTGTGGGTCGCCTCCACCCAGTGAGTTTCAGAGTGAAAGGTGAAGAATGGAAATTTCCCAGATGGCTTCAGTTTGGTTTGGCTCTGAAACACAAACACAATTTTCTTAAAGGGAAAACAGTCTTCAGCATTTCTGTTCCCATGAAAAGAAAAATGGAACAATTGTAAATCTTTAAGAGGAAGTTCATTTTCACCAAGTTTTTAGTTTCAGTTCTAAAATGAGCAAAAAATCAATCCATTGATGTTTGTATAAACACAAGTCTGAGTATTTCAGTTCTTAACACATAGAAAATGATTTCTTTTTCTTAAGTTTGAAGATTTTCTCAATAAGAATTATGTGAACTTGACAATTATTTATTAAGCAAATTATGAAAATACAGTATCTATTGGCCTCTACACTATATAGCTCTGCCTTTCTGTTTGACGTGCTAAGTTGAAATTTGCTTGCATAAATTTTCTTAATTGTCTGAAAGCATACCTTGGAAGATACTACTAAAAAAACAGACCTCGATATTTCTACCTTATGAGCAAGGTTTATCAACAAATTCCCTGTACCTCAAAGTACCTAGATGATATAATCCTTCACACAGTATGTGGCTACACAAAATATTCACCCTAGTATTATCTCACCCTCATTTTTCCTAGAATGTACACTACTTTCTAAATTCTTGTCTAGCAGTAATAAGAAGTGTGGGATGGTAAACACTCATCTTCTGTTTTTCTAATCCAGGTGAAATTGGGTGAGGTGGTCTTTAATCTCATTGAAGCTCTCTTTCATTCATAAAATATGAATTGTAATGTTTATCTCCTAAGATTGCTATAAATCTGAAAGGGATGTGTATAATAAAGTAGCCAAGTGGAAACTTTAGGTACTTTTAGCAAAAACCAATAAGCTAATAGCCTTGTGGAAAGATAATATGAAGATATACCAGAGATCATTCCTTAGTTTTAGAACTACAAAATTCAGCAAAGTTCTTTTTAGTGGAGAAATAGATTAGCCAAAATTTACATGACATCCTAAGATATATTATTTCCTATTGGTATGAATTATAGACTGAGCAATTTTTTATACTCAAGTCAGGATTCACTATTAGGGTAAGTTTGCATAAATATTTATCTGGCATTTAAACTCAGCAAAAATGGGATTTTTTTCACCTCAGACAATTTGCCACAAAAGAAAAGTATGTAATTCTTGTTTTAGAAAGTCCTAATTTCCAAGACCAATTAAACTCATTATTCAGTGTTCCAAATTATTGCACTATTGTCTTCTGATTGTTTCAAAATTGAGAGTGACATTGTTACTATTAATTAGGCAATTTTTCATGGAACCATCAGGGATCAATGTGGATACTGAACCTTTTGACAGAATTAGAGCATACCCAACATAAAAGTCAGAAGAATTGTTATTCTTAATCTAGTGCTTTCAAACTAGGTAATCATACATTGCAACTATTTACCACTTTTTGTTTTTTCAAAGGAATAACAATTAGATTGCAACTAAACAGAACACAATGTGGACTGGAGACATTAGCTAGCACCTCAGCTAATGAGAGTTACTGCTGTGTTGTCCTGGGGACTCTGCAGAAGAAGGTGTCAAATATTTGTCTCCCATGGCTAATCTCAACTATCACTAAAGTTCTTGGACCCTAGCAGGATTAGAGGCAGAGTATCATTGATTCTTAATTCTCTAAGAAAACATTGGCAGGTGGTTTCTTAATTGGCTTCATAGAATGGTCAGAGATTAACTAGTGCAGGGGGAGGGGATGTATTTAGACAGGAGAGAGCTGTAATTAGTTAAGTCCAGAGAATTTCTAGGTTGATATTGAATATCTTACCAGAAGACTATTTATGAAAGGCTTGTTTTCCAGATGCTACTGGTAGATGGTAAGATCTACAGAACTCTCTTGCCTTGCCCTGAGTCCTTGTATGCCCTCCTCCAATGAGATAATGAGCCTGACCTGTTTCCTCTCCTTTGCAGCTTGGCTCCTTATGTGAGCCATTTTGCTCTACCCTGTGGTGGGACCACATATTCCACCACCATAAACTGCCTCCTTCTAGTCCCAAACAAACAGAACCAATTTACTATGAACTAGAACTTTCCAAACAGACAAAGTTAATAATTATCTTTTCGATGTTTACTATTTTTTACTATGTACTACAGATGGCCTGGAACTCATAATCCTTTGTCCTCAACTTTTTTTAGTGCATGGGCAAACTCATCAACTCCTTTACTCTATGAGGTAAATATCTCAGGTATTTTCTTACACTAACTGTAATGTAATCAATACAAATGTTATGCAGGTATCCAAGAAGAGAAGGAAAAAGAAAGTAACTTTGGGGAAGAGCTGACATTTAAAATTTCCTTGTAGTCATGTTTATTGAAGAGTCTTATGGAAATCCTAGAATTCAATGCTAAAAATAAGAATCTGAACTTAAGAGGAAGTAAAAAAATAGAGGTAGTTATTTGGAGGGAATTATTTTGAACTGCTAATGACTGATTAGAAAAGATTTTAGAATTATACAATAAATAGCTAAATATGGAATACATAGGCAGAAGATAAACAGCAAGCAAATGAGTTTTCCTCACAATGGTTAGAAGGACAGAAAAAAGGGATGCTCAGTGTTTAAGAGGTGGTGGATTTAAGGAAATGTGGATATCAACTCTACATTTTTTAAAAAGCAAGAAAGCTGGGCCCTGGTGTCTTGTGCCTATAATCCTAGCTACTCAGGAGACAGAGACCTAAGGATTATGGTTCAAATCAAGTCCTGTCAGAAAAGTCTGTGAAACTCTTGTATCCACTGAACTACAAAAGAAAAAATAAGTAAGAAAAAAAGAAAGAAAGAGAGAGAGAGAGAAAGAAAGAAAAAGAAAGGAAGAAAGAAAGAAAAAAGAAAGAAAGAAAGGAAAGAGAAAGGAGGGGCCGGGAGTTTGGCCTAGTAGTAGAGTGCTTGCCAAGCATGCATGATTCTTTGGTACCACATACATAGAAAAAAGCTGGAAGTGGTGCTGAGGCTCAAGTGGTAGGGCTCTATCCTTGAGAAAGTCCGAGGACAAGGCTCAGGCTCTCAGCTCAAGCCCAGGACTGGCAAAATATAAATAAATAGAAAGAAGGAAAGAAGAAAGAAAGAAAGAAAGAAAGAAAGAAAGAAAGAAAGAAAGAAAGAAAGAAAGAAAGAAAGAGAAAGAAAGAAAGAAAGAAAGAAAGAAAGAAAGAAAGAAAGAAAGAAAGAAAGGGCCGGGAGTTTGGCCTAGTGGTTAAAGTGCTTGCCTAGCATGCATGAAAACCCGGGTTCGATTCCTCGGTACCACATACATAGAAAAAAGCCGGAAGTGGTGCTGAAGCTCAAGTGGTAGAGCTCTAGCCTTGAGAAAGTCCAAGGACAGTGCTCAGACCCTGAGCTCAAGCCCAGGACTGGCAAAAAAAAAAAAAAAAAAAAAAAAAAAAGAAGAAAGAAAGAGGAATAGGAGAAGAAGATGAAGAATAAAGAAGAGAAGGTGGAGGAAGAGGATGAGAAGGAAAGGAAAAAAGGAAAGGGAAAGGAAGGAAGGAAGGAAGGAAGGAAGGAAGGAAGGAAGGAAGGGAGGAAGGAAGGAGACACAGATCTATTGCATGGTTTCTATTATGCAGTTGAGTTTAGAGGAGGTGGTCTGAGACCTTTTTTTCAACATAGTTTCAATATTTTATATTTTACAAGAAAGGGAATGAGGAAAAATGAACCAAGGGGAATTGAAAAATGTCATCACCTAGATGCAACATGTATATGAATTATTCAACACATCCAAATACAATCTCAATTAAAGAGTGCTGCCAAACTATCAGGAATGTTCTCCAAAATTAGAAGCTAGACTTTTCCAAATGTTTCTCTCATATTCTCAGAGCTTTCCCTCCTACTCCATGTCTTTTTTCCTCTGATAACTTAAGTTTTTTTTCTTAAGCTCTCACACGTACTCACTCATACTTCCCCATTCCAGTGACCTAACATATCAAGATTCCTGTCTACTTCCATTTTTTCCCCTTCAGACAACCAGTATTTTCCCTTGGAAAAATTTGATTAATAAATATACATGATGTTAATATATCTACTACAGAACATTTTCACTTATCAATTTAATGTAAATATATCTTCACTGGAAACAAACCAATATGACTTTTCAGCTAACATTGCCTTGTCAGATCATGTGAAATCAAAGTCAGATTGTCCCAATGTGCACAAAGAACTAGATTTCTTAAACCTAAAATATGTAGTAGTTAAATTCCACAAAAGGATTTGGCAATGCAGCAATATGCTTCTAACCAGGGCCTAATTTCTTGCTATTACCAGTGGTTTCTGGTCAAAGTATTATAGTCAGCACATTATAAAAGACATTTGGGAGAGAAGCTTGCTATGTGCCAAGGTTAAATTAGGATTTCATTCCTGGTAGCCTATCTGCACACATGCATCTTGAAAGGCATCCTCATTCCTGGCCCGTGAATAACAAAGGCTAATGGGGAACCAAACAAAACAAACAATCTGCCTTGGTGGTTTGCTTTTGAAACTGACTGTTCTCTCTCCCTCCCCTCCCTCCTTATCTTCCCCCCAACCTCATCAACTAGAATATGTGGCTTGCCCAGAGAGAAGGGAATGGGATTTAAGATACATTGGCATGCAACAAGCTCAAGACCTGAACACTAAAAACATTTTAAAAATTCTTCATTAGTGCCAGACTGATTTGCAATGATGAATCTTTCATATAACTAAGCCCAGTAATGCCAGGATTCTGCCTTTTCTTTTATCTTCTAAAGTCTCCCTAGGCCAGTAGTTCCAGGTCCCTCACACTTTGTTGGTGATGGTGTTTATTTTGCAAGCACTTATAAGGAGAGCCTATAAAGAACCAGTTACTGTGCTAGCCAATAGGAAGATGAATCAACTGTGATTCCCATCTCCAATTATAATGCTTTAGAGGTTGAGTCAAAAAAGAATTAGTTTGTCTCTGGAATGTTTCCCTTCTTGGAAAACTGTGTTAATCTTGGATAAAAAGAGGAATCCAGAATCCCATAATATATTAAAACCATGTCAAAAAGTATATCTCTGGGGTCAAATCAGACTTGAAGCCTATCGTTGTAAATGAAACTTTACTGGAACACAGTCAGCCTATTCATGTCACGATTGTTTATGACTGGCTATATACTGTAAAGGCATAGCTGAATATTTGGGACATAAACCTTCTGGGCTCCAAAGCCTTAAAACATATATTAGCTGTCCTTTTTGCAAAGTTTTGTGGACCCCCCCCCCATTAGACTATCAAAGCAATTCACTGTTGGTTACACCTTGCAATTATTTTTTTAATTCATTTGGGAACAGAAGGAAAATTATCTCTGAAGTATTTATCTGTGAAGTGTTCGAGGGCAAGGAGACTATTTGAAGTTATTATTTGAGTTGTTTTATGTTTTCCCTGTATGGAGTATTTTTATGTTATAATAATCCTTTTCCTGTTATGATAAGTTTGTTTAATAATTTATTATTCATAAACCTGTCAGAAAGTATAATATCATTCGAAGCCTATCCTTTTGTAAATTTTATAACCTCCTTTTGCCCTGTTAAATTTAGTGCTATCTTAAATATGATCTTTACGGCACATGGGAGAAAAGTGCTTTGTGAAATGCTTGCAACAAATTGTAGCTAATAAGAATCAAGGCCAAATAAGCACGTATGGAAAAGAGAATTACCTGGTTTATTTGTGATGTAGAATTGTGGCCTTGTTTTCAGAATAGTAAACAATATAGTTAACTGTTTAAATAACTTCTCTATGCATCCTCAGGATGGAAAGAAATGTGAAGGGGGTAGACTCTATATTTCATAAGACTTAAGATTGTTGTGATATCAGAATGCAGCATAATGACACTTAGATAAAGGCAGAACTCAGTGACTTACACATCAAAGTGTTAGAGAAGGCATTGGAGGGTTATACCTTGAGAAAGTAAATTGGAACTGGAAGAAAAACTGAGAAGAAAACTGAAAAGAGAGTGAGTGGCAAATGGGAGGAGACTGACAAGGTTTCTGGAGGGAGAATTGGGTAGGTCGACTGATATAAGCTTATTAATTGGAATAATTTCTGCTGTTCATTGGCTTGGAGGCTGTTAGTCCTCTGATATTCGTCACTGGATAATTAGGGCTTTTGCTTTGCTTTGCAGCCCAGAGTAAGACCTGAAAAGACAAAATAACTAGAGCATGAGTTTAAAGCTTTTTGCTGTTGTTGTTGTTGTTGATCATGGGGCTTGAACTCTGGGTCTTGGCACTGTCCTTGAACTCTTCAGGTGAAGGCTAGTGCTCTACCATGTTACGCCACAGCACCATTTCTGGTTTTCTGATGGTTATTTGGAGATAAGAGTCTCATGCCCAAAAGACATGCAAATCAATTCACAAAAGCCAGGTGATGGAAACAATCAAGTTGCCCTACTGCAGATGAATGGATACAAAAACTGTGGCATGTATATACAATGGAATTCTGCATAGCCAACAGACAAGATAAAATAATGGCATTTGCAGGGAAGTGGATGAATCTAGAGCGAATCATGTTGAATGAGACAAGTCGAGACCAAAGGAACAAAAGGCGCATGGTATCCGTAATATGTGGCTATTAGATCCAAATAGTACATGAGCGAGAACTCAAATTTGCATACCCAATGCTATGGACATGGTATTGGAAATATAAACACAACTACATCGACATAAAAATCTATGACTCTATAGACATAATGGTTTCTTACATAGATTAATATGTATCTATGACGTACAAACCCTCAGCCTAATTCAATTATGTTCTAAAATCTAAGTGCCAGTGATTGTATATAGAGATTCCTTTCTTGAATATTTGGTTGTTAAATATGTCATTTGAAATATGATGTAAAAATCAATGTCAATAAATTCTTTAATTAAAAAAAGAAATGCAAATCAAAACAACTCTAAGATTCCACCTCACTCCAGTTAGAATGGCCAGGATCAAAAAATCCAGTAACAACAGATTTTGGCTGGGATGTGGCCAGGAGGGATCACTACTATACTATTGGTGAGAGTGCAAACTCATTCAACCACTATGGAAAGCAGTATGGCAGTTCCTCAAAAGACTAAACATAGAACTCCCCTATGACCCAGCAATTCCACTACTTGGCATTTACCCAATCATCCAGAAACAAGGACATACTAAATCCACCAGCACAACAATGTTCATTGCAGCACTATTTACCATAGAAGATATGGAACCAACCAGATGCCCCTCAGTTGATGATTGGATCAACAAGATGTGGTATTTATATACAATGGAATTCTATGCTGCTGTCAGAAAGAATGACATCACCCCATTTATAAGGAAATGGAAAGACTTGGGAAAAAATCAAATTAAGTGAATTAAGCCAGACTCAAAGGAACATAGGCTCAATGTTTTCCCTCATTTGTCATTAGTATAAACCTTGGGCTCTCCTAGCAGAGGTTTACAATAGGGCAAAACCTAGATATACAAGGCCATACAGGATGGGGCTAAATGAAAGGACCTCCAGGATATAGAAACAAGAGCCATATTATGTGTGATTATTTTTCTTAACGTACTATGTTATTTCTCATCTCTTTTGTTGTCCCTTGGTTATCTCATATTGTTACAGTATCTTACCTTGTTGTCTGATATATTGTATATAAGTTTATTTGAAATAGGATAGGGAAGGGGGAAACAAAATGAGGTGAGGGGGCGGGGGAAAGAAATGGGGACAAAAACATGAGATAGTGTAGCAATGTTGATGAAGTAATACACCGTCTATCTGATGAATATAATGTAACCCTTCTATTAATTATAATAAAAAATATATTATAAGGGCCGGGAATTTGGCCTAGTGGTAGAGTGCTTTCCTAGCATGCACGAAGACCTGGTCAGATTCCTCTGTACCACATGCATAGAAAAAGCCGGAAGTGGTGCTGAGGCTCAACTGGTAGAGCTCTAGCCTTGAGAAAGTCCAAGGACAGGGCTCAGGCCCTGAGCTCAAGCCCAGGACTGGTAATATATATATATATATATATATATATATATATATATATAATAAAAAATAAGAGTCTCATGACAGCTAGGCTTTGAAAGTGATCCTCAGATCTCAGCTTCATGAGTAGCTAGGATTACAGGTATGAGCCACTGATGCCCAGCTAACTATTCCATTTTTTAAGAAAGTAAACTAACTACTTTCTAAGCCAATGCCTCAAAAATGAGGTAAGACTTTATTATAAAAAATGGAAACATGAGCCAGGAGTTTGGCCTAGTGGTAGAGTGCTTGCCTAGTATGCACAAAGACCCGGATTCGATTCCTCGGTACCGCATACATAGAAAAAACAGAAGTGGTGCTATGGCTCAAGTGGTAGAGTTTTAGCCCTGGGAAAGCCCAAGGACAGTGCTCAGGCCCTGAGCACAGAAGTGGCAAAAAAATATGAAAACAAATATAAATGTTCCTTATGTTGTAGTTACACTGATTTGATTCAAATCTGATTGCAAGTACTTGCTGAAGATTGACACATTAAATTATTCTGCCAATTCAAGCCTCCATTTCTAGATCTTTTAAAAAAAGAAAGAGCCAGGTGCTGAAGGCTCACCTCTGTAATCCTATCCAGTCAGGAAGCTGAGATCTGAGTATGTTGTTTCAAAGAGTCTATACAGGAAAGTCTTTGAGACTCGTAACTCCAATTAACCATCAGCAAACCAGAAGTGGGGCTGTGGCTCAAAGTAATAGAGTTCTAGCCTTGAGCAAAAAAGCTTTGAGATACAGGCCAGGATCTAAGTTCAAGCCTCACAACTCACTAAATAAGTACATAAATATATTAGGATATTTTAAGAAAGAAAACAAAACAGCATCTACTTTTCACAATTTACATGATGAACTGAGTGATTTTTTCAAGAGTTTGACAATAAGCAATTAATATGATATGCATTCTTAGTACAGTGAATTTTCTGTAAACCAACACTGGACTTAAGAGATTTATAATTGGTCATCTCAGAAAATACTATGCACAAAAAGGGGTACAATATAGTTGCTAATTATTATTATATTCTTTCAATATAAGACACCAGATACATATGCAAACTATTTGTGATGCCTAAATTCATTTGTCATCTTAATAGTATGTCCACTTAAAGCTATTCTGATAACTACTGATAACGCAGACTTTGTTTCACAGTGAATCTAAATCAGTTGGTTCTATAATTTTGAAAATCTCCCCTCAAATAAATTGCCTTTTATTGATTCTTTAAAATGCTAAAATGGAATCATGTAACTCTACTCTTGTGCAATAACCATAATCATCTTAAATGTATCAATGGTCCATGGAATCTTTTTAAACTTAGTAAAGGTATATTGATTTTCTTTTCATTGCTCTTTTACTGCAAGAAGAAAATAGAGACTTTGAATGTAAGTAAAATATCATCTAGAAATTCGGTAAATGAGAGACATACATTTATCAGTTCTTCCTTTCTTTCCTAAATAGTCAGTGTTTCATTGCTATACTTTCATTATTTAGCCATACTAAAACAATTTTTATTATAAAACATTAAATATTTCAGAGAAATAAAGTGTAGAGATAATAATGAGTAGGAATGAGGTTTTTAAATATAAAATATTCTAATGAGTATTGTATTCAGTTGTTATTGCTATATTTGATTATAACTTTTTTATAGCATCAGTCTTCATCATTCCCAGCCTCAATCATTGCTTCATATTTTTGATGATGCTTGTTTTAGTACTGATGATTGAATGCTGGGCTTGCATTCTCTAAGCAAATACTCTAACACATCAACCAGGCCTCCAGTCTCTTTTTGCTTTTGTTGTTTTTTGAGGTAAGATCTTCCATCAGGCCTAGGTCAGCTTTGGGCTAAGATTACCCTATTTTTATGGCAGGAAATGTCATGCCACACATACACACAACCATGCCACACATACACACAACCATTGTTTAAGATGGAGTCTAATGGACTATTAAAACTTGCTGGCCTCAAACTGTGGTCCTCTAATCTCCACTTTCCCAAGAAACTAGGATTCCATATGTAAGCCAACATGGTTTGTTTTGGTGTGAAAAAAAAGCAATTTTTTAAAAAGTTTCTAAGAAGACTTGGCACCAATAATGCATGCCTGTAATCTTGGCTGCTCAAGAAATTTATCTGGATGATTGTGTTGTGATGCCAGCAGGGTGAGAAGATCCTAAGAAATTACATCTCCAATTAGCCAGCAAAAAGATGTTCAGATAGTATGGCTCAAATGGTAAAGCCCCAGTTTTGAGGAAGAAATCAGTAAGTGAGTGGCCCCAGTTTAAGCCACACAACTAGTAATCAATCAATCAGTAAAATATTGACTAGCAATACTTTATGCAATGTAGACAAACATATATAACTTGATATGGAAGCCTGTATGAGTTGGCTGAGCACATAGGCTTTATATTATATTTCTAAACAAAATTTAAATGAAAACATTTGTTCTCATCCACTTAGCATACCATCAAAAATTTTTATCATCACCAATATACAACATTAAAGATTATTGACATTTTTCTTACAAGTTTTATTGAATAATACTTTATGAGGATAAGTCTTAAGTCATTGAAGAATTAAGATTGTTACATTCACCTCAGATTCCTTTATAATTTAGCATTTCTAATAGAATGTAAAAATTATATGATATTACTTAGCTATTTAAAACACATAAATCTTACACAACACAAACACGAAGAATAGGGACATAACCCTAATGTGTCACTGTTGTGAATCTATGGTCCTCCAGGTCCAGGTATAATTAGAGGTGTGAGACAGAAAGATGCGAACATTGCTCATGTGAGTAATACTAGCTTCTCAGAAGGCTTAGATCCAGAAGATAGTTCAAGGGCAATCTGGGAAAAAAGACCAAGATATTTAATGTGCAAAACAATGAGCAAAAATTTGGGTTGAGGTGTGGCAGCTCAAAATATAAAGCACTAGCTAAGCAAAGGAACCAAGCATGTGTGAGTTTAAGGCCCTGAGTTCAAATTCTAGTTCAAGTAATAATAATAATAGTAATAATGAATCCAGAGAGATATGTAGGACTAGAAAATATAAACCACCTATAAATGAAGACATGCCTAAATAAGTTGCACTCTTGACAATCATCACATGTCCTTATTTTGATTTTTGAATTTGTATAGAATTGGATCTGAGTTCAAAATTCACAAAATTGTGAAAGGATTTTTCTTACAATTCTATCAGAGTATTAACACCAGGACAAAGGAGACTTACAGACTTCATCACCATCATTATGACAGCAGGAAGAAAAGCTAAAATCAGCTCCACATCGGATATCTGGACAAACACTCCACAGGGAATAGCCAGAATCAACAACTTGTTCTTGCACTCCTAAACTTGTTTCATGACCCATCTGTTGGCCTTATATCTGGATTGGCTGCAAAACCAGATAGCTACTCATTCTCAAAAAAGAATGAAATTCTCATTTGAATGTTACATTTCTTTTTATTTGGAAAATATGAAAAAAGAATATGGTAAAATTAGGTTTTTTGCACTACTTTTATTATTGAAAACACAGTTTGATACATTAGATAAATAACATTAAGTTCACAACATATTCCAAAAGTAGCATTGCAGAAGACTACTTGCTATATGCTTATCTGTTCCTTGCTGTTCGATTTTAGTTATACTTCAGAGAGCTTCATATGGCCTCCTTTGTTCAATGAAATAAGTTGAATAAGTAGTTTTACCTTCTCATAAAAGAAGCAAATCTAGCTTCCAAAGTCATTTGCCATGTGTTACATAAAGTCCATTTTGGGCTCATTTTCCCATTGTCTAAGAACTTCACTTTGAACATGCTGTGGTTTTCCATAGGGAATGATGAAATTCTATCAAATTCTTGATACAACGGCCGTGAGTTCTTTGAAAGAAGTCATTCAGATGGCTTTTCTATTACCAAAATTTTGCTACTGTATAAAACATCCGGACTGGTTCCTGCTAAGTTTTTTTTAAGGGTTATGTAGTAAAACTGGATAGATAATAGTGCATTCAGCACATCACATAGATGCTTGTTTTACAGTTGACAGTCAACTGGGCACAGAGTTAGACTTATTGGGAGATTCATTTGGAGTTTAGAACTTTCAGCAAAAAGTAAGAGAGTTTAATTGATTTATACTAACACAGATAAAGAGGCTTTTGTATAGTTGAGAACTGGGTAAAGCAAATTTGTCTAAGCAAGGAAATGCATGAAACACCAAATGCAAGAGTAATATTGAGAATGTGAGTTAAAAACAAATTATTTCCTATTTTGACATTCCATAGAATACATAGTAAAATAACCAACCAATCAGAACCTACAATTTTTTAATCATGTGACCTTGGAAAGACTTTAAAAAATATTTTGGGCTTCACATTTTCAACAGTAGAATTGGGATAATCATGTTTAGTCTGTTGCATATGCAGTTACCTGGTAAGTACATAGTGTTGGAGAATGTACTTGGGAAAAAAAATAAAATATTATATTGAATCAACTTCTCGAGTAATATTGACCAAGCTGCAAACATCTAAATTAAAGTATACAGTGAAAAAGAAGATCAGAAAAATCACTGATATGTTTCTGTGTGTGCCAGATGATTCTTAAAGGAGTCAAAGGGTATATAAATCACCTCCCACCTACACCATCCCTGGTTCTTCTCATGTTGACTTCGAAACTGGCAAAATTGCCCCATCACTGGGGAAAGTTTT
Source organism: Megascapheus bottae (assembly GCF_031878675.1). Classification (NCBI taxonomy): domain Eukaryota; kingdom Metazoa; phylum Chordata; class Mammalia; order Rodentia; family Geomyidae; genus Megascapheus; species Megascapheus bottae. The sequence continues at coordinate 71,335,002 of NC_143510.1, read as the reverse complement.
TCTCTGAGATATAAGACAGATGAAGCAGGTTATCAGCAGCTAGTTTGCAGAGGCCAGTTTATAACTTTTCACTTTACAGCAGGATCTTTGCAAATTCCATTCCAAATGTGCACAGATGTATTTCATATAGCTCTACTTTCCTCATATAACTTCTATTTTCAAGCACCTATATGGAGTGGGAAATAAAGTTTACATGTACTATTTCATACTATATTGTGGCTATTTGTAGCCACTAGGACTAAGGGAAGACTGATGTTGAAATAAAACCTGTATACAAATCAGAAATTGGGTTCAAAAACTAAAACACAAGTAATAGTTATACATCTTTTCTGATGTGACCTAAGTTTTGTTTTTTTTCACTGATGGAGACATCTCTAACTTCTAAAATATTGTAGATGATAGAATGTTATCTTTTCAGCTGGGATTAAAGTTGTGACCTTCATGCTGGCAGGAATGGAAAAATCATGTCAAGTTTTAATATGTTACTCACATGGTAGATTTTACAAAGAAATAAATGCACATATAATTCTGATGACCTCATGTGCGATATAAAGGTGTTATACTATAGCAAAAGACCAGCATGTTTTCACTTGAAACTTTTTTCATGCAGAGTGCTAAAGATATTGCCCACACTATATAAATTATGTGGGGTTAGCAGAATATATAAAAACCTGCTTTTCACTAAAGTTAAAGCTATCATACCTGGCCACAATGAAAATCAAGGTCTGAGTATTAACTTGGCAGGAAGGGACAGGAAGCAATTTCCAGTGAGATAGTAAATCATTTTTAAAGCTACATGCTACACACACACACACACACACACACACACACACACACACACACAAAATTTGTGCCTATTAAGTACATTAATAACTAGTTTCTCTGTGTCAACAAGCAGTTGCTTAAGCATTTTAAAAACAAAGCAGACACATTAAAGATACACATTTGTTTCACACAAAGAAAATTAGTCAGCATGTCATAATAATGAGTTACCCTACGTAGACTTATCTAGCAAAGATACCAGCACAGGTGAAAGTCTGGAAGCCTACTAATTTTACTCACAGTTAGTACATTTCTACAATGGCCCTACTGAAACCATTCCTTGAGGTAAAAGGTAAAATCCTAAAACTCATACTCCAACTTTAGGCACCTAGGTTACTCCACATGTCTAAGCAGGAAAGTGAATTAAAATCAGTTTGAGGGTCAGGCATTGTGGAATACATTTGCAATCTCAACCTCATAGGAGGGAATGATAAGAGGATTGTATGCCCAACAAAACTATGAGACCCTATCTTTCCCAACAAGCACAGGGCCCCGAGTTCAAACCACAGTATTTACGAAAAATAATAATGATTTTTGAAACATAAAAAAGTGTTCTTTATGTATACCCAAGAGAGAAACTGATGTAAGAATTATGAAAAATCCATCAGTAGAATTCCTTTGTAAATACTTAATTCACATAGTCATTTGAACCATGAATAGTTCATAGAAATGTCACATATAATTGAATTTCATTAGATTGGTCCTGTGTTATCAATGCTTCATGTAATAGCCTAAATACATTTCCTTTTGGCATTTTTAAAAGAGAATATTAAAATAGACAAAAATCCACTTGAAAAATGGTTATGATATTAAAAACAATTACAAAATCTGTGGCCTGAGGAAAATGGTGATTACCATACATTTCAAGAGATACTTTTCAAGGAATACTACAATACACAATACTACAATAGTGTCAGTATTGTGGCTCAATGACATGAGTTATAATTTTCTCCCTTGTTAGCAGAAGAAAACAAAAAATAAAGAATAGCTCTCTTACTATATTTAAACATTCTTTTGTTTTAAACTATGGAGGAATAAAACATTTGCTTTGACCCTGTTCTGGTATTGTATTTTAAGCACTATTAGCAGTGCAAAGAATTACTGGATAATACACCTGGAAAATCTTGTTTATGTTCTTGTTTCTCCACTGTAGGCTTTCTGTCTCCATTCATTTTCTGACACGGAGCTTCAACTAATTCCCATGATATTAAACTCATATTCTTTCTACTTTGCTGGAAACTGATGTCATTAATTATGGCATCTCCCACCTTTATCTTCAAAACCTTTCCACTATTTTTTCCTGAGCTTTTATAAACAAATCCAGATGACTCTTTCTCTGAAAGCACACAAACCATGACACACTCACACACGCGCACGTGCGTGCGCGCACACACACACACACACACAGACTAGCTGTTAAACTTTCTTTGCTCTTGAACCCTGTCATCCTGAATCTCTTTATTTTAATAACTCTAAAATCATTAAGACATCAACTATAGTTAAAATCATTTGATATTATGTGATAATTAAACACACTCATAGACAAATATCAGAATTCAGTGCTTAGGTAATATCACATAATATTTTTTCACAATTTGCAACAAGTAACATAGAAGTATGTTAAATCAGTTTTGTTGGTGGAGGAGAATTCTAGAAACAATCTAAATGTCCACTAAGTGCACACGTGAATTGGAATATTGACTACATCAAACAACTCTGTAACACGGAAAATTAATTTACCTCAGACTTAAGAATCAATAATGATGAATGAAAGCTCCATATCAAGTAGAAAAAAGGAAAATAAAATAATAAATCCAAAAAATAACATTTACATAAAATTCAAGAACATTTAATAACATATGAATCAAAGACATATGCATTGTAATGTAAAGCAAGGTATAAAATAAAAGCAAGGTAATAAAAATAGCAAGACAATATCTTCATAATGATATAATTTATAATGAGGTAGATATTAAATGAATATATATGAAGTATGTATAAATTCCAGTGTATACATTAATGAATGCAAGAAAGACACATAGTGAAAGGAACATAGATATTTGAAAAATATTATTAATGTTCAAATTTGGGTGACAACAATCTACTTTCGAATTTAAAAGCAATCTGCTTTACAATTTAAAAGCTGTATACTTTCTCTAGTTTATATGCCATTAATAGTCCATGGTATGTAACCTATTTTTCCCTGCTATATTGCTATATTAACATTGCCAAAAGTACAAAATGTAACAAATCAGTTAAAAAATGTTGGTTGTAAAAGCAACTAAAATGTTATGAAGTTGTATTTAGGCAGTCAGCGAGGTTGTTTTTTTCCCCAGATGTCCCTCCACTAATCTTATACTCATTCCCAGGCTCAATTTAGCTATTTTTTCATAAGAAAGGTCTTTCCGATCCCCACTGCCCTCTGCATTCTTCACGTCATTTTGTCTGTAATTGCCCTTAAAATTCACCTTACTACTAAATGGCTATTTTCTCCACTGGTTTCTAAGCTCCACTCAGGAGCACAGAGCTTAGCATCAACTTTCTCACAAAACAGATGATCAATAAGTAATTCTTAATTTCTGACCAAAATTCTTGCAAGGACATTTTGTTCACACTGAAGCTCTCCCAGCTCCATGACACTTGGTTGTTGTAAACTATGACTTCTACCCCCACATGTCCATTGTGTTTACTTTCACAGAAGCCACCAGTGACCTCAATAAATGCTTTCCGTTATTGTAAGTCCTTAACCGGTTTGACCTCTGAGATACTCGATACTCCTGAAGAGAACATTTGCTAATTTGTTTAACATTTATTGAGACTTTTCTATGGTTACAACATGTGAAAATGCTCCCCTTAAATTACATCACGTCAGAGCTCCTCATCTTTTTCCTTCCCTGCCCCCCAACCTCTTCCCTTGTGTTTAACCAAGGCTTGTTCTCATCCTCTGACTCTTCTTTTTCTGTGGGTTATTCTTGTGCCCTGATAAGTTAAACCATTCATCATCCTGATTTGTCATCTCAAACTATCCCAATGTGACTATCTTGCTTTTTCTTGCTGAAATTATATTGCTTACAAAGAATTTTCACCAAACCGATAGTTTTATTAGTGCCTCTAATTTCTAGTTGTAAAACTTCACCATCTAGATGAAGATTATACACATTTGTAATTCTTCAGAGATACATACATTAACACTACACACACACACAAAATTGTTTGTAAATAAATTATGAGGTATGATGAGAACCAAATGCAGTGTGTATTTCTATAAAACATAATATAATCCATTTCAATAAGACATAAGAGATTTTGATTATGATTTTACTGTGCTGTGTGTGAGCAGGTCTTCAACAGATGGACTTCATTTTCTTTAGAGCAAACACTAAATTTAGATGGCTCCAAGAAAAGGTAAGTCTACAATCTGAGCTTCTCAAATAGGTTTGTTTTCTAAAGTTTTCAGGCAGAAGCTTCTAGAAAATGTCCGTACTGCTAAGGGACTGAGTACATTTAAAAAGAAATCTGTTCCAGGCACTAATAGTTCATGTCTTTTATCCTAGCTAGTCAGGAGGCTGAAATCAAGGATCAAGGTTTGAAGCCAGGCTGCATAGTCCATTAGCCTTTTATCTTCAATAACTCAGATGCTAGAGGGGATGTGGCCAGGAGGGATCACGACTACACTGTTGGTGGGAGTGCAAACTCCTTCAACCACTATGGAAAGCAGTATAGCAGTTCCTCAAAAGACTAAACATAGAGCTCCCCTATGACCCAGCAATCTCACTACTTGGCATTTACCCAATCATCCAGAAACAAGGACATACTAAATCCACTAGCACAACAATGTTCATTGCAGCACTATTTACTATAGCAAAAATATGGAACCAACCTAGCTGTCCCTCAGTTGATGAGTGGATCAACAAGATGTGGTATTTGTACACAATGGAATTCTATGCTGCTGTCAGAAAGAACGACATCACCCCATTTGTTAGGAAATGTAAAGACTTAGAAAAATCATGCCAGACTCAAAGGAACTTAGGCTCAAAGGTTTCCCTCATTTGTCATAATCAGTAGAAACCTTGGGCTCTACTAGAAGAGATTTGCAATAGAGCAAAACCTTGATACATAAGGCCATATAGCATGAAACTGATTGAAAGGACCTCTAGGATATAGAAACAAAAGCCATATAATGAATGATTGTTGTCCTTAAGGTACTATGTTATCTCTCATCTCTTTTGCTGTCCCTTGGTTATCTCATATTGTTACAGTATCTCACTTTGTTATCTGATATATCCGATATATTTGTATTTGATTATTTGAAATTGGATAGGGAAGGGGGAAAACAAGATGGGGGTTGGGGGAGGGTAATTGGGACCAAGACATGTGAAAGGGTATCAATGTATGTGAATTAATGCACCTTCTATCTCGTAAATATCATGTAACCCTTTTATTAATTACAATAAAAAATATAAAAAAAACCCTCAGAAAAAGCCAGAAGTGGCCCTGAAGCTCAAGTGGCATAGCACTAGCCTTGAACACAAAGAGGCTCAGAAACAATGATTTCAATCCCCAGCACTAGCCGGAATAAAGAGAGAGAAAGAAGAAAGAAAGAAGGAAGGAAAGAAAGAAAGAAAGAAAGAAAGAAAGAAAGAAAGAAAGAAAAGAAAGAAACAAAAGAAAGAAAGAAAGAAAGAAAGAAAGAAAGAAAGAAAGAAAGAAAGAAAGAAAGTGAGAAAGAGAGAAAGAAAGAAAGTGAGAAAGAGAGAAGGGGAGAGGGAGGGAGGAAGAAGGAAGGAAGAGAGAGAGAAGGAGAGAGGGGGAGGGAGGGAAGAAGGAGGGGAGAGGGGGAGAGAGAGAAAAAGAAAGAGTCCTCATGAAGAAAATTTTGTAGGGTTTTCATCCAAAATGTACATAAAATGTACATAAAAATACACATTTGTTGAACTTACAATTTGAAACTCAGTTTTCTTAAATAATTTATGGTTTATTGCCTATTAGGTATAAAGCAATCAATTTATATTATATGTAGTGAAAATTCAAAGCTAGATAGGAAATTTTAAAGTTTCCAAGGAAAATAGGATGTTTTTATTTCTGTAAAATAACTTTAAATAAGGGGCTGCAAAAATAAGTATATGACACTCCGGGACTTAAGTGAAGAAGTTTGTACCATAAGAGTAGCTGGTTTTTGTAATATATAAATTATTGAATGGCATATATTTATCATGAAAATTCTGTTTATTTAACATGCTATTTAAGATATATATGCTTTGAAGTTATTTTTGCCAAATAGTTTTTTATTAACCAAACTTGGGATTTTAAGCAAGATTATTGCAAAGCATCTATTTGAAAAAAATACACATTTTAAATAACATATTAGCAAAGTACAAGTCAATATAAAAATCTGTATTATTGATTTCTTGCCATAATTTTTACAGAAAATAACCATTTTGTTTTTTTCTGATTACACCTATTATTCTCTGTGAAGCTTTACTGAAATGTTTTTACGTGTGAGTATGTTAAATCTCTGTTAAAACACTTAGTCAATTATAGATAATCCATTGCCTAAATGAGGTTTTTATTAACGGACTAACATGGTAGCTGCTTGCAATACCACTGTAGATTGAATCTACTCAAGAAAATTGTTCCCTATTGACTAACACTTAAAGAAGCAGGTAATTTTGCTCTAATTCAGAAGTCACAGTTAGTATCCTCAAACTCCACTTGAAACATCATTTATTAGTCTTTTCACAAGGGAGCAAAACTGTTACTTCCTTATAACTTCTGGGCAATTTTCAAGGATTACTTTAAGTGTGAACTGTCAAGTATTTCTTCCAGCTGTCTCCTATCACAGAGCAATCCTGCTCTGAGCCTAGCCAGAGGTCACTGAGCTCTTGACTAATGCACTTCATTAAGGAGGAACATAGAATGTCATTCGCCACCATGGAAGCAGACATACAACAGGACAGAATTCACACTCAATTGCAAGATCTGTGAGATTTTTTTACGTGTTCAGTAACTTGTAAATTATTCAGACCAAAATATACTATATCCAATATTGATAACCACTTGGTACAATGGTACCAAGTGTCATAGGAACACTCTTGGAAGAACCATCTTGTAGGCATAAAATATATTAAGAACTATTACTTACATTGACAAATTTAAATATTATTTAAAATTCAAAATGGGATTATATTAAATATATAAATATATTAAACCATTTTGTTTAAATTAATACAGAGTTAATTGCTTCATGATAATCAATTATTTTAGAATATAATCAAAACCTTTAATTATGACTGCCAGAATTACAAAATTAAATTACATAGTCAAGAACTATCAAGTGAAACAGCAGTATCTGACAATCATACACTTTTTCAGCAACAAATGTGTTATCATTTTAAGAAACTCTTCTCACTCTCAGGAAATTATTTTATGTATTCATACCAAATAATAATAGATATATCTACATGCAATAAAGATTTCTTTATAAATATGGGTGGCTATTTAGACATCGATTTAAAAACATAAATGTACAAGGATGTAGGTAAAACATGAGATGAATCCTGGAATATGCAAACATTCTGGCTCATACACCACCCTCCAATCATGCAGGAATGCTTTCAATATGAAATGGAGTACTGAGCCAGTATGGTCCATAAATCCCAAGAATAATATCACCTTTTGCCATAATATAGAAAATAGTTCTTAGAACTAGCCTAAGCTGTCTCTCTCTGCCTTCTTTCTCCCTCTGTCTCTGTCTCTCTCCCTCTTTCTCTGTCTGTCTGTCTGCCTACCTGTCTGTCTCTCTCTGTTTCTGTCTCTGACTCTGTCTCTGTCTCTCTGTCTGTCTCTGTCTCTCTCAATTGTCTCTCTCTCATTTGTCTCTGTCTGTCTCTCTGTCTCTCTCTCATTTGTCTCTGTCTCTCTCTCTGTCTCTCTCTCTGTCTGTCTCTGTCTCTCTCTCTCTCTCTCTCTCTCTCTCTCTCTCTCTCTCTCTCTCTCTCTCTCTCTCTCTCTCTCTCTCTCTCTCTCTCTCTCTCTCTCTCTCTCTCTCTCTCTCCCCCATTCAGTCTGTGAAGAGAATCTTTTCAGGGAACATATGCATCTTCTTACTGCTCTGGGTTGTTTGGCATAGGGAGGATAAGATAGTACTAATGGTGCATGAGCTATTTCCCTAGTCCATCACCTGCTGAGTCCAAACTTTCATCCTGCATTAAATGCTCTGTAATGATTTACAGCAGCAGCTGGTTAGATGATTAGTCCTGAGAGAGTTAACTAGATCTTTGAAGTTTAGGTAATCTAAAACACCTGAGAAAGAGGCACAGTCAATTTCTATTGTGTTTGTCTTTCGTGCATCAATGGACAACAATCCCAAGAATATAAATACTACACATATATGCATATACATGTGTATATATGTAGGCATAAAAATGTACACATGGATATGGATATGCATGTAAATTATATATGATATACTGATATAACTGAGGTATATGTAAATAAAACATATATATGCATCTGATATGTGTGTAAATAACTTTGACATGTATGTATATATCTGTAACCCTGATACATATGCACTGATGTATAAATAAATCTGATATATAAATATATTTTATATATAATAAATTTAGATGTAATTTTGATATCTATTATATAATTCTAATGCTTATTATATAACTCTAAGATATCTAGATACATAAACACATAAGACTCAGAGTATAAGAAACATATCGAAGTACAAATGTATTTCTTCCTTTATCTGAAATGATTCAGGACTTGTTTTTTTTTTTTTTTTTTGCCAGTCCTGGGCTTGAGCTCAGGGCCTGAGCACTATCCTTGGACTTTCTCAAGGCTAGAGCTCTACCACTTGAGCCTCAGCACCACTTCCGGCTTTTTTGTATGTATGTGGTACCAAGGAATCGAACCCCGGTCTTTGTGCATGCTAGTCAAGCACTTTAACCACTAGGCCAAACTCCCGGCCTCAGGACTTTTTTTTAACAAAAATGTGTAACTGACTTCACATCTGTCATTATAAATAATCCTTGTAGAAGCTAGATTACTACGTCTTTCTGGACTAATTTTGCACAAATTGCTCATTACAGAAGTGATTGCAATAGTGTTTTATCATTTTTATTTAATAATTTTTTATTCATCATTTACTTAACATGCTGATTTATGCTTCTAACTTTTCTCTAATTTCCTAACATAGAGACCAAAATAAAGTTTAATAACTCAAAATTTAACACACATCAATACAACGCACAGTGCAGACTTACTCTAACTCTGGCACTCTCTTACCCATATTAGCTGAATTACTAGAAGAAACTGAGAAGTGTGTAATTATTTCTTAATCACAGTTTTAAACACAATTTATCAAATGAGTGCTTAAAATAAGGTAGCTTATTTTCTCATAATTACTCAAAATTCCTTTAGCTTCAGAGAAGTCATTAGCTGTAATACTGAGTCTTCCTAAAGGCATTTTTCGATGTTTTAAATGCCCATTAAGCACTCATATAGAGAGAAAATTATTTTATAAAATCCTTTTGTCTGTCATCATGCTTGGAAACCACCTGCTGGACCTCCCTGAGAGTGGAATTGGATCTTTTCTTTCAAAATCCACAGGCTTCAAATTATGAGTCAGGAATAAATTGTTCTCAACAAGGATCATGAATATGAATTTTAATTAACAGTCTTCACTGTCTGAGATTTTCTCAATATTTCTCCATTGATTTGCATGAGATGAAATCGTGTCTTTTAAAGAAAGAAAATATTTTCTTTGAAAGAAAATATTTACTATTTAACATCAAAATTTTTGACAAGTTGATACTTAAAACTAATGGACTCCCATAATAAAATTCAGAAGGTGAAATGTCGTGTCTTATTAAAACACAGAAAACTACTTGTATTGCAATTTGTATCTAGGTGAGGTTGAGATAGAAATTGAGAAGAGAGTGAAAAAAGAGGCAATACTAATCAAGATGAATTATGCATCTTGGCTAGTGACATATTGGATTGAAATCCTTTGAACAACTATTTAAAGTTATTTTTTACACAAGGTCTTGATTACACTTGAGAGCAATCTTCATTGAAAATCCAGAGATTCTTTGTTAGATATCTCACATATAAAATAACTATTAATTATCACAAAAGTATGTGTAAATGACCACAAAACTGTACTGTGAAGAATGAGGGAAGTAAAGATGTTCTGATGTTCCGGAAATAGAAAAGAAAATCTAAAAGCCAGCAGGGCGCAGGGGCTCATGCCTATAATTCTAGTTATTCAGCAGGCTGAGATCTGAGGATCAAGGTTCAAAGCCAGCCTGGACACAAAAGGACCTGAGATTCTTATCTCCAATTAATCTCTAGAAAACAGGAAGTGGGGCTTGGCTCCAGGGTAGGGCAGCAGCCTTGATCTGAAGAATCAGGGACAATGCCCAGGGCCGAGTTCAAACCCCACCACCCAAAAAAACAAACCAAAAACAGCCATCCAAGCATTCTCCAGCATTTCAGTAGCTGTTACATGAAAACTGTGATACTCCCTCTGTGTTGTACCAACATGTAAAACAGTACTAATTAGGAGGATTAAGAGAAATAGACATTTTGAATCAAATCTGAAGCTGTGCTTCCTATGGTGGAGTGAGGTAATCGTTGTCTTTCAATTGTCCAAGTTTCTGTTCTCAGTGGGAAAAAGTTAATTCATATAACTCTAGGACTGTTAAAAATTCTAGAATTCTTTTTTCTGTTATATGCTTTATGAAACATTGCAAACCACTACAAGTTGAAAAATATGACTGGGTTGGGCCTGGTATTATCTTTAGAAATACAATTTTATTTTTAAGATAGAGAATGAAAAACCTTGCAATTAAATCTTTAGTATATGCAAGAATGATTTTTTTAAATAAGCCTTGTAAGAAATTAGAAAATAAATTGCAAAATGCCACAGGTTTTGGCCTTTTCAAATACCACTCCCTGGCTCATTTATTCTGTTCCTATATTTTTTTCCCATGCTGGGAACACATTGAAAGTGGGTGTAGAACATTTACATCTACTTGCAAACAAGAAGTGCTTTATGATTGATACAGATATGTCCTTTGGTAAATTTAGAAAATTCTTTTAACTTCAAAGCACCTGTTAACATGTTATAATAATGTACTTTGAATTAACTTAATATGTTAAAAACTTAATGGTAAGAGCTGTTTAATAAAAGATTTATCACTATTGACATTTTTATTTTTTGAACATTTCTCAGTTAGGTATCCCTGATTCTCTTCCATAAATATTTTTAAAGGAAATTTAAAAACACGAGAAGGGGTATCTACTGCCTTATGAATGTAACTGTAACTCCCCTATACATTATCCTGACAACAAAATTTTTAAAAGAAGGAAATTCAGTATGCACAAGAAATTTTTGGAAAGAACAAGGAGTCTTAGGTGACAGAATACAAGCATTGAAACAAGCAGTTGCTTTGATGTAACCAACTTACCTCTGAACATCAATTTTCAGCCATATATGGGAACGATTAATACCAATCCACCAGCATTTTCTAAGAATGCATATAAATACTATACATATATATCATACATAATGTATGTACGTATAACTACATCCAATCACCTATTTCATCCACTCATGAAGTTCTTGAGGATAAAGTTAAGATACTTGTCGAGGAATAAGTGGCTCATGCTTGTATTCGTACCTATACAAGAGGCTGAGATCGAAGGATCACCATTTGAATCCAGCCTAGGCAGAGAGGTCTGTGAAACTCAAACCTAATAAACTGCTCAGAAAAAGCCAGAGTGGCATTGTGACTCAAGTGGTAGATTGCTAGACTTAAACACAAAGAGGTCATAGACAGTGCCCATGACCTGAATTCAAACCCCAGGAACAGCTAAATCAATAAATAAACAGGATACATCTCTACATACATAAAACTATTATTTATGGAAGTAAATGAATTATAGATATTTTTAGCAATGCAACTTGGAAGTCAGTAATAGGAAAACAAATACTGGATTCTATTAGAAAAAATGTTCTGAATTTTTTTACTCATTTCTCACTTTCATTTCAAATACCATTCAATCACTCTGTTACATGAGGTTACTGAAGGAAATTATCGATCATTCTATAACATGAGATTACTAAAGAAAACTATATACTTTGCAGAAGAACATGTGTGAAATGCATGTTCATATCATGTGATATTTCATCTTATTGAACAACATAGTTTGTGGTATATATGATTTGAACAAGACCATTTCATTCTATTTTATGTAACAGTAAAACAATCACATCTGATATTCATTGAGAGATTACTGTATACTAGACAATACTTTAAGAACTTTACACGTATAACTTATACAATTTTATCAATGGATCACTGAGTTAAGTCTTTCCACTCTATATGCATTGGCTTTCAACTTTGCCTCCTTCACATAATCATTTGCTAATCCACTTTAATCTGAATTGATTATTTTTATCTCTAATTTAAACCCCACTCCCTGAGTTTTGGATTCATGTACCACACTGCTTTTGATATAGAATGTGTTTTTCAAACTTAGGGCATAGTACTAGCTTTTGTTCATTCAAAACATTTTACTCAAACTTTTTTATGTCATCTAATTTTGGCTCCATGCTTAAAACATAGGCTCAAATCGCTGAGTTGACTATATCATCTTGAATATATTATCTCACTCCTTACAAGCACTAGATCCATAAAGGCCATTAGTTCTACTTCCAATAATGTGTCCTTAAAGTCACCACCTAACCAACCCCCTTCTTAAATCTGTGGCTAATTTTTTTCATAATCTCCTGAGTAATCTCTGCCTTTACCCTCTCCATCTTTAGACTATTCTTAACATAATTCCTGTGAAAACATAAGCCATAACAAGCCACTGAAAATAAAATCGAAGTCCTGGAAATAACCAAAAATGTCTCTAAAGTCTTCATCTTACTCTATTCTTCTACTGCTCTTCTATGGGTCTCTTCTTAGTAAGCTCTTTTTTGTTTTCCTACTCAAGGTCCTTTCTATATTTCTTTCTTGATGAAACCTTCCTAGCACCCTCACTGATAAAATCCAAATCCATGAAAATTTTCTGTTTCTTTCAACTTCTTCCTCAAAGAATTTTATTGTATGACCCTCTCTGCACATTTTTGTTGCTATTGTCAGTCTTCTTTTACAAGAATATAAGCTCCATGATGGGAGGAATTTTTTTCTGCACTGTTTATTACTGCTTCCTGAGTAGCTACTAGGATGAATGGAACATATCAGGCACTTCGGGAATACTTTGGTTACCCTGGAAAAGCTTGAATCACACACAAGTGTGAATACCAAGGATGAAATTCAGGGAATCGGGCTCTGTATTCTGTTCCCTCATTTCTCATTCTATATTGGGGATAACATCTCAATACTAAGCCCATTCTTTCTTTTATTCGTATATTTTTATTGCAATTAAAAAATATATCTGGTATTTGCCAGATAGATGGTGCATGAATTCCCATACATTGATACCCTTTCACATGTCTTGGTCCCCATTTCCCTCCCCCCACCCCCACCCCTCATCTTATTTTCCCCCATTCCCTATCCAAGTTCAAATAACCAAATACAGTTTTGCCTAGTGGTTAAAGTGCTTGCCTAGCATGCACGAAGACCCGGGTTCGATTCCTTGGTACCACATATATAGAAAAAGCCGGAAGTGGTGCTGAGGCTCAAGTGGTAGAGCTCTAGCCTTGAGAATGTTCAAGGACAGTGCTCAGACCCAGAACTCAAGCCCAGGACTGGCCAAAAAAAAAAAAAAAAAGAACTCAGCCTCCTGAGCAGCTAGGGTTACAGGCATAAGCCCATTCTTTCTATCATTCTTAGTACACTGAAAATCTTTCTAGTACTTCTTTGAATTGTAACTCTGGAAACACATCCAAATTGAACTATTGAATGAAAAATATTCTTGCTAAGTAAAAGTGATTTTTAAGAGGAACTATATTCCTAGAGGTGTTTTGAGCATGTAGAGTGATACTCAGTCAAGTCCTGTCAAAACTTCACAGGGTTATACAGTCTGAAGGAGAATCACCTCCTTAAGGACAGCCAGTAAATTCAACACTTATATAGACTATTCATATAATCGTCAACCGACCCCAGCGCACACTGTGTTGGCACCAATGGTCCATAAGATTGTACACTCTAATCAGTGACACACCTGTGCAGGAGAGTATCGAAGCCAAGTTGACAGCATGTTTTATGTAGTGGCTCATTTCTAGGCCAAAGATGTGTTTGCTGTGATGGAGACCTGGCTTTATAGCTGTTTCTAATGTAAAATAATAGAACACATATAGAGAGTACTCAGCCAGCTTTAAAAAACTGTATATTGAACACCTTCTTTGTCCAAGAGCAATGAAGCTAGAAAATACTGTTGGGTACAGAAATTTGTAACTTGCATGGGAGAGAAAGAATACATATATAAATATATAATCAAAGAACAAGCAAAAAATTGAAATGTTGAATGGAGATAATTGAGATGGAGAAACAAAAATCAAGGAACCAGTAGTTCAGGAAGGCTCGTGAAGGAATAAAACAATGGTGAGTAGCATGTTTTCCATTCCAGGTGCTTTGCATACCTTGCCTCACATAATCATAGTAACCACCTGGGGTCTGAGCTATGTTACTTTTATAGGGAAGGAAATTGCATTGTGGTCAGTCCAATAAACATGCACTGAAAACTTTTAGCAATAATTTCTTATAGTATATTTGTATTATGAAACTTGGTAATATATTACTATAGGTAGACACAAAATTATTACTTAATGCCGGGGGTAGAATTTTACTTTTAATTACAGAAATTGGTAACAAGATAGGTAAGCATAATTTCCATATAATGTTGAAACACACTGCAAGAACCCAGCCTATTTTATGAGGAAACAAGAGAAAGTTTTCTCCAAAAATCACAGATCCTAACAAATGTTTTCTTAGAGACACAGTGCCTCTACTGCATGGTTAAGAATGATAATAATGGTGAGACTCCCTTAATACAAATGTGTTGAAAGGGTAAAGCCAGAGTTCTGATTCTGTATAACATTTGTATTAGTCCAACTCATGCTAACTAGTAGAACAAAGAAATCCAAAAATATATTTGGGCTCCATGTTAACAGAAGGTTTTTTTTTCCTGTGCTTATGATGTCAAAATGAGTTAATCTTGATTTTCAAGAACCCAGGATACTTCTGTGTCCCCTCTATTGCCAATGTATGAATTTCACAGGATTCAATTTTTATTACCAAACCTGGCTATTCACTTATGTGACCCTTGCATGCACCATTCCTGCAGAACATTTTTACTTTCATTGCCTAGAATACTGCACCACCATCTGCAAGAAATGCTGAGAAAATAAATGTTTCTACCATAGCAAAGATATGGAACCAACCCAGATGCCCCTCAGTAGATGATTGGATCAACAAGATGTGGTAATTATACCCAATGGAATTCTATGCTGCTATTGGAAAGAACCACATCACCCCATTTACAAGGAAATGGAAAGACTTAGAAAAAATCATAATAAGTGAAGTAAGCCAGACTCAAGGGAACATAAGCTCAATGGTTTCCCTCCTAATCAGTAGAAACCTTGGGCTCTCCTAGCAGTGATTTACAATAGAACAAAACCTAGATACATAAGGCCATATAGTATGAAGCTAAATGAAAGGACCTCCAGGGTATAGAAACAAAAGCCATATGAGTGATTGTTGTCCTTAATGTACTATGTTGTCTCTCATCTCTTTTGCTGTCCTTTCGTTATCTCATATCGTTACAGTATTTTATCTTGTTATCTGTTATATTGTATATATGCTTATTTGGTTATTTGAAATCAGATAGGGAGCGGGGGAAACAAGATGAGGGGTGGAGGTGGGGGAAGGGAAATGGGGACCAAGACATGAGAAAGGGTATCAATGTTTGTGAAGTAACACACCTTCAATCTGGTGAATATAATGTAACACTTCTATTAATTACAAGAAAAATATATGAAAAAATAGAATTTAAAAATAATAAATGTTTCTTTCTTTGTAGAAAGATAAGAAATGGTTTGAATAGGTACTATTGAGATTATGGCAAGCATGATGTATTTGAAAATGAAAGACTACAAGCAAACACAAGAAACACTTTGACCTAAAATTAGCCAAAATTATTTAATTAAAATTAGAAAACAGAGAATGAGAATTTACCAAATGCAGAGAGTTGTTAGTGACTTCTAGATTTTTTTATTGTTATTATAAAGGTGATGTACAGGAGGATTACAGTCAGAAAAGTCAGGAAATGAGTATATTTCTTTTGAACTGTGCCACCTCTTCCCTCATTTTCTCTATTTTGCCCTCTTATACTCCCTTCCCCACATAAAGTGTATAATTCATTTTCAACATAGTGTCTAGTGAGTATCACTGCTACTTTTGTTCACTCTTTGTTTCCACATTTCTGTGCTCTCCTTAACTTCCCCAAGACAGATAAACTTATATACAAAAGTATAGAAATCACAAGCAGTAAGAAAGAAAAAAAATCCAATCAAATAAAAAATGTAAATTAGTGAAACTTCTAGTTTCCATTTTTCATAAGCACCATTTTATATGACCATATGCACCTAGCTCTTGAGCCTGTGATCCTCTGCTAAGAATATTTTCCTCTGGTCTCACTGGGAAAATGTCTAGAATCTTGTATAATCTATCATGGGCAAGAGTATTTTTTTCTGTTTTGTTGGGGGGGGGATGTAAACACCATTACTTGCAGATTTATAGGCACATTCTAAGTTACAGCAAGTGAGGGAAAATGTATTGAGTCTGGCCTACTTTGCTTAATATAATTCTTTAACTTGAGTGAAGTGATGGCTTTGCAACCAAATAACATGCAGAATGTAATGAAGTTTGGGATTATGACATAGCATAATATGGTAAATTTGACAAGCTGAGTTTGAAATGTCAGTGAAATGTTTTGATCAGACTTGTGGATAGTAGGTAGACTCAAATGTACCCACAAAGATGTCCACACACTAATCTTGGAAACTTTTTATGGTAAATGGAACTTTCACAGATGACATTACGTACTAAAACAGACTTTGAAGGACCAATTGAGGGTTTGCAGATAAGAAATAGCCAGGCAATGCCAATGTAATCAGGAAGATTCCTCCTGAGCTGCTGGAGGATGAATGGTAAAGAGAGAAGATGTGAAGGTGGAAGTTAAAATAAGAAAGGACAGGAAATATTCTGCTGCTAGTTTTGAGAGCTGAGGAAGGAGCCATAACAAAAAAAAATGTAACTGAAGTGGGGAAAGTAAGGGTATGATTTCTATGCTATAATCTAGAGAAGAGACATCTAGAATTGTAAGACAATAAAAGTACATTTGTAAGCCAATAAATTTCTGTCTCAGAGTAATTAAGAATGAACATATGGGCTGGGAATTTGGCCTAGTGGTAGAATGCTTGCCAAGCATGTGCAAAAACTAGGGTTTGATTCCTCTGTACCATGTATATAGCAAAAAGCTGGAAGTGGTGTTGTGGGTCAAGTAGAAGAGCGTTAGTCTTGAAAAGTCCAAGGACAGAGCCCAGGCCCTGAGTTCAAGGCCCATGACTGGCAAGAAAAGAATGACTATATAGGTAACTAATAGTAAAACCATGAAGCTCAATATAATCATCAAAAATGAGGAATATACAGAACAATGCACACCAGGAGTTACAAAAAGCTAAAGTATAATCAGGAGAATGATACTTTAGGGGGAAAACTAAAATAAATGCACAGGGATAAGACAGTACAACATCACAGAACTAATGTTATAAACAGAAGCAGGAAGGAAGAGGTGAGTGATTATCAGTTTCAAACGCAGGTTCAACAATCTTTGTAACTTAATGGAAATACACCAGTTGAATAATACAGTGAGAGGTTCTACACTGGTAGATAAATGACTAAGAATCACCCTAATTTTTGCTTTTACCATCTCAATGACTTTTATAATTACTGACCATAATGTATAGAAAAATGTTTTCTGTTTTATATATTGTAATATATATGTGTGCCTGTGTGTATCTGCGTAAAAGCCGGTTCCAATACTGAGAAATTTTCAATAATTTAGTTCTGTGTGATCTTTTTGGACCATATATTTTATAAATACTCTAATTACATAAAGTATGTAGAAGTAATAAAAATTCTGATTTCAATATTTCTTAAATATCCCATGCCTTTTTCTAAATGAAGTGTTTCCTCCACAAACGTCAACTGCTTTATTCCTACCACCACCATGTTTTCCTCATTGTAGAGATTTTTCTACATTTTCACTTCAAGTATCTATATGAGTGCAGCTGTGGTTTTTGAGGAGGTGTTTACATCACTTTTGTGCAGAGTTCTCCATCATATACTGTTCACATCTTTCAGTGATTAAAATACATGGGGAGCAATGGCCAATTGCAACTGCCCTCAGATAGAACTTGAAGGGTTGCAACATACATGAGAAAAACCTGAGGTTAACTAAACTTATACCCTGTTGGAAGATATGTCTGTGTAACCACTTGTGCAAATAAGTACAAGGATGGTGAAGATTTCAAGTCTCAGGGTAACAACATTGAATATAAGCATTGTACTGAAAAGTCATTACTGGAAAGGGCAAATGTAAAAACAGAATGATTTACTTCTCTTTCCATGAATTACTGTCCTCAGTGAATTGACATTCCTACATCTGACCTTCTGACTCAAAAGCTTTTTGAATAACAGAAGAGCTCATTGCTATTGCTTCCCTAAGAATACCATGAGAAAGGTGTCACTACTGTTTCTGAAAATCCCTCATGTTGGGCCTTGGAATTTTTTTCCCATTTATTTTGTTCGCTATTTGCTGTGAAGGACTTACCATTCGACTTATGATACTCAAACATTTCACACACAATCATACATGAGCTCACTTTATTTTATGTTCATAATACCAGGAAGACAAAAAAGAAATCAATTAAAATTAATTAAAAGTGTTTATCCTACCACCAGTGCATATAAGTCATGCATCAAAGCCCAGTTCTGATATTGTCTGTCTGAAGCCATTCTGTTTAGCTCAGAGCTAGCTATTCTTTCACCTCTGTATTTCTTCCATGCTCTCATGAAATCTCTAGTGAAATATAATTTGTACTGCATTGAGAATGCCTTTGGTTGTGTGACTGTCTGACTGGACTATCTCGTGTTATTCTTCAAATCTCCAAATTTTAACTTTCTACTGCTAACTATTATCCCATATTTTAAAGAGTCCTACTGGTGTTCCATATAATGTTAGAATTTAGAGAAAGAATGTGGTGTCTGTGATATATAATATATAAGGCCGCAAGTGGGTTTCTGACACTGACATGTGTAATTATCATAATCTTTTTTCTGCAGTGACACATAATGTGCCAGTTACCACATTTTTCCAGTTCTTTCTCCTACCAGACACACAGAAGAAATCCTTGTGGTTTTGGAAAAGCCCTGTAAATGGTTCTGATAGTGAATGACTGAAGTATGCATTATTTTATAATTTCAAGTATTAATTGTTAGGGCAAGATTCTTCAGAGTTCCCTCCATTCTTCTTGTGTGACAGACAGCACACAAGATGAGATGGGGTAGGTGCTTTATCAGTATAGTTGAATGAGTATCTATGTCAAACCACGATGAACATG
Source organism: Megascapheus bottae (assembly GCF_031878675.1). Taxonomy (NCBI): domain Eukaryota; kingdom Metazoa; phylum Chordata; class Mammalia; order Rodentia; family Geomyidae; genus Megascapheus; species Megascapheus bottae. The sequence goes on along the minus strand of NC_143510.1, from coordinate 71,315,531 downwards.
TTTTAAGCCACTATATTTGTAGAGGGATTGTCACTACAGTATAACCTAATTCATTCTGACATATACATACATATAACCATATACACTAAACAGTATCGAGGAAACAGTTATAATTATCTGTCATTTCAGATCAAGCTTATAATGAGAAGATTTTGGGGGTTACATTTAGGTTTTCTTCCAAGGACTTTCAATATACTCAAGTTTTAGAGATCTTGGGTTTTAAAATTTGGGAAAATTCTATTTGAGCTCGTTTGTCAAACTGACAGCAAGCAAGGTAGCGGTAAACAGTAGTCAGATAAATGTCTTCCGAAATAAGAAGATTCTACCTAAAAATAGGGCCATGAATGTATATTTTATGTTTTGGTTTTATAACAACTATAAATTTAAAAAGAAGAAAAATGAAAAATGGGTATGCTATTATTAGCTTTTGTTTTATTGTTATTCTTATCATTACTACACAACAAAGATAACAGATTTATATATGATACAGAAGTACAATACACAATGAGGAAATTTTCTTACAACTTCATTCCAAGTTCTGTACATTAAAAAATGAAAATATAAATCTTTTTCCTTTCTACATAATTGTATTAAGAACATGTGGTGACAAGTTAATATGTGCAGGCACTATTCTACACACTTGAAAATTTAGTAACATGTGGATGCATAAAATCCTTTTAACTGGTAGAATGAGCCAGTTTTCCTACAATATGACACTATGAAATGGAAGAACAAAGAAGCGTTATTTACAAAATCACAGAATTCAGAATTTACTTTCAGTCTGCTCTTGGAGTGTAAAATCTTATTAACTATACCAAAGGAAGTATGCAGCAGCTGTAGACCCAAGGAAACAAAAAGTGCACACATATCTTGAGTCTTAATTTCACCACTCCACTCATTTTTTTTCTCTGCTGAAATTGTCTTCAAATTATTTCATCTGTATCAACTCCAAAATTCATAAAATAGATCCACCAGTCATATTGGTATTGTCTTTTAAAATTAATTTCTATGTTACTCGCATGTATTAGGTTTACATTTTCAGAAATGTGTCAAAAATATGCATTTTGCCATTTAAAATATCTCTGTCATTACCTACTAAGAAGGGAAGTAAAATCAGCAATTGTTCATTGAACATGTAATATAGGCTAAGTGAAACACTGCCATTTCTCATTTTTATTCTGTCATTCTGCTCGGTCATCTTTCAACCAACAAGACGAGGAAGCTGAGATCCAACACAAAATTATCGACATACTTAGAAGCAGAACTGGTCATTCAAAGAAAGCCAGCTTTGCTTCATAGTCTGTGCTCTTTATTCTACTGAAATAAGTAAGCACACAATAATTCGGCATAAAGGATTTGGCATTGTTTTCATCTGTATCTCTTGAAAAAATTCCACAGTGTGAAAAACATGTGTTCCAATATTTATTGGGTAAAATACAGTATACAAGCTCTTTGACCAGTCAAACTCAGTTCAGATGGCATGGTGGTACATTTTTACATTAACCTAGAAATGAAGTTTGGTTTCTTTAGAAGTTTATTTTGTACAATTCGAGTTGACAGTGAGTCATCTCAAAGAGGTATAGTCATTTCTTCATCTACTTGCATTTCAAAATAGAGCCCACATTGGCGTTCTCTTGACAGGGAGAAACATGATCTTAGTCCTTGTATGGTGCATATAGCCTAATCTGTGTTTTCTGTAGTTGATCAGCATCCACTAGCACAATGCATATGGCACTTTAAAGAGCTCTGAAGACCTTAAGTTACACGTTATTTTTTTAATTACACATAATTCAGATGTGAAAATTGTTTCATGGGAAATATGATACCATTTATGTCAAGACATCTGGAAAACTTAGTTTTAATAAATTGTGGTGATTATTTATTACCAGACACTACCTAGTTTCTCTTAGAAATAATCCTTTTTAAGCAACAGATTCAGAGAAGTTCATGTCTGAGATAGAACACAAGAAGCTGCATAAATCCCCTGAAAGAGCAATAAAATACCTTTGCCATCAAACCAAACCCAGATTCCATAGCATAATTCAGGCAGCATAGCCCACCATAAACAAAAATTCATTATGCCTGCTGTGTGGAAAAATGTTAAGCAAGAAGAAATAAACAGAGAATGTTTTAACAAATCATATTATCCAAATGAAAAAAAAAGAGGATAAAGCCACAGTTCTCAAAAAGACTGCCAATAAAGCTTAAAACTGAGCCAGAATTTGGAAGAAATCTAAACATCACCAGACCAAGTCTAAGTCTTTCTATGATATTTTATTCTGGGTTTTGCCTTTCAACTATTTCCTTTAAGTTTAGAGAAAAACCTTGACCAGATCTGGAGATGTGATATTAAGTGCATACAGACTGTATTTCAAACCTAAATGTAAAATACAATTGAGGAAAATGTAGAAAAAAAAAGAACAGAACATCCTCCTTAGATAGGAATTACAAAGTACAGTGGGAGGGGATAAAAATGTTTACCCTTTCTAGAATGTTAATTTATTTTTTTTTAAATCTAACAATGGTCATTTATAATCTATTCCTCCATTCATATACATTCCTATGAGTAGGTGTACAAACTCTCTGCTATGTTTAGCTGCATATTGAAATTTATTATGACCATGTAAAACAATATTCTTCTGTGCAACCAGATACAAAGAAAAATTAAAATCTGCATCATAAAATAAAATCTTCTATTTTAGAATGAGGTGGTCTTAGCTCTTTTTCCTTTAATCCTGTTACATTAGATCAATTCTGATGAATTAAATTGGGCAAATAAAAACTGACAGCACACATTCTTTCATGGGGCTTAGAAAGTCTTCATGTGTCTGTTATCTTGGGAGACAAGAGAATGATTTAAAATGAAGTAAGGTTGAAGAAGGAGAACATAACATGGAAGTCAGTAGATGATAATTGCCTACCTAACCAATGTTGGAGATACTATGAGACTGAGAATGTATTTATTTCTAGGACAATGTCTCTTATATGTGAGATATAAGACATAACCAAGATGAAGAATTAGACTAAATGAGCCTTTGTGAATCATCCTGAAATCACAGTTCCCATCTTCAATATGGTTTGTTTTTGGACAACATTGAGTTACTATCAAGCTATGAAGTTTCTATTTACTAAGATGATCCTAAAGGTGCTGATGAAACAAAAATAGATAGATGATAGATAGATAATAGATAGAGATAGATAGCTAGCTAGACAGATAGATAGGGAAATAGATAGATGGATAACAGAGTAAGAAGAAAATAGACAGTATAAAAGTCAATGCAACTCATAAGATAATGAGAGACAGTATTTCTGGTGATCAGTTATTAATAAATAATATAATATCCATGTTTTATATATGCATATGTATGCAGATATATGCATTATGACTTTAGTCTCAAGTGTGGAGGCAGAGAATATTGTCAGGTTGATTTTTGATAAGTAGAAAGTTGAAATATTTTTCAGTGTTCTTTTCCTCACCCAAAATACTAAAGTATTGAAATAAAGATTTAATTATCTTGTGTTTTATGCCCCTACAATGAGTGCATTTACATCTATAAATGGTGTAGGAGAAACAAGATAATTACAACCAATAATGAAGCTAAGAAAATTAAACTCAAAAAAGCTGATATATATTTACTTCACAGATATCACAAGATATAACTTAGAGTCTTTTATTCATATAATGAAGTCTAGTCCTGTCCTAATACAGAAGTTGGAAAAACATTAAATTCAATTTAGAACCTAGATAAAAGCCTTAGTTATTGAACAAGTATTGTCAAAGGTGTATTTGCTTCAATGTTTGAAAGCATTTTTGGTTTAGGAAAGCTTAAAGAAATGTACTCACCAAAATAAAGCAAAGACTAAGTTTGGCTTTTCAAGCCTTAAAATAAAAAAATAAAAATAAGAAGGAAGCTATTTATTTTTATGACAACTACCATTTCATATCCTCTAAATGCTGTAGGAATAAAAATTGTAGCCATGAATCTGATTCAGGCTAATGGCAAAGTCATCCAGTTTAAATAGATATCCTTTCTTCTATGTATTTTCAACAAAAGCTTTCCTTATACTCTTCTCAAGGCTGACAGTGCCTACTTAATTCACTGAAGCAGAAATATCCACATTTACATTACCAACAAATCATTTTTTCTTCCATAGACACAGAAATAAATATTTTTTGCTGTATGATTACATACATTTAGTAGTCACAACTTTCCATTCTGCCACATGACACTATAGATTTAAATGATGTTCTTTGCAAGTAAATACTACTAGGAACTAGTAGCAAAAATAAAAGGCTTATTAAAAATTAAGCATTAGAAAGATAAGAGTTACTTTATGGAGAAATTATTTTACTAAATAATATATGTTACTTTGAATTTTTAGGTATTTGGGGGAAATGTTTCATTTTTATGCTTCAGAATTTATATACAATATTATTCTTTTGACGTAAGACACCAAATCAGATGATAAACATGTAACTATCCTGCTTGAATAAAGATTCATACAATAAAAACATATATTTTCCCTGTTTATTCAGTTTAAATTATACTTATACTACAGCTTCTAAATTATTTTTGAAGAATACAAACTGGACTGGTAACATATATCAATAAATATTCTAATTCAAGACTTGTTTTAGTTCATTAGCAATGTAAAAGCACTTCTTATTACATTTTGACTAATACACTTGTACTTGATAAAAATCTCAAACTTATATGAATTAAATAACTTTCTCATGGTTGTTGACATTCTAAGTTTAATCATTTCTATCCTTGGTAGCATAAAATATATTCATTAATGAAATTGAGTCACAGACATAGCAGGAAGCATTTTCGTCAGAGATGAGATGCGCATGGAAACATGGGAAATGAGAGAGGTAAAGTTGTTTATATATTCCAAGATTCACATATCTCCTGAGTAAGGCACTTACAGAACATGAGTAACTTTACAATGTCTTCTCTACAGGTACATTTCTCTCCTATTTTTCTCTTCTTCCTTCTTTTCTTTTTTTCCTTTACCTATACATGTGTACATCTGATGTAGAAAGGCATACAAATACATGATCAAAGCTGTATAGTAGTTAAATTGATTAAATTTTTATGGTATAAAGCAAGGGAATAAAAAACAGAGAAAGAGTTAGCACTCCCACCAATTATGGAAAGCAGTATGGCAGTTCCTCAAAAGACTAAACATAGAGCTCCCCTATGACCCAGCAATTCCACTACTAGGCATTTACCCAGTTGTCCAGAAACAAGGACATGCTAAATCCACCAGCACAACGATGTTCATTGCAGCACTATTTAACATAGCAAAGGTATGGAACCAACCTAGATGTCCCTCAGTTGATGAGTGGATCAACAAGATGTGGTATTTGTACACAATGAAATTCTACGCTGCTATCAGAAAGAATGGCATTGCCCCATTTGTTAGGAAATGGAAAGACTTAGAAAAAAATCATATTAAGTGAAGTAAGCCAGACTCAAAGGAACATAGGCTCAATGGTTTCCCTCATTTGTCATAATCAGTAGAAACCTTGGGCTCTCCTAGCAGAGATTTGCAATAGAGCAAAACCTAGATATCTAAGGCCATACAGTATGATGCTAAATGAAAGGACCTCTAGTATATAGAAACAAAAGCCATATAATGAGTGATTGTTGTCCTTAATGTACTATGTTATCTCTCATCTCTTTTGCTGTCCCTTGGTTATCTTATATTGTTACAGTATCTCATTTTGTTATCTCTTATGTTGGATATGTTTGTATTTGGTTATTTGAAATTGGATAGGGAAGGGGGGAAAACAAGATGAGGGATGGGCATGGGGGGGAGGGAAATGGGGACCAAGACATGAGAAAGGGTATCAATGTATGTGAATTAATGCACCTTCTATTTGGCTAATATAATGTAGCCCTTCCATTAATTACAATAAAACTGTATGAAAAAAACAGAGAAAGATGATTTGTAATTGTGTACACATTCATATTTATAGACATACGTTGCCAATTAAAAGTTACACAAACTTAAATCTAAGGAAAAGCTTCAAAGCATACATTGCTTTTAATGCAATGAAAAAGAACATTTTCCATAAATAAGCACAAGAAATCTGTTTTCCTTTTTCCTGTCAATCTCTGAAATCAGAGAAGGCAAAAGACAAAGGTGACATATTTTCAGTTTTTATTAAGTATATGTCAATAGAAGATCTAACAGTATAATGGCGATTTTTGAAACCAGGGATCATATTTCTCATTGCCAATCGGTGGTTATAATCAGTTTTTTCCTTTTAAATTTAATTTTCCTTTTAAAATTTGCAATGCATTCACTCATTAATAGAATATATACACTTTTCAGAAAGAAATATACTCATAACTTGACCTGTGTTACTGTAAACCTATGTAACTGTACCCCCTCTATACATCACCTTTGCATTAAAATAAATTTAAAAATAGAATCTTTATGTAGAAGCTTACTAAGAGGAGGGAAATTTATAATATACTTTTTTGTCAAGAGTTCATAGTCTAGCAGCAGAAACATTTGCATTTTATGTGAACTATGCTGCCTGAAGTTACAGGAATATGATCAAAGAGACTGAGGAGTTCCAACTGGGTGCTCGAACAACTGGAGATTTCACAGATATATCTCAAAAGAACCAGCAGCAGTAAATTTCCAAGAAATGTTTCAAATGTTTTGTGGTAATAGAGTAAGAAAATGGATATTTGCAATAGCAACTACAGTATATTGATACAATTAGGAGCCTGAAAGTGCTAAGACAATGTGACTGATGACCCAAGTCAATATCAACACCGGATGAGAAAAGACCTGAAACAAGTCAATTTTAATTTAGAATTTGAAAGATGAGAAAACTATTAGCTAGAAAGAGAGATTATTTTACCTTCATTAGTGACAAGAAGAAAGAGCATAGTGCACACTGGGGTAGAACCAGATTTGGCCTCTGTTGATCATGTCTGGAGAAGACAGCAGATGTCATGTCATGGAAGCCCTCAACCATGTTTCAGGGATTTGACTTGACTGAAAGCACTTGGAAATGTTTGAAAATTTTGCCAGGCCCCAATAGCTTGAGCCTATAATGCTATCTACTCAGAAAGCTAAGATCTGAGGATCATGATTTCAAAGCCAATGGGAACAGGAATGTCCTTGATACTCATATCCAACTAACCACCAAAGCCAGAAGGGAAGGCGTGGCTCAAGTGGTAAAGCACTAGCCTTGAGCAAAAAGCTCAGGGAACAGGATAGAGAAGAGACAGGGAGCGGGGAGAGCCAGAGATACAGAGGAAATACAGAGAGACAGAGGAAATAGGAATGAAAGAAGGAAGGAAGGAAGGAAGGAAGGAAGAAAGAAAGGGATTAAAGAAGTAATTTAATTACATGTTTTACAGACTCTTTTTAGAGATGAGCTATAGTGGTACACTATATTTTAAGTGGATTGAATTTATATTCCAGTACAGAGAAATTTCACTTTTCATCTGAGTTTGCATATCATATTTAGGATCAGGATTTTTCCCCAAACTATTACTGGTAAATAATTCATGAATAATGTGCCTAGTATACCCTGGTGCCTGCCACTCTGTGTCCTATTCTCTTTCTCTCATTGTGTGGAGACATTTACACACATGCCCACATGTACACACAAGCAAACACATGTTACATTGAAATCTATTTTAAATACCTTGCTATTAGAACTAGAGAATTATCCTACAAAATTCTACTGACATGGATTATTTATTAATGAATTTTAATTACTTCATAGCTATATGAGGATTTCTAACAGTTGAATAGCAAACTTTCATCATGGAAAAATGCAATCAAAATTGTTGAGGCATGTTTTCTTTTTACTTTGACACTCAAGGTTAATGCATAAGAGTAGCTTTCAAACCTATAAGGTAATCATAAGAAAGTATGATCCCCAGAGGGCAGACTCTAAATATGTGTTCTGGTATCATCCATGATTCTTTTTTTTTTTTTGCCAGTCCTGGGCTTGGGCTCAGGGTTTGAGCACTGTCCTTGGGCTTATCTCAAGGCTAGAGCTCTACCACTTGAGCCTCAGCACCACTTCCGGCTTTTTGCTATGTATGTGGGGTACCGAGGAATTGAACCCGGGTCTTCGTGCATGCTAGGCAAGCACTCTACCACTAGGCCAAACTCCGGGCCCTCATCCATGATTCTTGAGTCACTCTCTATCACAAGGTACATATCTATATTTGATCACTGGCTATGTTGTTCATATATATAATTTAGTTCAATTAATTTTGTATTGGATACTATTGAATACTTCCTTGCTGTTATTTATTATGTTATGTATCACTGACCACTAGAAATTCCCAGGGCAAAGGAGCACTTATTTTCTACAGCATTCGATTTGCAATCTCTGTCACCATATCTAAGCAACATGATTGTGTTGATTAAACAATCAACACAATCTAATTCTAATTGGAATTCTAATTCACAGAGGTGAGTTCCCAGAAGGTAATTTTAGGTAGTGTATCACCTGAAAGCAAACACTATTATAGCACAAATGAAAGCTGCCCTTTTCTTTTCTAGTCTTGTTATTTTGTTTTCTTTTTTCTTTCTACTCAATCACTTACATATTGTGCTTCTCCATAATTTCTCCAGGCTCCTGGGCACTCCAGTGGCTCAGCCTCTAAAGCTCTGTCATGAGGTGTCTGAGCCAGCTATAATCCCCCAGAGGACTCTCACTATTTCCACATACCCTCCTCTTCCCCTTCAAATGAAAACCTGAGACCAGTATTTTGGAAAAGCATTTCTGGAAGGCTGCCAGGGTCTGCCCTGGACATTAGTGAGTCGTGATTTTCATTCCATTCAAGTAACCTTATTTCTCCTGTTAAAAAAAAAAAGGTGGATTGTTTTTCAGACGTAGAATATTGGTAGGAAAGACAATAGAAGTAAAAATTAAAGTTATTTAGTAGATACCAAAGGAGGAGGTGAGAGAATCCAATGTGTTTTACACTGTTCTGCTTTTCCTTGGAGAGCTGGTTCATGTGTGTTTATGATTAATTGTGCATTTATTCTTTTAGATTGCTCCACAGTAAAGGAACCTTTTTCCAGGAAATGACCCTTAACACTTACTTTATTTTTTTGTTATGTCAGTCTCCTATCACGTTAGCTATTCCATTATCCTTTCATCTCTCATTCCTTAGGCCCTTGGATGACAGAAATATCAGCACACAATAGTTGAATTCAAAATGAAATACACTAGAAACTGACCCAGTATCAGTGGGTCTTTCTCGGTCTGAGCTTTATGCAAGGTTAAGGATACCCAGAGTTTCGACAATACTATCACTACTTCACCCCGGCGAATTCACAGCCTTTACACAACTTATTTTCCATCAGGTACTAAGACCTCATAATTCATTCAGTTGCTGACTGAGAGCACCACTTAACACGTCTTGAAGGGAGTTTCCTGGACAATGCCGGTCAGCCAGTCTTCTGTGAACCATCAAGGTAACTTTAATGTTTAGATTCAAAGTTCAAAAAAAAAAGGTAATTAAAGACTTAGAGACAGCAAGTTTCTTAGAAACTTGTGCCCAAATAGCCATGAAAATCAACATGGCCAGCACTTCAAAACATATGTTAAAATTGAAAGGTTAGTTGGGGGTCAAGAGGGGGATAACAATTTACCTCACGTTTCAATGCAGTTCACAGGCAAAATCACCTTGTTCTGGAGGTGACCTAAGTTTCTTCCTTTATCTACAGAATCAAAAGTAATAATCCAGAGATCTCTTCCTCCTCTAGGCAGGAAGCTTCCACACCATGCCACTCATGTATTCCTTGCAGTTGATTAAGATTGCCTTAGATGTGGGGAAGCTGTTTTTTATCCCCTTATCACAGTGTAAAGTAAAACATGCTTCACTGGTTAATAAAAATGGAAGATGGAGTTACAAAGAAGAAAAAGTTCACTTAAAAACCTACGAAGATTAAAGTCCCTTGGTCGCACCCCAAAAAGTCAGATGTGCAAACATTTTAGTCAGAAGAGTTGAAGGGTCCTTGGCAACATTTTTTCTAATTTACTATTAATTATAAATATGACTACAAAAAAGAATGCTTCACATTAGCCCTCTGAATTCAAATACCTAAAGCAAAACAAACAAACAAAAACTATTTCCCAGTTTTTAAGTGAGGTCTAAGTATGCAACTGCCAAAGACAAAATCTGCAAAAGCCATTTTTTCCATGTGCAGGGCAACACTAAATGAGTTCACTGTATTTCAAAAGTTATTAATATGTATGATTTTAACTTTCCCCTTTCATTAATCATTCATTCTTTCTAGTGTTTTTTCCATTTACAGTATAATCCATTTTGGACACTGAACAAGTAGTCATTTCTCTATGGTTTGCAATAACAATTAGAGAAAGTCATAAAACATTTAACATTCAATGTATTTTAGGATCCAGGTAGATTGGCTCCTTCTTTTCTAAGACAGGATTTTAAAATCAAAGAAATGAATGCCAAGGAAGAGTCAGACTGGGTTTCCCATCATGCTTTTTCCACAAGAGATATGTTGCATAGTAACTGAAAATGCTACTTGTCGGATTAGGAATATACCTAGAAGCAGAGCACTTGCCCAGCATGTACAAGGCCCTCACAGTTACTGCCCAGTGGGGGGAAGAGAGAGAGAGGAGGGAGGACAAAAGGAAAGAAAGATAAGGAAAAAGGAGGGAAAGTATGACAGGGATGAAGGGGAGAAGGAAGGAATGAAGTAGGAACGCAGGCAGGCAGACAGGAAGGAATGAAGGAACGAAGGAAAACAGGAAGGATAGAGGGAGGAAGGGAAGGAAGGAAGGAAGGAAGGAAGGAAGGAAGGAAGGAAGGAAGGAAGGAGGAAGGAAGGAAGGCAGGCAGGCAGGCAGGCAGGCAGGCAGGCAGGCAGGCAGGCAGGCAGGCAGGCAGGCAGGAAGGAAGGAAGGAAGGAAGGAAGGAAGGAAGGAAGGAAGGAGAGAGGGAGGGAGGGAGGGAGGAAGCTGGGGAATCAGGCTGGAGGGGTTTAAGTGTTACTTACTTGTTATGGCTGACAGTCTCCTTAATAGTTTATGTACTACTTATTTATTCTCTGCTAACATGCAGGAAGTACTCCAGTAGCTGTTTCCTCATCTGTATATTAGGTATAATAACAAATAGCATCTCCCAGAATGCTTTGAGAAGTGCCTGACTGTAATTTGCTGTATAACCACATAACATACCAACTGTTATTAATAATCTCACCTCTATTTGTTCTATGATCAACAAAAATATTTTCCTTAGAGATGTGTGCTTGAAAGTAAATGTTTGAAATTAAACAAGCACCATAATAAATTCCTTGATTTCTGTATTCCGAAGCCTCTCAACAGCCATGTGTGATGTCATCTTATATCAGTAAGAGTTCTTACTGATATCAACATACAACATTTGGTAAGATATTGCACAAAGAACTATGCAGTCTTTAGACAAATGCTATTTATATGAAAGAAACCAAGATACATAAATAACAGTGAAGGCCGGGCACGGTGTCTCACACCTACAAAAAAAAAAGAAAATAAATAACAGTGAATGTAGAAAGTAGGTGAATACAGCGGGATATATTCAGTGTATGTAAGTGAAAATGTCATGAGATAACTTGAGGGAATGGATAGGGTTTGAAGAGATGAAGAATGGATTCAAAGGGTGACGCTGATTGTGACACATTTTACTCCTACTCATAAACGGAAATGTTGAAACTCCTTGTGATGGATTTTAGAAACCTCATTTCTGACCGTCACACTGCTTTAATTTCTTATCAGGAATACTATTTCTTGACTCTCATCTTTAAAAATGGACATCCACTAACATCTGTCCTGCACTTGTTGCACAGTCTTGGATATACTTTCCTAGCACACATCTTCATAGTTGAGAAGGTAACAGGAAATTCCTTTCCTTTCTCCATCTTCATGTGCTTAGAGCCATCACAACCCTGTAGTAAGTGGTTTAAGAAGACTGAAATATGGTTCCTGGAAGTTCTTCATGGTGTTACCCTAAACCAAGCAGTCTACTTCCTAATGCATTTAGCAGTGAAAACCATCACCTGCTATTTAAACCTATAAGAGCAATAATGTAGAATCTGGAAAGCATCATCTAAAACACTCAGAATTTTTCTTTAAAACCTGAAACAATTGCTGGGAAGGTGAATCTGCTCTTTGGGGCTCATTCAATAGCCAATTTGTATGTTCTTCAAACTCTGACTTCCCAGCCAAGGTCCTATTAACTCTGGACTTTTTCCAAACTGTATGTCACTGTTTCTCAAAGATGAGTCCTATATTCCTATTCCTTCAAGATAAAATTGATATTCTGAGCCTGTTTGCTCTGACAAAAGTTGTAAGAATCCTGTGTCAACCACAGAATATCTCAATTTGGACAATGCAATAGATTTGCTGTGTTTTAAGATTGTACACTCAAAGTCAGGTCGAGACCATTCCAGTCATGTGGGACACCTATTGAGTAAATCACTCAAGAGTTCTAAGTCTTTGTGTCATCTTCTATAAAATGGGTACAATAGAGAGATCTACTACAAAGGGTCATTAAAGGAGTTAAGTGAAATAACGCAAATGGAGAACGTAATACTCTATGTAGCACAGTAAGTAATGACACATGATAGCCATGGTCACTTCCATGTGACATGACTCCATGGAATTGGTTTAAAACTTGGTAGGTAGGTACTAGTAAATACGAGCATTGCCCCTGTGACAATAATAGTAATTAACCTTCTAGGCACTAATAACTTAATGTGCCACCTTTTTATAGGCAACAGCACATACGTGCATGTTCCTGTGACAAGCACTCTTACTCAAAGATGGAGCTAGATAGGATTTAAGGGGCAGATAGATGATTCAGGTCCTCCCTCTGCTGCTCGCAGGTGGCCATGTACTCTGATCACACATTAGACGTGCTTTGCCTAGTCCCTGTAGGGGCTTCAGGCAGGCCACATGTGCTTTTCATTAGTGAGAATTGTATTTTATCTTTGAAGTTTTTGTTTTAAAATCCAATAATACCAAATGCTCAGCACTCAGACTTATATATAACTACTCAAGGATTTTTACATAGTTCCTATGGGCTTAATAATTTCTGTGTGAAATACAAAGTTTTTTTTTAACATATACTAAATTTCAAGGACCTTTATTTTGGAAACTTCTTGGTGTTGTAGTTCAAAACAGATGGGCCTGACTGAAGAAAGTAGGTTTATGAAGTGAATTGTATAATGGTATCTGAGTCAGGCATTCAAGAAGACCTGTATTCCAAAATGAAAATCTCATTAATATGCATACTTAAGCTGAAGTCATAACAATATGGGTAGACAGACAGACAGACAGACTTTTCAAGTTATATGTTATCTAAAATGAAGAAACACGGAAATCTTTCAAATACAACTTACTGGAGATTCAGTACACAGAGTAAAACATGCTAAAATTTACTGAGAATTTCCACAAAACAGAATTTTTTTAAAAAAATTGTTTTACTTAGCTGATAAATACATTTAGGATGTTTTTCCTTTAGCAAACACCGATTTTCAATTTAGAAATTAATGTGCTTCAAAATATATAGTGAGAAAATACTGGCATAGATGCCTAATACCAGAAACATGGTTCTGATTCTCTTCCATCCCTAGTTTAAATACATTGCCAATGTTTACCATTTTAGCTGGCATGAAGGGTTCCTCAGAGTGAAAATGAACCTAGCCTTTTGCAATAATCTAAGAAAGTGACATACCAAACAGGCTGTGATTTAATCCTGCATATTTTTAAAATTGTACACTGAGGAGCTACGGTTCAAGGCATATATTGAAAGTGATTTGTCAATGTGACGTAGGAGACAGACTATTTGTCAATACTCCTGTACAGATGATTAGGTTACAAAGGTGAAGTTTTCAAAAATAATATAACCTCCCTTCTTTCTTGCAAAAAAATGAGAAATTATCACATATAAACCAGGAAGACAATATTCACTAGGTACTGAGTCTGCTTTGCCTATACAGACCTGGGAAAAAATAATTTTTGATCTTTATAAGTAACTTACCTTGTGGATTATACATATTTGTGTGACAATCACATGTATATAGTCTAAATTAGTTCCATAACATATATATTCAGACTATTTATCTAACACATACATTTAGACAATATGTGTGTGTGTGTGTGTGTGTGTATGCCAGTGCCAGTGACTCACACCTGTGTTGCTAGCGACTCAGGAGGCTGAGACTCTTAGCTCTGATTAACAAGCAGAAAACCAGAAGTAGAACTATGACTCACAGTGGTAGGGCATGAATCTTTGAGCAAGAAAGCTAAAGCACAATACCTGGGGCCTTGGCTGACAAAAAGAATCTAGTCAGGAAAAATTTGAGGATAATGTATACAGTTTCAAAAACCATACATAAAGAACTTAAAAATTTGATATAATAGCAATTGTTACTAAGCACAGAAAATTGATATGTGAAATCCATCTAAATAGTACAGCTAATATTCACCAAAATGGCTAAGAATTAGAATTAAAGATGATTAAGCCTTTTATGAAAGGTACTTAATAAATACTTACACAATATATATAATATTATATCACAGGATGGTAGACACATGCTGCTATTCTCTCAGTGATTATAGAAGAGACAGATATTTCATAGAAATAGCAGATAAAAGGTGAATGTTGATGGCCTATGCATGGGATGGTATGTTAGCAAAGAGAGAGGTAAAAGACTAATCTTAGGAGATCAGACTTTTGAGATGACTCACATAGGACTTTGGTTTACCAGGTAAATAGAGGATGCCGAACTGCATTTCCATTTTATAAGCAATGAGTATTCTCAATCCAATATTTTTAACAATCTCCTGAACTTTAATTTTCTTAGTATAACAAGTCTACTGAAACATAGTATTCTAAGTACATTCTGGAAGAAATAAGCTAGAGAAATGACAGAAAACAATGTCTGGGAATGTGGCTTAGTGGAAGGGTACTTGCTTATGCATGAAGCCCTGGATTCTATTCCTCAGTACCACACCCACAGAAAAAGCTGGAAATGACTCTGTGGCTTCAGTGGTAGAGGGGCCCATTAGGTCACTCTGAACAAGAGGAGAGTGAAAAGGTAGATTGGCTCAAAATTGCACATAGTTATTCTTTGTAAAGGGGATCGAGGTAATACAAAGGGAAAGAATAACTTTTTCTCAATAAGACTTGTGAATCATTGAACATCCACATGCAAGAAAGAAAAGAGATCAGACATGGACTTTACATTCTTCACAGAAATCAACTAAAAATGTGCCAAACATCCACATACAAAACATATAAAGTTATATATGAAGAAATTTAAGTGATCTGTATGTGGTAACATTAAAAGTAAAATTGGATATGTCAAATTTTAAAAATGAGTCAATTGGACTTCAATAAATTGAAAAGTTTTGACTCTATGAAAAGCATTGTAAAGAGAATAAAAAGACAAGCCACAGAATGTAGAAAATCAAAAACATATCTGACAAGAGACTTCTACCTAAATACATGAGGACCTCCTAAATTCAATAATAACAAAAAAAAACAAAACCCAATTTTAAAGTGGACAAAATATCTAGATACTCCATCAAACAAGATAGACTAATAGAAAAAAAATTATCAGTGTCACATTAGCAGAGAATTGAAAATTAACACAAGACTGTAATTCTACTACAAATCTTTTAGAATATCTAATGCTTAGAGCACTGATACACAAAATGCTGGAGAAAATGTGAAACAACTAGAACACTCTCATTGCTAAAGAGAATATAAAGCGATATAATCATTTGGAAGATAGTTTCTTAGTTTCCTCACAAAACTAAACATGCCCTTACAATATGATCTAGGCAGAATGTTCCTTAGTATTTACCCAAATAAGTTGAAAAGGTACATCCATAAAACAACCTGCACTGAATACTTACAGTAACTTTCTTTTTATTTATTTGTTTATGTACAGAGGAGTTACAGTTACATTCATCAGGTACTTTTTGAACATTGTTATCCCTTCCCATGTTTTTCTCCCACTTTCCCTCCCCCGACTCCCTCCCATTCAACTTTTTTTACAGTTGCTCAAACTTGGAGAAATGAGGATATCTTTCCATATAATAGACAGTGTTACATCCTTCTACTCAATTGAAATTTTTATTGACAATATAACTGGGCTATTGAGTCCTGGAAAATGCAGAGAAAACTTAACTAAGAAATCAATCTGGGAAGGCCACATATTTTATGATTCCAACTCTGGAACTGTTTGGAATACCCAGAATACTGAGTTACTATGAAGCAGCAAAAATCTGAATGGTTGTACCTTAATCCAAGATATTCGTAGTAGGAAAGAGTATATAAGGACTTTCTGTATTTCCCAATTTAAACAAAACTTCTCCAAAAATGAATCGTATGGATTATGATTAGTAATCTGAAGGCATATATATATATATATATTGCTCTTCACAAAGGAAGTCTGAGATGAGATTTAGAACATAGGAGTGGCAATAATATCTCTATTATTTAAAAATGACAGAATGTAAGAAGAGGAGAGAGAACTCAAAGAATTACTAAGTGTTGGGGCATCAAAGATGAGTAGATTACGATAAGATGGAGAAGGGAGAAAGTATGTAAGAGAGTGTAAACCATTGAAATAGACATAAAAACCTACCTGAAAGAGGACAGAGAGGTTGATGATCAAAGAGCCAATTTTCTGTACAAATTCAGTGTTAGTTGCCCTGGTTGCTGTGACAAAGTACCACAAACCAAATAGATAGATGAGGAATAAACTGTGATGTTTAGGCTAGACAGCAAAGAAATGAAAGGTATGTCAGAGAGAACACTTTAGAGTCCAATAATCTAGAATAGTTGATGAGATTATGTAATAGGCACTGTATAATACTTCCAGAAAATAGAAGCTTCCCATACACCATTCCAAGTCAACCAAAACCCTAGTGTATCACAAAGGGTATAGATGCTTGAGGTCTGGGGCTGCTAAGAGTGATACAAACCATTAAATATGTTATAATCTGTGTATTAGATGTTAAAGTAGCAAATTATAAAGGAGGCAAAATTTGCAATGTAGAATTTACAACAGTAGAATGAGTACATTTATTTTAAAGCCCCTCTACTTTAACTTCTGAACTGGTGGCTTTTTCCCCAAGGTATTTGCTTACATTTTAGCATTTGCTTACTGTTCCTCCTCCCACACAAACTCCTCCCTCTTACAGAGCGGTTTTACTGTCCTTATCATCATCCTCATGCTTCTAGAACTTCTCTGCTTTTCTGTATGTTCAATGTATCTGAGTTAATACTCAGATCTTCAGCTCAGATCTTTTACGAATGACTCAATGAGTGAAGATTCACTTCGATGAATTGAGAAAAAGCAAGGCAGAAATAGCCCAGACTAGATCACACCTAATTCTAGCTTACCCCTCCATTAGATATGAGATATTAGGGGATCTTAAACTCTCTTTTTTATTTTTAATTGAATTTTATTGTTGGAGTGCTGTGTAAAGAAATGGATTACAGTTACATTTATCAGGTAGTAGGTGCATTACTTCTTGAACATTGACATCCCTTCCCATCTTTTTCTCCCAATTCCCCTCCCAATCATCTTGTTTTCCCCCTTCCTTTCCCTATTTCAAATAAACAAATTAACATATATACAGTATAAGGTACCAAAGTCAGCTAGAGTAACAACATGAGGTAAACCATAAGGGGAACAAAAGAGAAAAGAAATAACTTCACATAGTACATTAAGAACAATCACAAAGATAAACCTCTTGTATCCATGTATCATGGAGTTCATTTCACTTAACCTCATCCTATATGGCCATATGTACATAGCTTTTGAGATACTCTGATCCTCTGCTAGGAAAATCCTAGATCTATAGTAATTATTAAAAATGAGGGAAAACAGGGAGACTATGTTTCTTTGGGTCTGGCTCACTTCACTTAATATGATTCCATTTCCCTACAAATGGGACAATGTCATTCCTTCTGATGGCAGCATAGAATTTCAATTTTCTTACCTGTGAAGAAGATTCTGAAGATTTACACACTTAGCCATTACAGATAAGCTCTGCTTAAGTGATTGGTGAATATAATTAGGGTTGTTTTTTATTCTAACAGTTAAATTGTTATATGTAGGGAGAGAATTTCACAATTGTCAGCATAGTTGATGATTCTCTAGTTCCCCCAATCATATTGAACATTCAAATATTGCTTTTAAATGTACATTGCCATCTACTGGTAAAAATTTTAAAATAAAAGTAAAAGTAATATCATCCTCTTTAATCATAAATTTTCATAAGCTTCTGAATTTTTAAAACTATGTTGGAATTTGTTTTTAGCTAGGCTGATATCTCTATCATCTTTTTGGTTTGAAGGTTAGACATTGTTAGATTATAAAGTGAATTCATAAATACTAATTCAAAAAAAGATTGTGGGTTTTAGATAGCTTTGAACTGACTAGATTATTTGCAGCATAAAAAAATCACTTTTTTCTCTTTCAAATATTTTTATTGTAATTAATAGAAGGGTTACATTATATTCACCAGATAGAAGGTGCATTACTTCACATATATTGATACCCTTTCTCATTTCTTGGACCCCATTTCCCTCCCCCCACCTCATCCCTGATCTTCTTTTCCCATCTTCCCTATCCAATTTCAAATAACCAAATGCTCATATATACAATATATCAGATAACAAGGTGAAATACTGTAACAATATGAGATAGCCAAGGGACAGCAAAAGAGATGAGAGATAACAGCACACACATTAAGGACAAAAATCACTCATTATGTGGCTTTTGTTTTGATAAAATCACTGCTATTCTTAATCTGAATTCCCAATAGCGGATCACAAACTCAGTCAGAATGAGAAATGAAATTGCCAAAACTAAAGAACTACATCTTTGGGGGATGAATAGCTGGTATGTGGCCTATCAGCTGGATTTATCGAGATCCTGTCCATCACTTTAACACAATTAGCTAACCATAGACATTAGAGAAAGTAGACATTTAATTATTTATTGTTGCTGTGTTATCCAGGACTTGGTCCGTGCTGTTTCCCCCAATATCACAAAGCAACTGTCAAATTGGCCTCAGCTAAGTATAAAGTCCAAGACAGAATTGTAGATTAAAAAATAAAGCAACAAGCAAACATGGAATCCTAAGTAGTAGAAAACTCTAGTGGAGATATATCATTATGCAGAAGATAAATACATTAAAGATTCTCATGCAATGAGTATGACAATAATGTATCATTACTAGGTACTATAAAACTCTCAATTAGGTTTTTATCATTCTAATTCTGGTGTCTAATTTTGTTCCTCATGGTGATTTTATGAATCTGCTTTACAATTTTCCTTTACTTAAAGTGTTTTTTTTTGTACATGTTAGTCATGTCCAGGGCAGGGCTCACTGTAACATACTTTCATATATTATATCCTGATGAAACCACCTCAGCCATTCTTCTTTCACCTCCTTTCATATTGGGATGTTTTTGTTTATACAGATAAAATACTTACTAACAATTAACTTGACTTTTTGATATCATAGTAGAATTTAAATCCATATGATGTAGTGCTATTTTTTTCAAGTTGTATTCAGAGAAAGACTTACATATTAGATGAAATTTGGATTAATTTAGGCTCTCACATTCAAAGGTTTATCAATGATCATGATCACATCATAAAATTATATATATTTAAGAAAAAAAAGAATGAATGAAACCTTCTGTTAGAGCACTAGGAAAAAAGCAATCTGCCCCATAAGGGTTTGTTTGTTAATTGCTTTGGTATACTTTACAAGGTCAAATCCATCCTCCTAATGACGAATCTCATCTGTTCAGGCAAAGAAAGAAATGTTTTCTTTCACTTCTACGTGTGGCAAGAGCTCATTCATCTCAGTAAGTTCTGAAGAGAAAAATCTAGCTACATCAGAGAGAGGAGTATTTAAAGGGTAACTGATGGCCAGGAAGATATATGGAATTCACTTTCCTGAGACAGACATTCAAATGGTAACAAGTGATAGAAAACAGCTCTATATTTCAGCATGATGTGTGTTCGAAGGCTCCTGATGATTAAGCCCCTGTGAGCCATCTGTGTTTAATGGGTTAGAACTACTTTGTAGCTGCAGCTTTTTTCCTTCCACTGCTTTCTTATTTATTTGAGGGGAGACCAATCTCTACTCTTTAAAAGTTAAACATGTAAGAAACCCTGCCAAGAGAATCAGAAAGAAATGGCAAATTTATAGCTTAGTGTTGTTTTAAGCATTTAGTAGTATAAATAAGAAGTGTAGATAAATGTGTACAAGTTAGATGCATAAGTGACCCTCTGTTTATCTCAGTTACATTATTTGCCTAGATTTGAGGGCCAAATTAAGCCAATCAGTTTATACAATGGCTCAGGCTCTTCCTCAGCTTGGCTATTAGAGCTATGCATATCTAATATGAGAATGGGGCATCGTGCCCTACAAGGCAAATTTTGCATCTACAATTTGTATGGAATGATTTCTATAGATAAAAATCAGACTCCATTGTGGAAATTTTTGTACCTCAAAGCAAGGTACAAAGTGGGGAAATGAATTTGCGTCTTAAAAAGGCAATGATCCTAATGGCTTTCTGTATATGTGGCTGTCTTACTGGAGACATGTCACATTTTACTAACATCTCATTACTTTTCCCTGACTTAGAAAAGTCGGCAGCTATAAGCACTCAATAAATATTTGCTGACTTGAAATGAACTCTGAGAACCAGGAGGTGAGATGAGACTGATTGTCTCATCTGGGATAAAAATCGTGATTCTTTTCTGCCAAAGCATTAATGACCTCAGTCACAACCAATGACATGAAAAATTTTTAAACATCTTCACACAGCTATAAATGCTAATCCGGGTCATACAACTATGTCAGTCCAGCAAGTTCTTTCATTCAGAACTCATTGTCCAATATCAAGTTTGTTTGTTTTTTTATTCCCTCTTAACAATATTTAGTTATTGCCTAAAGTCTGTAAAAATTTTGTATAAGGTATTTCCACAAGTAACTTTTTTTTGGTCTTGTAGGCAGAAAATATATCTATAAGAGGAAGCTGCTTAGAGCTTTAAAAACATCAATCAGTTTCACAGCTGGGAAGAGAAAGATCTAGATAAGAGAGAAATTCCTCCCTGTATGCGTTTTAGATAACAGTTTTATATAATGTGAGGCAAACATTGGCCATACTGAGGCAAAGAATTAAAGAAAATTACAAAGCATCCAACACCCAGCTCCTTCTTCTTTCTGATTTTTTTTTTTTTGTACAGAGTATTACCTTTTTCTTGGGTGATCTTAGAACCTTCTTTCTCATCTGGTCAGAGATAAAGGGATATTCCAGGTCAAAAGCTCCTCATTAAAATTTGCACCAGCATGCCACAGATGTGTTTTTACATCTGTACTTATATTTTTCTCACATTTTCTTTCATGTAATTATACTTAGATTGTATGAAAATATAAAAATATTTTCATCTTACAAAGGTTTCATCAAATGTCAAACATGGAGCATAATTACTTTTTTCATATAATTTTTATTGTAATTAATAGAAGGGTTGTATTATATTCACCAGATAGAAGGTGCATTACTTCTTGTACATTGATACCCTTTCTCATGTCTTGGTCCCCATTTCCCTTCCCCCACCCCCATCACTCATCTTACTTTTTGAAGACAAATGCCAATGCTAAAGTCTATTCATAACTTGCTATCATAGCTCATTATATTATTATGAATTTAACACATGTTCATTACATTATTTTATAGTAGTAAGTTTAAAAAATAATGATATTCTAAAAATCTATGTGCCAGTGATTGTATATAGAGATTTCCTTCTTGAATACTTGTTTGTTAACATGGCATTTGAAATATGATGTAAAATCAATGTTAATTAAATCTTTAGAAATAGTGAATGAAATATTATTCTTATTGTGAACCTGAGAACAGTATGCTGGTTCACAAATGTAATAACAACAAAATAAGGAAACAAAATATTTAAAATTGGACAAAAGTTGAAAATGAGGAAATTAAATTAAGAAGCACAAATATCTAATATGGATATTGCATTTCAGAATTTGCTTGGGTTCTTTTTCAAAGATAAAGAGGTAGAAAGTAGTTATTTCTGTAAGTTCTCATTCATCTTTTAAGGTCAAACTCAAATGTCACCTCTTCGCTGTAGTCTTCCATGAAGTATGAGGGGCTTAATTAATTGATGTCTTACCTGAATTCCATTGGTATTTGCTTGAGACATTTCCAGGTCATATTATAATTATTTTTTTACTCCTTCCTTTCGCTAACCACTCACACTAGTTTCTATAAAGTCTTATCATAAACAGGGTTTTCAGTAAATGTTTCAAAAATAAAATAGAATATAAGGATTCTTAAAAGGAAAACAATTTCCTAACAATGACTCAATAGCAGGAAAATTTAGAACTTACCTTCAAAAAGAATTGCAAGTAAACGAGGGGATAAAAATGTTCAATGACAAATGTACTCATTACTTTATTTACATAATTATAGCCCTTCTCTACATTATGCTTACAATAAAATAAAACTTTAAAAACTAGAAGTCCTTCATAAACTACAATAAAATATTTTTAATTTTTTTTTCCTTTTATGAGAAAAATGATGCCTGTACAGTTTTTCCTCCTTAACAAGATTTCTTTTCCTTTGTAACTTAAAAGATTTAGAAGTTATTTTTTTTCTGTTGTCTCATCAAAAGTTTCCTTATTGGAAATGAAAGACTTAGAAAAAATCATATTAAGTGAAGTAAGCCAGACTCAAAGGAACACAGGCTCAATGGTGTCCCTCATTTGTCCTAATCAATAGAAACCTTGGGCTCTCCTAGCAGAGATTTACAATAGATCAAACCTAGATACATAAGGCCATATAGTATGATGCTAAATGAAAGGACTTCCAGGATATAGAAACAAAAGCCATACAATGAGTGATTGTTGTCCTTAATGTACTATGTTATCTCTCATCTCTTTTGCTGTCCCTTGGCTATCTCATATTGTTACAGTATTTAACCTTGTTATATGATATATTGTACGTTTGGTTATTTGAAATTGGATAGGGAAGGGGGAAACAAGATGAGGGGCGGAGGTGGGGGTAGGGAATTGGGGACCAAGACATGAGAAAGGGTATCGATGTTTGTGAAGTAATGCACATTCTATCTGGTGAATATAATGTAACGCTTCTATTAATTACAATAAAAATATATAGGAAAAAAGAAATAGGAAATGGAAGAGGGAAATCAAGATGATTGAGAGGGGTTTGGAGGAGCGAAATGGGGACAAAAACATTAGAAGGGATATTAATGTGTGAGAAGAAATGCACCCACTACCTAGTGAATGTAACCCCTCTATACATGACCTCAATAATAAAAAAATAATGAAAAAAAGTTTCCTAATTGGAACTTTTTTCCTAAGTTTCCAAATTATATCCATTGACTTTTGACAACTTGAAAGTCAA
Source organism: Megascapheus bottae (assembly GCF_031878675.1). Taxonomy (NCBI): domain Eukaryota; kingdom Metazoa; phylum Chordata; class Mammalia; order Rodentia; family Geomyidae; genus Megascapheus; species Megascapheus bottae. Next base: position 71,292,030 of record NC_143510.1, on the reverse strand, counting down.
ATGAGAAAATAAACATGATAGTGCTGTCAAAACTTTGTACACTTTTTCCTTTTATCTTTCAGTTTTGGTTGAGAAAATTATGCCTACATGGAACTGAAGGACCTTCCCAAAGTTTTATGTCCCAAAAAAAGGCAGACCTGCAATTCCTACAGCCTTACTCCAGAGAGGTATTTAGTGAATGCACCATTTCTCTTCAACCTGAATGCTAAATCCCCACTGCTACTTCTTATCTGCTTAGGAGTCCTCATTAATGTCACACTCATTCCTTCAGATGAATGTATTTGAGATACCACCACTCTCTTTAATCCCTATATTCTGCTAGTAAGAGATGGTCTAATAAATTATATCAATTTCTACTTCTTTTTAATGTAACAATGCTATCTTGAATAAATATTAATCTGGAGACATGCCTTTATGTGGTTTTCTTAATGACCGGGGCTTCTAGCAGTTTAGTGAACTGTGTGTACTTCCTCTTAGATGATGCTTATGTTGTGTCTTTTTGACTTCTTGTACTGGAGCCCCACGCGCACAAGTTACTTTATCACTCGATCCACACCCTCAGTCCTATTAGACAATGTTTTTAATACAGCAAATGAAAACACAGAGGCTTAAGATAGAAACCAACTTTACTGAAAAATAGGCATCCTTGAATTTACAAATCTAACTTTAGAATGAAGCAATATCAACATCCTTATAGATGAGTTAACTAATGGGATTTAAACTATATTTCATTGAATTAAAGGCTTCCTTAATTTTTAAGGTAACTTGAAAACTATCTTGATCAGGTGTTTGTAGTTGTGTTATAATCATTTAAAGAACTCTTTTTTTCTTTAAATTGCAGGTTCTGGGGCTTGAACTCCGGGCGTAGGCATTGTTCCTGAACCACGTGGTACAAAATGTCTGTGCTCTACCACTTCAGCCACAGCACTACGTCTGGCTTTTTCTGAGTAGTTAATTGAAAATAAGAGTCTCACAGACTTCCTGCCTAGGCTGGATTCAAACCAGGGTCCTCATATATCAGTCTCCTAAATAGCCAGGATTACAGGCACAAGCCTCAGAGTCTCCACAGGTTTCAAGCATATAATAAAGCAATAAAGCATGGAAAGATGTTGACAAAATCATATATAATGTTAATACTAGAGTAGTCTTGGGGTATTCCAAGTGAATTTGTTCTAGGATTCCTTTAGTTATCAAAATTGAAGAATGTTTCTCTTCCTTCCATGCTGGATATTGGGCTTGAATGCAAGGTCTGGATCTCAATCTATCTGTGTGTTTCTGCCTCTTTCTCTTTCTCTCTGTCTCTCTATCTCTGTCACTTTCTCTCTGTCTCTTTCTCTCTGTCTCTCTCTCTCCCTCTGCCCCTCTCTCTGTTGCTCTCTCTCTCTCTCTGGCTGGTTCACTAGCTCACTCGCTAAACTGGAGTCTCATTGAATTTCCTGTCCAGCATGGCTTCAATTTGAGATCCTCAAATATCAGCCTCATGTGTAAGCTATGGTTACAGGCATGAGCCACTAGCTCCTGGATATTTTCTAAAGTGGTATTTGCATATAACTAAAGCACAACCTTTCATAACATTAATTCATCTCTAGATAACATCTGAAAATGTAAATAATGCATAAATGGTTGCTATATTGTGTTAACAGAACCACAAATACAGAGGGGTTTATGGTACTGAGCTTTATTTTCAACATTCATAGATAAAAAAATGCTATGTTTCTATAGGCCATTTTTGTTTCTTCTTCAGAGAAGACTCTCTTTAAGTCTTTGGCCCATCTTTTAATGGGATGGTTGTTACTTTGGAGATTAGTTTTGGATTGATTCAATTTTTTGAGCTGTTGATATAGTTTAGATATGAGGCCTTTGTCCGTTGACTGATTGCTGAAGATCTTCTCCCATTCTCTAGGCTTCCTAATTAATTTACTAGCTATGTCCTTTGCCATACAAAAGCTCTGCAGTTTAATGCAGTCCCACTTATCCAGCCTTTCTCTGATTTGTTGTGATTCTTGGTCCTTATTAAGAAAGTTTCGACCTGTGCCAAGGAGGCCTAGTGTATCTCCTATTCCTTCTGGTAAAGTTTTCAGAGTGTCGGCTTTTACCTCCAGGTTTTTTATCCATTGGAGTTAATTCTAGTACAGGGTGACAAAGAAGGATCCAACCTTAATTTTCTGCATGTGCTTAACCAGTTCTGCCAGCACCAGTTGTTGAAGAGGCAGTCTTTCTTCCATTTTATTTTTTTTTGGCTCCCTTGTCAAAGATTAGGTGACCATAGGTCTGTGGTTTAATATCTGGGTCTTCAGTTCTATTCCATTGGTCTTCAGGCCTGTTCTTGTGCCAGTACCAAGCTGTTTTGATAATTATAGCTCTGTAATAGAGTCTAAAGTTTGGAATTGAAATTCCTCCAGCGCTGTTCTTTCTGCTAAGAAGTGTTTTTGCTATACAGGGTCTTTTATTATTCCATATGAAATTTTGGATTGCCTCTTCTATTTCTTTAAAGAATGACATTGGGATATTGATGGGTATTGCATTGAATTTGTAGAATGAAGAAATTCTCAACATCTCTGGTCATAAAAGAAATGCAAATCAAAACAACTCTAAGATTCCACCTCACTCCAGTTAGAATGGCCAGGATCAAGATAACTAATAACAACAGATGCTGGAGGGGATGCGGCCAGGAGGGATCACTACTACACTGTTGGTGGGAGTGCAAACTCATTCAACCACTATGGAAAGCAGTATGGCAGTTCCTCAAAAGACTAAACATATAGCTTCCCTATGACCCAGCAATTCCACTACTTGGCATTTACCCAATCATCCAGAAACAAAGACATACTAAATCCACTAGCACAACAATGTTCATTGCAGCACTATTTACCATAGCAAAGATATGGAACCAACCTAGATGTCCCTCAGTTGATGAGTGTATCAACAAGATGTGGTATTTGTACACAATGGAATTCTATGCTGCTGTCAGAAAGAAGGACATCGCCCCATTTGTTAGGAAATGGAAAGACTTAGAAAAAATCTTATTAAGTGAAGTAAGCCAGACTCAAAGGAACTTAGGCTCAATGGTTTCCCTCATTTGTCATAATCAGTAGAAATCTTCGGCTCTTCTAGCAGAGATTTGCAATAGAGCAAAACCTTGATACAAAAGGCCATATAGTAGGACGCTGAATGAAAGGATCCCCAGGATATAGAAACATAAGCCATATAATGAATGATTGTTTTTCTTAAGGTACTATGTTATCTCTCACCTCTTTTGCTGTCCCTTGGTTATCTCATATTGTTACAGTATCTCACTTTGTTACCTGATATATCGGATCTATTTGTATTTGGTTATTTGAAATTGGATAGGGAAGGGGGGAAAACAACATGAGGGATGGGCGTGGGGGGGAGGGCAATGGGGACCAAGACATGTAAAAGGGTATCAATGTATGGGAATTAATGTACCATCTACCTGGCAAATATCATGTAACCCTTCTATTAATTACAATAAAAAATATATGAAAAAAGGCAAAAAATGCTATGTTTCATTCTAAAAATTAGTGCAAAGATCTAATTATTTTTCCTTCTAGTTTATGAAAAAATTGAATTATTTTCAGAGTTGTACTATCTCTGTTCTGCACTGTATACTAAAAACTTGGCTCTAGAAATAGTGAAAGATCTTGAGTATGTAAATATTTTCATATCAAATCAAAACTATAAACTACCTGTAGGGGGCACTTTTTGCCTTATGCTGAAAGCGTATTATGTTTTGCCAGTGTTGTGCAGAGTTTTACCAGAGTTTTGGATTATTCTCTTAAAATGTTTAAAGTATATATCCTAGTACATAAGAAATAGATAAGAGGAAATAGTACGCATAAACACTGCATGAAGTGGCATGAAAAGAAAATCCAGTATGTAGAACTTCATTTTAAATTCAAAGATATTGTATAAATAATATTGTGAGGGAATACTCAAGTGAAGGCATACAATTGCCCCTTGCGCTTAGAACATAATATACTTCAACTCTCTACAGTTTTACTGAGTAAAACTTAAAAATTCTCAAGCTCTATCACAAAGCCTTACTCAATATATTTTCAATATATTTTCAGTATAAATGATAGCATTGTTTATTTAAAGAGAGTGACTAAAATAGAAAATTATCATTTACTGTATCATGAAAAAAATCACATTTTGGAAGTACTGTGTCAAATAGGGCTCTACTGCTAGGTATTTTATTCTGATCTCTTTTTCATTTGGATCATTTATTAACCCCTGAATTTTACAGAATATACAATCTGTCTCATAGACTAAGAATAAAATACTATTTAATACTCCATTACATTAAATAGATTCTGTCACCATACTTTCATCAACAAACAATTTGAACACATGCTGGAATTCTAATGCCTATTCTCCTCTGGTAAAGATTGTGAAAGATTGTCATTGTGATTTAAGTGATAACAATGTATATTCTTATTTGATATTTAAAAGCTAAGGCTATCTCCTAAAATATTATGCAAAATTGTGATTGTTCTAGTAGACTATTACAGACATTATATAGATAGAAAGTGTCTTTTCTCCTTTCTTTTAAGGTTAAAAAAAACAACCATAAAGTGAGCACATTCTCAAAATTTATATGCCTACTTACCATAAGATTCCAGAAGTTTAGGCACATTAAGTAACTCTGTCATTCTTTTGAGATATGTTGTCAGGAATAAAGGCAAGTATTGCAATGATTTTATTTTGTACTTCCATGCCATGTTATACAAAAAGAAAATTTTACTTACATAAAATAAATGAGACACCTTCTAAAACTACAAGCAAATTTTTGAATATTTTATACTTAAGATACCGCAAACACTATTGAATTCTCTCACATATTTTTCTTTTGTCATGAGGTCCAAGCCCTAACTGCATAGCCAAAGAGAGCATATAATCTTTTAAACCATCCACACAAGAAAAATAGTAGAAAGGGCAAAAGAGATTGAATTAGTCATGGGAACAAATGAATGTAAATGAAAGTACTTATTGTACCAAAACACTCAAAATTTCATAGTGACAATAAAAAGCACAAATAAAAGTTTAATGCTCCCTAGATGTATATTTTTCTGGTGTGTGTGTGTGTGTGTGTGTGTGTGTGTGTGTGTGTGTGTGTGTGTTTGTGTCTACCATTTCTGTGAGGGACTTAATTCTATTACAGGAAATTTTAATCTAAGAAAGAAAAATAAAATGTGGATGTTATATATTCTTTCATTTTGCTGTATAGCATCAAAAGTTTATTTTATTTTATTTAGACCACTAAAACATGTTAATAAATATTTCAGTAAATAAAAAACTGATAGGCTATCACACACACACACACACACACACACACACAAATGGAACACTTGTTTCTGTCCTCATGAACACCATGTTTTTGAAGAAGATAGTGAGTGATGAGCGTTTGGGCACTATGTGTTTTATTATTCTAAGTAGTTTTTCACACTTTGTCAGCATTTAAAATTTGCATATTAAACTATATTTATGCAGAGAACATCAGATATAAAACTTTATTTAGAAAAGTATTTTTAATTTTAAAAAGCTGGGTTGCAGAAGCTGCACTTAATTATGAAACATAGGGAGTAAAATGTAAAAGAAGAAAAATGAAGAAATAAAGTAGAATTCATACTTTATGATTTTTCCTTCTTGTAAAAATATGACATTAGCTAATAAAATGTAAATTATGAAAGCAAAAAACAAGAATAGCATTATAAAATTTGTGCTATCTTGAAACACTGAACATTACGTTTTCATTGTAAATTTTAGTTCAGAGATTGCTATGAACTGTGTATAAGAATATATTAAAAGAACATACTTAACCGCTTCCCTACAGTCTTTTATCAAGAGTTCCCCCATGTAAGCATAACTCTAAGGGTCAAAGTTGAACAAGTTTTTCTTGGGAACAAAACTAAGAAGAAAGAACAGAAAAGCAATAAAGAATAGAGTTATTACAAGTCAGGGAATGGTCGCTTAGGACATCACTCATCTCCATCATCTGTTTGATTTTAAAATTTTATTGCAAAAGATGTCTAATTGCTGTAAATATTTTCCCACTGAGAGGAGACTACAACAGATAAAAGTACTTTTCCTAAAATTACATTTTCACAATTCATTTGTTCCTGTCGTTTAACCGTTTGGGCTTTTCCAGAAGATCCCTGAAATCTGAGGGACCATAAGAATATTCTGAGAGAACAAAGAACAGCCCTTTGCTCTGATCCCAGCCATGGAAGTCATCTTCATTTCAATTAATTTACTTTGCCTTTATGAACTTAAGAGTCTTTCAAGGAGGCTGACATTTCACTCATCTGAAAAAGTTTGGAATGTGACAGGGGAAAAGGGAGGAGAAGTAAATCAAAGGAGTTAGCAATTTTCCAGATGCAATGTATTTTTCTTCTCTTTGCTTCAACCAGAAATTTTAGACCTCTAAACTCTCTATGCGAAACCACAGTGGCAAATACAGCTTAAGGCATAATATGTCAAGAAACAAACCCTCAGACGTACATCGGAATATGTATGTCCCCACAAAATAAATATAAACTTCACTTACATGCTCCTTTCACTGACAATGTGAACTTCAATATATTTGCTAGGTATTTTATGGACGCAGGACAATTAATGCAAGTTTACTTTTAGAAATAAAATTTTAGTTTTAGAATGTTTAGTAATGTGTTGTTGGGTTTTTTTATTTTGTTTTTATATTTTTACCTTATATGTGTTAACTAAGTCATTGAGGCCATGCCAGCTTTTTCATTAGAACATAGCATTTATTAAAACTGTCCTCACAACTATATTTTCAACCACACCGGAATATTGCAGTTATTTTCTTCAGCCATATGGTTTCAGGAAACTGTGCCCAGATATTTCATGCCAATATTGATGGTCATTTCAGAAGAGATCTTCTTTAGCTGAGTGGAAATTCACTAAAACATCTACAAGCTTAAAAAAAACAACACTTTGAGGCTTGAAGATAAGTTCTCAGCAACAGGGAATATGATGATTGCTTCTGGGAGCCAGTAGGAGAAAATGACCACTAACTCCACAAAACACCCCGGTTCAATATTTACCTGACAGCTTTGGTTTCTTGACATTTTCCCCAGTGTATTTCCTCCTTTATCAGGTATCATTTTACAAGGGATTTCTTGTTATACAGAACTAACATAAATCAGGCTAGAACAGAGGAATTTGTTTAATACATTTATTCTTTTAAGAAGTTGCATGACCATATTTCATTGACTGGTACAATAGGGGAGGAAAAAGTCATACTACTAAAACAGCGTTTCTGGAACCTGGTGCATGGTAAACCTATTTAGTCTCTTCGGGGGTTCATTCTTAGATTTTTTTAACGTTAAATAATAACAACTATTCATATAAGCTGGCCTCGCTGTATATCCTGACCTTTAGCAAATCCACACACAGCAGCTTATTGTGGTATCCTTAAATATGAGAAATAAGAACGATTTACTTTGCTATGAAAAAAAAAATAAAATAAAAGAGTACTGTATGTTACATGGCCCAAGAAATATTGGCAGTGTGCTCTTTGGCTTTCATTCGAAGAACTGCGATACTGGAAGATCTCCTTTCGAACTCTGGCTTTGTTTCAAATGCATGTCCATTGCTAGCCCCGGTAAGAAGAGAGTCAGTGAAGAAGTTGTTGAGGGGCATATGGCTGAACTGATTCTGGTGGTTTGAAAACCCTGTGTAACTGGAATCTGTCCGGGGCGAGTGAGAGTAGGGCGTCATGCAGGAGGAAGTGTCACGTGGTAACATGCATGACGTAACCACAGAACCACCACTTGCGTTCCCTGCCCACAAATTGTTCTGAATCTGGAATAGATAAAAACAACAAATATTACATTCGCGCTTTCTCACGTGTGTCCTTTTTCTTAAACGTTACTGACAAAGTCGGGTAAGCTACTCATTATTTGTCACCATCCAGTGGTCTGTAATTACACTCTAAACACATACAACTCTGACTGAAAAAAAAAAAAATATATATACATATATATTCAAGAGATTGTGCTAGCTCGTGTGCTGTAATAGATCATCAAAAGACAGAATAGGAACCACATAAAACACTCTCTAAACACATCTCCACCTCTTTCATATTCTATTTATAGCCATGATGTTTAAATGCATCTGGAAGAGTTAGCCGTAATTCAAGAATTTGATTCCTGTGCTCCGAAAAGGGGGTCTAAAATACGGTTTTACGTTGAAAGATCATTTACATTTTTCTGAAGAAAATGAAACAACAGCGTCTTTTGTAGGTTCTGAAGTTTGACTCTTGGTGCAGCTGTTCTATTGGAAATTGAGGCTGACAATAGGCCACTTGGTCTATAAAAGTATTTGTGATCAAATTTGTTTTGGAAAAAGTTTGCTCTATATTTTTTAACAGTTCTGAAGTTCTGAAAGATATCTACTTGTTTTAAGCATGTATTTTATTATTCATATATGACACAGTGAATTTGAAACAGGCATGTGAACATGTAAAACAAACAAGAATTCCAAAACATGGACCATTAGCAAATATTGAAAGTGCAGCTGAAAAAATCAGCAAAAATATCAGAAAAGGATAATTAAAAATCATTCTATAAAACACCATACATGTGATGTGAAACTGCAAAGTTATTTCCCAAAAGTTTCTCAGATCATACTATTAAGTCTTTACAGAAACCATTTTCATATAATAGTATCAACAAATGCACTTTCTCTAAAGCTACGAGCTCAGAAATGCGAAACGCAATATAACTTAGAAAATATGAGCTTTATATTGAAAGTATCCCAATCTCAATAAATAACAAAAACAACTTTGAGCACATGCATTACTTAGAAGCACAGAAAAAATCATGACAAATGGCAAGGTCTGTGGCAATGGAAAAAGGAGAAAATGTACCAAGGAATAGCCTTAGGTGATAAAATAAAACTATATACTTTTTTTTTTTTTGCCAGTCCTGGGCTTGAGCTCAGGGCCTGAGCACTGTCCTTGGACTTTCTCAAGCCTAGAGCTCTACCACTTGAGCCTCAGCACCACATCTGGCTTTTTTCTATGTATGTGGTACCGAGGAATCGAACCCGGGTCTTCATGCATGCTAGGCAAGCACTTTAACCACTAGGCCAAACTCCTGGCCCAAAACTATATACTTTTAAACTTTGGTTTTATGCTTACTATTGGTTTGGGGAAAGAAATCTTACTAAGCACACCAGGCTGGTCTTGAACTTGCAATTCTTCTGCCTCATCTTCCTCAAAGCCCAGATTACAGGCATGTGCTACTATCCAGATGACATGGTTTCTACATCCGGGTTATAATACATTTTTAAATACAATGTGGTAATACTATATGTGTTTCAAGGTCATAAAAAGAAAACTGGATTCAGGATTTTGACCAACAGACTTGTCTTCTTATAATGGTTCTTGCTTAAAGACTCAAGGCTAGTAAATGGAATCTCTGATTCAATCATACAAAACCCAAATTTAACCTCACTAGTGATGATTAATAGTACAAAATACACTCATAAATTTAACACTAATAGATGTCAAACTGTGAGTCAAAAAGATTGTTTCACCAATTTCAAAGCACAAAAGGAAACATACACAAGCTAATGCCTACCATAAAAACGTTTGAATTGGGTATTTTAAAAAATAAATGAGAAGATAGTGATGGGATGTATTTATTTTGTGTTAATGGGTTTCTTGATTTATAAATGATATTAAAATTTATTAAAAATAATCCCTCATATGCCGTGTGTGTGAGTGTGTGTGTGTGTGTGTGTGTGTGTGTGTGTGTACAATTACCAACTAGGGAAAAAATGAAAACAGGAAAATACAGTTGTGGAAATATATCCACTAATACACATAAACAAAATTTTCTAGCCAAAAAAGAATTAACATTAATCTGTAAACTGAGAAAAATAATCTATAGAGTCTACTGAATTGAAGCAATTAAAGGACAAACAATTTTATTTTAATCTAAACTTCTTATCTGGATCTGATCAAGCATTTGAGGAAGAATTTCTAAGATATGGATCTTTTCTAAGCATAGCAGCTTGATAATGAAATCTTCTACAGCAACATTTCAGATGGATTAGAAGACATCCAGATACTTTCAAGAACTTTTGTTTAATCTCATAGACAGGGAATCTGATACATATTTACTAATATGCTTTGTTTCTGCAATGTCTTCTACTTTGTCCTTATGCCTCACTCCATCTCCTACTCCCTTCCTCTCCTCTCCTTTGTTACCCTTCACTCCTTTAGTATCTTTTATTTTAATATGTCTGGCTTACTTTCAATGGCCTTCCATAACCTAGTAAATAAATTTTCGTCTCAAACGTTTAGATGAGAATCCTAAGAGAGTTATTACCAGTGAATTGTGATTTTTCTACTTTTTGAAACACTGTGCAGATGATATTATTATACATATAATAACTGTCATCAATTTCTATCTCAGCTAAGTATTGTGGACAATTTTAATTGGTTCAAACATTCAGAGGTGAATGTCTTTACTGCTCCCATTCTGCAGAAAATAAGCTACACAACAGATAGCTGAAGGGCTTTTTCCATACTCTGTAACTCTTAACACTGCAGGTCAAACCTGATCCCTGGAAATTTGAAGAAAGTCTATAGTAACATTTATCTAATTATAATCCCCACTATGTAGATGCTGGCAGGATCTACTCTTTGAAAACAAAACCATAATTAGTAATCACAACTCTTCCTTCTACTGGAGGTATAAGAGAACACACTGCAACTTAATGAAATCTATGGAATAAGTGAAAAACCCATGAAAATGTGAAATTTGGACAAACCCATTTTACTATAGTTAAAATTGTATGAGCAATTTATGCTAATATACCTACAGTTGTTTCATAACTTCAATTCTAGATTGCCATGCTACCAGAAGTCATATTTGTACTCTTAAACCTTGCTGTGTCTATTTATCTAGATAAGTTTTACTTTCTCTGTCCAAATCATTCCCCATCACAAATGAATTTTCTTGAATTTTATGATTCACTATATCAGGTTGGGAACTCTATATCAAAATAATGATGATTATGGCAATGGTGGTGATGCTGCTGATGATAATAGTAACAATACAGGAAATCATGAAATCTACTGCAATGAGGAAACATTTTCTGTGGTCTTCCTTCCAAATGTAATAATCCTCCACTACTCCTTTCATTTTATTCACTTCCCATAGTAAGAAACTGTACTTTGTAAAAAGGGGCGGGGGAAGAACATTGCATTTTTTTTCTAGTCCTGGCCTTGGGCTCAGGGCCTGAGCACTGTCCGTGGGCTTTCTCAAGCCTAGAGCTCTACCACTTGAGCATCAGCATCATTTCTGGCTGTTTTTCTATGTATGTGGTACCGAGGAATCGAACCTGGGTCTTCATGCATGCTAAGGAAGCACTTTAACCACTAGGCCAAACTCTGGGCCCCCAGCATTGCATTTTTTGAGAGAGCTTTAAAATGGTAAGCTATCTTCTTCCTGTGGCATTATTTTCCTTAAACAAATAATCTCTTTCAAGCATGTAAGTATGTAAAAATCTTTTCGGGCAGCTATGGCATAATCCTCATGTCTCCTTAGACAGCTCTTCAGTCTTTTAAACTATGCAATGTGACTTCTCAACTCCATCATTCATATCAGGTTCCTCTTGTCCCTTGTCAATACATGCTATCTATAACAAATCATCACTGTAAGAAAATGTGGCAGGTATTAGCCTCACTGTTAATCACCTGATTCTATTAGCATTTGAAGGCAATACTCGATTAAAAAGCAAAGTTAAGTGTTTTTTTTTTCATAAGCTTATTGCTGTCAAAGTGGGTCCTCTCCTGCCAAATTTTATTCTAGGTGTGTGCATGGAAGAACAGTAGAGAGCAAGTTTTTAAGTAACCTGCATGCATGCTTTAACAAATTGTGTTAAGTAAAACGACACATTACTTCTCCAAAGCTAAGCCATGAAAATCTCACACTATGGACTCATTTAAAGCAATGTTCCTGTTTCGGGGTGTATTGTAGATAGTACTAGATCAGTCCCAAGCAACCAAAGATTTTTTTGGACTCTAAAATTGTACAATATTCAAGTTCTTTACAACCACATCTTTCCCTTGTGCATTTCTAAAAAGAGAAAGTAAGGAAAATAGCCTTCACATTTTTTTCCTTCTGATATGTTTAAAAGAAATGAAGAACCTAAAAAAACATTCCATATTTTAATGTGCTTCCCAACACTGTTTTAAGTTCTAGGGGAATGTTCAAAGCATTGTCTCGGGAACTTGGCCAAATATCTTCCATTAGTATGAATGGAAGTTCAGCTGACTTACTCCCCTCCACTCTGAACATGTGCCCCTTAGTGTTTTCCTAAGCAAATTAAAAAAAAAACTGAACCCCTAATTATCCTATAATTTTGGAATTATTGAGGGGGAATTTTTTTGTTTCATTCTTTTCAAGCAATCTGAATTCACTGGCTTTACATTTTTCTTCAAGAGACTGAAAGCAAGAGAAAGAAAATTTTAGATAGAAAAATATACACATATATATTAAGAGTTCTTCATGCCAGATATGTATTTGTAATGAATTGAAATATTATAATAAATGATGGCTATTAAATGATGTATTTCATTTATCTTAGACTTGATATAGATATATTCTTTATTATCAAACTGCAAATTTTAGTATCCCAAATTTGGTGTACACTTCGATGATATCTGTTTACTTTAAGGGTAGTGACTTAACACTTTTAAAAACTGTTCACACATTGTAATATGAAGTTTAATCTAAAAGACAAAGTTTAGGGACTTACAAAGAGTACTTTCAATAACTTTGTAATGATAGTTTATTTGTCCTAAAATCCAAACTTTAATTTTTCTTCAACAGAATGTTTACATTTACCGACCATTCTGTATATTGTTCAGAATTTATCAAATAAATTTATTATATATTATCACTATGTAACTTATAAAGTAGAGAGAATATACCCTCTTAAAATTCAAAGTATTAATTCTTACAGTAGAAGCATAATCTTTAAAGAAAGTATCATATACTTTGCTATTAAGTACCTTAAAAGTTTTAAGGTGAAAAAAATAGTAAGTATCAGACTTTTAGCAAGTTGCAGATTATTTTTACTCGTAGGATGACTTCAGTCTCACTGATTTTTCTAGTTACTACATTCATGAGTTGTTGGGAAGAAAAAGTCTATGTCTTAGTAGTGAATTTGCTAGCAGTGATTGACATAAACTGTATTCGTTTACCTGACCAATTTGACTGTTTTAGATACTACTCCTAAAAATTAAGTCAACGCATCATCTCTACATATTAGGTCTTTCTTTCCCAAAAATACTTTAAAATTGTATATAAAATATAAGGAATTTAAAGTCCATTTTCATTTCAAAAATTATTGGGGTCTATTTGCAATCATTAGTACCCATCTATGACTCTCCTAGCAGAGGATTACAATAGCTCAAAACCTAGGTACATAAGGTCATATAAGATGAGACTACATGAAAGGATATAGAGGATATGGAAACAAGAGCTTTATCTTGATTGTTTTTCTTAATGTACTATGTTATTTCTCTTCTCTCTTTTTTTTGCCCTTTGGTTAATCTCATATTGTTATGTTATCTGACTTTGCTACCTGGTGTATTGTATATACATTTATTTGTTTATTTGAAATAGGAAAGGGAATGTGGGAAAACAAGATGATTGGGGGGTGGGGGAGAGAAATGGGGACAAAATCAAGAGAAGGGGTGCCAATGTGTGAGAAATAATGCACTAACTACCTGGCAAATGTAACTGTAACCCCTCTACACATTACTCTAACAATAAAAAATAAAATAAAATTACTGAGAAAAAAATTTTCCTGAAAAATTGTAAAACTGAAATGAGTATAAAGTTTGGCAGTAAAAAGATCTTAAAATAAATGTAGATTATCCCTTTAAAAATTTCATAGAAATATTTTGAGAAATTTGTAACAAGGAAGAATGCTTGTGGGGTTGTTTTTTTAAAAAAAACTTAAATATCACTATTGGATGTAAGAGTCATAGGAGACTGATAATTTAAGAATAAAACAGCTTAACAAAAGAAAATTTTCTTCTGTTAAATAAAAAAGTAAAATCTGTCTCATAAGAAATGGAAATACTTGGAAATTTTCAAATAACGTCATATAAATGTATATAAATGTTTGCTATTCCAATGGTACTTGAAAGATACTCCAAGTCAAAACTGTAAAACTATTAAGTACATTTTTTCTTTTCCTTTATTGTTGAATACATTCTTTACTTTTATAGTAATCGTGATCATTAACATGATTATTTTACAGGAAATCTCACCAGAAAGACTTTGAAAGAATTCTCCCCAAGTGAACTTATTTCAAAGAGGAATAAAATAGCAACACTTAGTCTTCGCTGTTTTATTACTGTGAAGCAACTGTTCATGTGGAATGTTTTCCAGACATTTGTTAGATTGTTTTTAGGTATTTTAGTATGTGCATGTTAACTACTGCTGATTCATCAGTGCTGGATTCATCATTAATGACAACATCCCAATTACAATAAATCCAAGATCATAAGAAAAATGTTTAAAATGTAAATACATAAATAGTTTTCTTATACACTCAAAACTGACAGTATCTAACCAATGTGAAAATGCTTTAATTTTAAGGAATTTTTTTGGGGGGTCATGGGGCTTGAACGAGGCCTAGATTCTGTCCCTGAGCTCTTCAGCTCAAGGCTACTGCCCTACCCTTGAGCCAAGCCTCACTTCCCATTTTCTAGAGGTTAACTGTAGATAAGAGTCTCATGTCCTTTTGTGCCCAGGCAGGCTTTGAACCTTTCATCCTCAGATCTCAGCCTCCTGAGTAGCTAGGATTATAGGAGTGAGCCATTGGGCCTGGCCACCAGAAAATATTTTTAATCTCAGCGATTCCTTCTTGGAATCACAAATTAGCTTTGAAATTAACCATAATATCCTGCATAAAGCTATTAATTTTATATATTTTCAAATTGTATTAGCTGACAAGTTGGAATTTTACTTTTCTGATATTCTACAAAGCAATTGCAATCATCTAAAATGTGGCCTGTTTCATATCTATTGTTATCACATATATCTATTAAAAAATGAGGCTCATATGCTCCATAATGAACAGCACATCAATAAAAATTAGGGGCTGGTTATATAGCTTAGTAGTAGAGTGCTTGCCTGGCATGCATGAAGCCTTGGGTTCAATTCCTTATATCACATAAACAGAAAAAGTCAGAAAAGGTGCTGTGGCTCATATGGTAGAATGAAAGTCTGAGCAAAAGAAACTGAGGGATTGTATCCAAGCCCTGAGTCCAAGCCCCAGGACTGGAAAAATATAAAATAAATTTTAAAAAATAATGATTTTTTTTTAAAAATCACAAAGAAATGTGAGGTATGTCAATTTCTGGGTTGAAAGATAACTTAAGTTGACACTAACTGCAGTCCTGGGAACTGCAGATTTTAATCTATATATCTGCGTTCATTGACTTGTTTGTTTTTAAGGCTGTTATCTCTCCAGCCTGACTCCTCCCAGTTCTCTCAAGAAAGAGGTGTTATATGCATGTTCACCTTGGAATTGTCTAATCATTTATTTTTACATTTTCCTTATTTTTGGCCAACAGTTCCAGTTATGGCTTTATTTCCCTCTTTAAAATGTATGATAAAAATTTAATGAATTTTAAAAATATTATAAAGATGTAATAAAGTCAGGGCTTTAACAGCAAAATAAATAAATAAATAAAAAGCTGTTACTGCCCTGTGCTGGTGGCTCATTTCTATAATCTTAGCTATTCAGGAACTGACCATCAAGGTTCAAAGCCAGCCCAGCCAAGAATGTCTGTGAGATTCTTATCATTAATTGTATTAAACACAGAAAACTAGAAATGGAACTGTGACTCCAAGTGGAAGAGTGCAGCCTTGAATAAAAGGGCTCAGAGACAGAGTCCAGGCCTAGAATTCAAGTCCCAAAACAGACCAAAACAAAGAACAACAACAAAAGAGAAAACTTGTTACTGTGTACATACTTAAATCATATTAAATTACAATATTATGCTTAAAAAAACTAAGTTTAATTATTTCAAAATCTTCCCTAAATATTCTTTCCGTCTTCAAAAATTTAGGGGTGGGCTGGAATCTTGGCCTAGTGATAGAATGCTTGCCTATTATGCATGAAGTCCTTGGTTCAAGTTCTAGGCAGTATGATACACTGAAAAACTTGGAAGTGGTGCTGTGACTCAACTGGTAAACTATCCTTGAGCAAAAGAAGCTCAGAAACAGTGCCCAGGCCCTAATTTCAAGCCTCAGGACTAGCAAAAAGAGAAAAGAAAAGAAAAAGTTTTAGTGATGAGGAATGAGAATGTTGAAAGGGTGACATTGATCAAGACGCACTATATTCCTGAAATGCTTTGTTAAATGGAAACGGTTGTACTTAATGTACTATGTGCAGTTATTTCTTTTGTCTTGTTCTTATATTTCATGAGTGCTGACCAGTGGTCTCATGGTAAACACAGTTTACATTTAACTTTTATACACATATGTAAGATATTCTTTGTTTGCTTTTCATGTTAAACTAAATTGTGGTAGCATTTTTGTTCTCCCATTCAGCACAAAAGATATAACATGTGATCAGCTCATAATTCACATGCATTACTCAATGTATCCATTTTTTCTATATTATTATTTATTATTAAGAACAAAGTTGTGCTTATTTGTTTACTTTAAATATTTTGGAGACCTGGGCACCAATGGCTCATGCCTGCTATCCTAGATACACAGGAAGCTGAGATCTGAGGATCCTAGTTTGAAGCCATCCCATGCAGGAAAGTCTATGAGACTCTTACTTCCAAATTACCCACCAGAAATCCAGAAGTGGCACTTTGGCTCAAAGTGGTAGAGCATTAGCCTTCAGCTAAAAAACTTTGGTGTATCAAAGTATGACACTAAATGAAAGGATCTCTAGGATATAGAAACATAAGCCATATAATGAATGATTGTTGTTCTTAAGGTACTATGTTATCTCTCATCTCTTTTGCTGTCCTTTGGTTATCTCATATTGTTACAGTATCTTACTTTGTTACCTGATATATCGGATATATTCGTATTTGGTTATTTGAAATTGGATAGGGATGGGGGGAAAACAAGATGAGGGGTGGAAGTTGGGGGGAGGGAAATGGGGACCAAGACATGCGAAAGGGTATCAATGTATGGGAATTAATGCACCTTCTATCTGGCAAATATCATGTAACCCTTCTATTAATTACAATAAAAAATATATGAAAAAAAATTTTAGGTGTAAGGTCAGAGCCCAAACCCCAAGTTCAAGGCCCACAATTGACCAAAGAAATTATATATATATATATGAAAAATAATAAAATAATTGACAAAATTTTCTCTGAACAGCAAAACTCCTTCAATCCTTAAACTGCTGCAACATACTTTTGGAACGTAATATGCTCTGCATTTCTTTTTCCTTTATTTGCCTTTGTGCAAAAGTAACTTGAAAGAGTAATACACAAATAAATGGTAGGAAGGGAGAGTGACTCATTTTTTAATTATATGATTTCAATATTTGGAATAATTTTTAACTACTTATGACCTAGAGTTTTAATCTGTGTTTTATATTGTCCCAGTGACTACAAACTATATATAACTTGAATCTTCCATTTGGTATATTCAAGCTCCAAATGGGATATATTTCGATGTATAAAAATATGAGTAAAACAACTTGAAACATGAATTGTGTTAGTTCCTTTACACATTTGGCACACGTTGATTTAGGGATGATTCTGGCAGTATACTAAGTAAAATGTCATTCAAAATTCAAGTGAGAAAACATTTAACTTCTTCTCTGAAACTTCTGCAGTAAACATTTTTGTTGTGATAATTTAAATGGCAATTTGCAATTATGTCCCAAATTGGTTTTCCTCATTTAACCTTCAAAAGTTAAATTTGACCATTCCAAAGATTCTTAAGTAATGAATTTGTTCAGATGGAATGAATTTAAGTGCTACACTAGAACAGAATATTTAAACTACATACCTATGGAGATGTAGAAAATAAGTAATAAAGACTAAGATATAATAGACACTAATCTTATTGGATACTAGTGTACAAGATTTTACCTTTGAACTTCACAGAAGCTATTTTGTCTAATACAAACATCATGTGAATGCTCATCCTTGCAATTTTCAACATCACATTTTCACAAATAAGAAGTGCTATTCAAAGAAATTAATTCATTATCCAAACATCTGAAAACTATTAAGTGGCAAAGTCAGTGTTTGAAACATCACACTATGCATCCTTATTATGGAAGCTCTTAGTACTTATGTTTACTACAGGCTTTCCTCAAATTCCAGAATTCATCCACACAGACTTTAAATATACAGCTTTTCATGTGGAAATATTTCTAATCCTCACAACAACAGCAAAAAATATTACCATCAACATCACCAACATTCAATTTCCATTTTACAAATAAAGAATCTGAAGAGCCAGGAAGCCATAGGACTTATCCAAAGCCACTTAGCTTGAACAAAAATAAAATTAGCACTCCTTAACACAAACCAAGCATAACAGCATATAAACAATAATCCCCATCAGAAATTATGGCTATCTATACTCTTTCACAAAATACTTATAGTTTAACAGAGAAAGTTCTTCTCACCAAAAAATATTAAAGATTTTAGTTGATTTTATTATCTTGTAAATGAGTGTCAAATGTAATATCACTGCTTGTTTTTTTATCTAAAGCTAAAATAATTTCTGTCTCTCCCTAAAATGGATCTGGCTGGAACCAAGAAAACAGGCATAGAATTCAATATAAAAATTACCTAGTTTGTAATCTATCTACAAAGCACAACATTTTCTTTGAATTATTTACCCTCTGTGTCAGAATCAGAAACTAGTAAATATTTGTTAATAAAATTTCAGACAAGACTTAAAGAAAATAAAGTTAAACTGAAACAAATCTATCAGTGAAAGAAAACTTAATTGCTTAAGTCTACAGGTTGGTGCTAAGAGTAACTCAGCTGTTTATTGAAAGCATTATTTTTGTTGTATAATGTACAAGTGAAGAAATAGTCCAAGTGTATTTATACTTTTGTTTGTATTTAAACAATAGCTATGCAAGTCACTTAACACTGGACTAATAACACTTCACATTCTAAATATAAGGAAAATGTTGTGCAAAACCTAATGCAAGACCACTGAGAGAATGATGGGCTGACTGAAGAAGGAACAAGAAGCTCTAAAGAGAAAATATGGGTTGGGCATAGATGGCTTTAACACAAGCAATTATGGTGTTGTTAAACTACCATACATTTTTTAAACTTATTACTTAGGAGCCAGAACTTGAATCCATGATCTCATACATGCGAAGTATGAATCAGTAGACCATACCTCCAGCCCTTAATGGTGTTTATATTTTCATAGCAGTAGAGATTGAACTCAGGATCTTACTCTTTCTAGGCAATTATTAGACATCATAGACCTCAAGACTCCAGATAAGCAACTCAACGAGCAAAAATCCCATGTCTTGAACAGCAGTGAATACTCTAAGTTAGCTGAACCATAAGTTGCCAAAAATAGAAACTGATACAGTTTGGCAAATAAAAACTATTAGCATTTCCAATACATAAAGATTTGCTACCTTCAAGTATTTTGCTGTAGATCTCGCACATTCCATTTCTTATCTGTTTGTTATCCAAGAAGAGTTAACTTCAGCATCTTCGAACAGTCTAAGGAAGTGCCAACACTTAAAATACTTCTATATGCTTTTAAAAATGGATACAGTTTTGGCTTTCCAAAATGATGCAGTATTTTGGGGTCAAAATTCAATTATTTCATTAAGTGTTGAAATAAGAGACAAAATTGCACAAAGGGCTGCTGACTACTGGACTTAGAAAACCTGAGCCTCAGAAAAAGTAGAGTAATTCCTTGACTTGAAATAAATACTCCATTGCTAGCTGTTATTTTACTGTTATTATTTCAGTGCTGTTGTTACTAGAGGATAATGAAAACCAGTTAACACAAAATAGTTAAAACACATCATGAGTATTAATTCTCCTAAACAAACATATGTTGTATGCATACACCTTTGTGTAAGGTACCACGGTTGCTTACAGCGATTGGGCTTGAAGAGGATATATTCTAAACCATCTCTGTTTTACATGAAGTTCTGTGTATGTTTTAGTTTTACTGCCAAACTGTTAATTCTTTATTTATGTCCTGTCTCCAACATTTTCTAGTTTCCAACTTTTCTGTAGTTAATAATTTTCTTCTATAATTAGTAACAGTAACCAAATTCAATGTCTTTCTGCTATTTCAGTTCCTAATTCTCCCATTATACATTTTATTTTCAAGCCACATGACAAACACACAAGAAAAGAATTCGTTCCTCTAGAATGAAGTCTAAGAGACATAATCTTGACATAAATATATTCTTCAAACAATCTAAAAAAGTTTGCCACATATTTAAGTTAAAAAGGGATTGTCTTCTGGGTTTACCCAGTATTGATGGTGAGGAGTTGGACATAGTCAATTTCAGACTTTTTGTCAAGCAAACATAAAATGATTAGCCAAAATGGGAGAGTATTATCAGTCTTTTCGGTATTTGGTTTATGGCCATGTATGAATTTCACTGTTAAAAAATAAATTCAGCATAATTTCTCCATATTTACATACTTTGGTATAGATCACAAATTATGGGGAAGACTTAAGGAAAATTGACTCAAAATTCCTATGGTTTACAGAAGGAAATATTTACCTTAAACCTTTGTTGGACGGAAGAGACTATAAATATATAATTTAATATACCATACCTTTCTGTTTAACTAGTAATCTTCTTCGTTCTGCCAATTAATTCCTAAAACTATGAGGCAAAGTAACAGAATGACAAAATAATCCTAGTAAAAATGGATTATTAGTCAGGCTGTACAAGGCTCTTATATAGATATTAATAAGTGCCAGACCATACTCTAAATGTTTTATTAAACATCTTGAAAAGGGAGAAGTCAGAGATAAAACATGAATAGCTCAAAACATGAATGTAGAAAACAAAAACAATTTAAAAAGAAGGGAATAAAGATCGAAATAAAAGTTTAAAAAATGACATAGCCAAATGTTATTCAATGAGTTAACTGTTGAAAATTCATTTTAAAAGAGTTCATAATTTGTTATGTTGTGATTCCTAAAGTGACCGCAATCAGAAGTTCAAAATAATGTATGTTTACTCCTACTGTTTCAGTCATCTCATTTATTATGTCACTCTTTGTGGGTATATTGTCTTCCTCTCTGAACAGAATGGTAGACTCCAATAGTGCAATGGGAACAAAGCAATTCAAAGCCTTCAGCTTTTTTAAAATTAATGTATGAATGGTTCAAATGTTTAAATATATACACTGTCAAAATCAAAATCATTCTGTGCATCAATTTTCTTATCTGAGAAATGAAGTTAATTATTACATATAACATAAGGTTGTACTTTTTTTTCTGGAGGTTTAATGAATTCTATTTGTAACCTAAACATGGAGGAGTGGTGACAGCAAGTATCCACAGCTTTAAGGCACTGGAGTCCTGTCTCTTTTAAGGACACAAGAGAACATCCTTATGGCAATTTATTGAGAACTCAATTGAGTCACTCAAAAGTATGGGATCACTAGATTTTCCCTAGCCCTAGAATTGTTAAGCAGAAGCACACTTTTGCTTTTAAATAGAAGAAAATAAGGTGACTGCTTAAAGGTAAGTTTGAAAAAGGAACAATGTTACAACCAGCAGGAAGCACTTATTCAAATATTTGGCCTAATGTTGGTGTATGGCAAAGTCCTTGGGAAAGGCCTAGTGGTAAACAGTCTTTACACATCTCCATGTAAAGAACTGCTGATTTGATCATGGAACAAACTCCTAAGTTCAATTGGGCCTTGTTTTTTTTTTTTTTTTTTTTTTTTTTTGCCAGTCCTGGACTTGAGCTCAGGGCCTGAGCACTGTCCTTGGACTTTCTCAAGGCTAGAGCTCTACCACTTGAGCCTCAGCACCACTTCCGTTTTTTTTCTGTATATGTGGTACCGAGGAATCGAACCCGGGTCTTCGTGCATGCTAGGCAAGCACTTTAACCACTAGGCCAAACTCCCGGCCCCTGGGACTTGTTTTTTAACCTTGAAAAAGAAATACTTGAACAATGTAGTCTCTAAAATCTGTTTATCATATGTGGTATTTCATCAAGAAATTTGGTGAATTTACCAATATTAGAAATCGTAGAAATATAAGAGCACAAGAAATTAAAACATCAAAGAACTAAATTCACACTCATAGAACATAATTTATATTTGAAAAAATGAATTATCTTTATACCTGGGTGATATAGTTATAGAATTAACAAATTATTAAATGATAAAAGAGAAAAATGCACAATATACAAGTCCCTATCCATGTACCAAGTATACCAATATTCATGTCATTATTAGGTATCAGAAAAAACTATATCAGAAAGGGAAAATATACTAAGATATATTATATAATATATCATAATGTATAAAAAAGAAAAATAGCTTGTAGTTAAAATGAAAATGTTTAAAAAGACAGTTTTTGAAAAGAGGTAAGAGAACATTCATTATGAAGAGAAATCCTTTTATGCATTAGTTTTTTAAATATCTACACATCATAAAAGACTGTATTCCCAACCCAATAAGCAATATCAAAGCTGAAAATTTTTAAAAGTAGAAAATAGATATAAAATTGATGGATTAATTTGTCACATTGAACAACGTTTAGCCAAGTCCATACAACAGTAGCACCAAGGCAATATGACAGGTAACGTTGCATTTATTTCCAGAAGTGAATGATGAAAAATTCTAAATAATATGTACAATAAAATTTAAATGATTTTTGTGATTAAATAATGCTAATCATTACTTGAAATATAATACAACATCCAAAGGAGGATACCATAAAATATTTTTAAGTGAATGAATCAGAAACTAAAAAAATAAAGGGGACAAAATTGTCTAAAGATGAAATTGTCCTTGACTGTTATAAAGGTATTAGTTATCTTGGGCCTGTGCTCATCCTCCAGGCTTATGCAGACCACTACTAAGTTTCTGTATCAGCACTCTGTCTCATTTACCATACCTGTGGGTAGCTGTCAGTTCTTGGCAAAACTGAGATATCATAGGTGGCAGCAAAATGGCTTTTAGCTTGCTGTATTTGACCATAACGTTCCCTCTTTCTCCATTTGGCCCTTCGATTTTGAAACCAAACCTAATTTAAAAGAGAGAGAGAGAGAGAGAAACAGAGAGAGAGAGAGAATTTTAGCTGAGAAATAGTTTAAGAATGCAAACATGACAATAAAGATTTCAAGCCAGATGAGAACATCAGGTTCACAAAATAACTTACAAATTTTATGTCAGAAAAAAATATATCGAAATTTTATTCTCCTGCTTGTAATATATCTATATCATTTAGCAAACAGTCAAGAGACTTTCAGAAAATGTATTTGATATATCAGTGTCTCTGTTTAATCTGTTTAATAATTTATGGATAATAAAAGTGAATTAGACTACATGGTCTCCCTACATTTCCACATGATCATGGATAATCCTTTCCTAATCTATAGCCAAATTATTATCTGGGTCTATTAAGAACTTTAAAAAAAAACATGAATTCAAAAGGACTTTTCTGGGTAATATATATATTTAATAATAGCATAAAAATTAAAATATTAAGACTATATGCAAACATATGGCAGTGCATATTTCTATCTTGACCATTTAGACATAGAAAAAATAGGATTCCATATTATATTGAGCCTGGTGAGAATTACAGGTAAACTGACATCAGTCTGAAATTGAGCTCTGCTTTTTCAAATACATAAATTTAATGGCTACATGAACTATTTATCATATATGGGAAATGCTCAGATACTTTCAAACATCCTTCTAGTTTAATTACTTGAAAATGATAAAATAAATTAAAATAAAACTAAAAATAATATTTTAGGTAGAGAAAATTACCAAGAATTTCTTGGGGCGAGGGGCTCTGCCAAGGCACTAAACTATCTTGTATAATTTCTCTAATTAATCTGGTTGAGATATTGATCCTAAGAAATTTCTCAGAAAGTTCATTAATTCATACTTCTATTTCTTCAGAATCTCCACTATAATCTTATAACCTACTAAATAGCACATACTGAGAACTACGTTTAATATGAAAACCTGTATTTGTTTCCCTGAACTTGATCCGAGCAGCTTTCAGAAATCATTTTAGTATTTGTTATACGACTATGTACCAACATAAAATGATTAGGAGCCATAGAATGGGTGATTGTTGTCCTTAATGTACTATGTTATTTCTCATCTCTTTTGCTGTCCCTTTGTAAACTCATATTGTGACAGTATCTTACCTTGTAATCTGATATATTGTATATTTGTTTATTTATTTATTTATTTGAAATAGGAAAGGGAAAGGGGAAACAAGATGAGGGAGGGGAGGGGGGAGAGGAAGGGAAATGGGGACAAAAACATGA
This sequence comes from Megascapheus bottae, assembly GCF_031878675.1. NCBI lineage: Eukaryota > Metazoa > Chordata > Mammalia > Rodentia > Geomyidae > Megascapheus > Megascapheus bottae. Next base: position 71,267,481 of record NC_143510.1, on the reverse strand, counting down.
GGAGTATCAATGTGTGTGAAGTAATGTTCCTTCGATCTGATGAATATAATGTAACCCTCTATTAATTACAATTAAAAAGAATATTAACAAAAACGATTAGGGAAGAAGCAGGTAATCAGATAGGAAAATGAACTCAAGTATAGAAGTGAAAAATGTAAGGTTCTCAAGTATAAAAAGCCTTTCATTCAAATTTAATCAAAATTTCCATACATTGTTTCCATATTTAGCTCTACCTTTACCTTTATACTTTCATCACTTTGGTTACATTATTTCTACTGAGTATGCTTCCATATAAAAAATTTGAGATGGAAATTTTAAAGCAAGAGTTTTAAAGCAGGACACTAGACTACCTGTTTAGAATGTGCTCCTACGACACTGCAAGCAATGTATATTATCTGTTATACCCAGGACTTGTGGTGGCAACCAAAGCAAAGGAAAGAAAACATATGTCCCTGCAGTTTCCAGAGACAGGCACCAAGAGAAGTTAGTAAAGATGGATTTTACCCTGCAGATTTTTTTTATTTGTATTTCACATTGACAACAATGACTAAGACTCTCCCTAAAATGAATGACTACCTCCACTCTCATGTGAAAAGCAGGATGGAGAACATGCTGAGAAAAATCAGATTCCGGTAGGCTCTCCAGGTATTTTCTTAGCTAAAAATTAATCGGGATGTAAGGGGGAACATAGGTGGTGCATAGCTGATCACTCAATATGTAAACATATTTTTCTATGGTTATAAGTATAACTAATTTAAATACATGTGCACAAGGCAAAAAAAACATATGCAGGATTGATGTTAATACTTGACAATTCTAAAATTCTTCATTACCACACACTATCTATATATTTACTTCCTTAGCTAAGATAAAATAACCATTTGCTTCCACAAACTCAAGCAAAAAAATCTGCTGCTTGTTAACCCTGAACCACCAGATGTTGCTTTTAATGACATAAGGGCCTTATGATGGCTTGATCTTAAGAAATAATACTTATTGCACTTAGAAGAGCATTTTTCATCACTTATTCATTTTTCTCTCTTGGTGCTTTAATTTTCAACAGTAGTAAAGGCCATTCCTTCTTTTGTCTACTACTGCTGCATTTGAAACTCTTCTGGTTTGTTAGTAATAAAATAAAGGTCAAGATTATCAAATAGACAAAATATAATATTCATACAAGATAGAATTTTACTCAGTATATTTTCATTTTTAAGCTTTTTAAAAAGCTAAGTACATTGAATCATCTTATTTGAACATTTGAATAGTTTTCGTAAATATAATTGAATATATTTAAATAATTTCTTTGAGCATTATCATCACTTGGAAAAACTTAAAAATTTATCTGTACTTTAGTAAATAAAATAGGACAGTATATAGTGACAATAGCTGAGAACACAAAATTCCAAATGAACTATTTAGTGTTTCTTTAACTACATTTATGAAGGTATCTTGTAATATACAGAACTATCAGAAGTTTGTGAAGTGTTTCATTTTCTCTTTTGTTAACTCCTCTACCTAAATAAAACTGTGTACTACTAAACAAATAATTTCCATATATCTGATATATAACCTAAAAGAAACCCTGAACAGTTGGTACAAATTTTAAAATGTAATATAATATGCTTATTACCTGATAGACAATTATAAATTTGGTTTTGACCTATTGGAAATTTCTTTTCTTTTTTTTTGAGACCAGAGTGATGTTACTATAGTCTGTTTCTTGTAAATGATTTTTCATTTTTAAAGTTATATAATGTAACTAGACTTCTTATGCTTTGGGAGAGTTGTTAAAGTTTTTTGCTACTAAAAAAAATAATTTTAATTGTCCTAGGAGTCTATACATTCCACTGTTCTGTACATTCAGTGAGAAATCAGTTGCTTCCTTGATGACCCATTTCAGTGACTACTTAACTTCACCATGCTATTCTTTCCATACCCCCCAGCCAGAACTGCATTTGAAGCCTACCTGCACTCTGGCCTCAGTGAGCTCTGTTCGCAGTGCTAGCTGCTCCCTGACATACACATCAGGGTAGTGGGTTTTCTGAAAGACTTTCTCCAGCTCTTCCAGCTGCAGGCTGGTAAAGGTCGTTCGGTGTCTTCGTTTTTTACTGCTGGAGACATTGCTGTCACACTTATCCCCGAGTTCATCCAGCTCTCCTTTCTCTGGCATCCCTTTCACCGGAGACATCCGGAGACTGTTGCAGTTGTCCATAGCTCTGTTCAGCTCAGTGTGAAGAGGCTGTCCCTCTACTTTGGTGATTCCATAGTTCACTGCATCCAGAGGGAGGAAACAGTGGTGCTCAGAATTGTGAAATGCATTTCAACGAAAGAATGCTATGGAAGCAACGTAGAGCAGAAAAGAAATAGGTCTCCTAAGGACTGACTGTGCTAGTGGGAAAGTGGTCATCGTTTATCGCAGAATGTATAATTTTTAATTTACTGTGGAACAGCCTTAAAACAACTTCAAAATGTGGACATGCAACTCCTAATTTGCCAGCATCGGCTAATGTACAGTTTATTCATGTACTATATAATCATCCAGTCTTAACTAAGCGGTCATGACATTTGAAAATGAATGAAACATGCCATAGAAGACTAATCAACTCACGACTCAAAATATATATTTCAATTTTAAATAGTACTTATGCACCAGTCTTTAAAAGTTAACTTATCTTCCACTCAAAAGCTATTAACTAAATCTAAATGGGACATCATTCCCATTACATTTTTTAATTTTTAACTGAAAACTCATTTCAGAATTTAAATCTCTTTCAAAAAGTCATATAAAAGTCAAAACTGAATCTCATCAATTTCTGGAATCGTTTTTCTATAGAAAAGACTACGTTTTTAAGCCAGCTACTTTTAACTCATCTCGCAGCTCTTCAATTACTTCACTTCTATGCAACGCAGGGAATACATTTTAGAACAGAAAATGTTATTGTTTTCTCCATCAACGCATCTATTAAAACGTTACGAAGGCTGACACATCTGACGCTGTGTTAAAGGGTGTTTTAATTTCCGTAATTTCCGTCGGATTTGATTGCATGCCAGCAGTATGATATAAAACAAAAGTGAACCCTACAAAGCTACGCACGCAAATACCATGCTGCGCACAATGAAGTGGCATTCATTTTCGTTTTGTAAAAAGTACATTCGATCCAGTAAGACCAATGATTTTCGGCGAATGATCAGACTTGCACTTTTGAATTCATTCGCCCCTGTTTGGTAAATCAGCCCCTGGACCATCTTTTAAAAACCAGTTTGGTTTGATAGGCAAACGAGGTCAGTTTCTTATCTCTATAACGCAAATTCCTTGAAGCTTCCTTACAAAGAATGGTATTATATTAAAAAAATAATAAATACTTTTTAAAGGAGTAGGACTGATGAACAATACGGGTTTGTCTCTGAAGACGGAGTCGACACGGGAAGTGTGGTAATTAGCCGTGGGGGAAGGGCTTCAGTGGAGCAGCTGAGGGGTCTCGGGAGAAAAACTAGATCTTTCTACCGGAATAGGACATTTGTCCGTGGGCATCCCGTCAGTACCACCCCCCCCCCCCCGGTTTGTGTTGTTTTAAAATCAATCCTAAACCTGCGAGAATTGTTCAAAAGTTAATAGAAGTTGATGGTACACAGAATTACTCATTTCTCTTCTCACTTTGGGTTTCCGACAATTTCAAATATGACTAAAGTCAATCTAGCAAGCACAGCAAGTCATTTAAAAAAAAGTAAAAAGAAAGAAAGAAAGAAAGAAAGAAAGAAAGAAAGAAAGAAAGAAAGAAAGGCCCCCTCCGTTCTAATAACTTTATACATACACTTGAAAAATCTCAAGGCTACAGACACGTTCGTCTCAAAGGCAGCCAGAAAGTCCAAACTTCAGAGTAGTAGAGAATTGATCCATTTTTTTCCCCTAATGAAATGATTGCTAAAATGACAGCGTGTCGCTGGGGTCTTTGTTATAGTATTAATGTTCCAAAGGTAACTCGTAATGAAGTAAACATACGGGCTGCATTTGAAGCTTCTGCACGAAATATCTAGAACACAAACTCTTTCCCACAAAGCTAGTGTCTGGCTAGATTTTTTTTTTTTACTCCCATTAAGATAGGGGGCAAGGGCTTGTTGTAAATATTTCACACTTAATTCGTTTGTTATTTTAAAGCAGCCTGCTCCTTACAGCTTAAGGGTGGAATATATACAATGATAAGGAAAAAGACTCTTGAAATTGTAAACGTGCTTTAGCTGTCGAGGTCTGAAGTAATAGGTTTGTATTGAGTTACAAGATAGAAAAGATAGATGGTTTGTTTTGATGACATTTTGACTTTGAGATACTTGTGCATTCAAAGTGGAAGGTTTCACCCCGAAGCCTTCGGAAAGGCTCATTGGCTGACGTTTAGTGTAAAAGGCGAGGCAGACCCCGAAAGTGACGGATGACCTCGGCCGCCACGCAATTGAAAATTAAACAAAAATTCAGGTGGTTTGTCGGAAAGAAGAAGGAGAAGAAGGAGGAAGAGGAGAAAGAGAAGGAGGAGAAGGAGAAACTAATTCACACAAGCTATTTATCTAGCAACACGTCCAACCTCAATATTTAAACTAACGTCACTCCTTGGATAATTAATTTTTTTCACCTAAAAAGAAAAGAACTCCACGATTTCTTTCTTTCCCCGTTTCCCCGCTCCAGTTCCCGCCGTGGAGGACGAGCTCCACAGAGCTGCGGGACGGCGGCTCCCCCTGCGCAGGGCGCGGGGCTCCAAGGGGCCGGCGCGCACTCGGCAGCACTCAGCCTCCTCTTCAGCGCTTATCAGTTGGCCCCGGGGTCCTAAGTCCTTCCTTCCTAACCAGTCCTGGTTTTGCGGGGGCGAAATCAGAGTCCCCCAGAAAGCCACACAGCTCGAGATCTTTCCTTTGCACCCCCGCCCGACCCCGCCAACTCAGCCCCCCAAATCCACTCCACCGCATAAACCGCGCCTTCCCATGCCCACCACTCCACGGGGACTTTTCTCCACCCAGCTCGGGCCTGTCCGCCTCCCTCCACCCGTCCGGACCCGCGAGGTTCCTCCCCGCCCCCCCCCCCAACACACACACACCCTGGTGGAAGGGGGCTGCGTGGCGGGGACCGTGGGGACTCACCACTGCTGTCCTGACAGGGCGAGGTCCTCTCCAGACGCACGTGATGCTCCGCGCGCGGCAGGGGCCCGAAGGCCTGCACGCATTTGCCTGCCGACGCCTTGCTGTAAAAGGACTCATTGTCCAGCGTCTCCATAACGTGCTCCAGCGCGCCTCCCGCGCCCATGTAAAAGTCACTGGTTTTACTTGGCGGACTCTTCAAGGCAAACTTCTCGCTCAGAAACTCCATAATCCTAGATGGCTGTCTGGGAGTTGTCCGGGCGAGGACTGGAGGGAGCCCTGGATGAGGGGGGGGGAGGGTGAGGGGAGGATATGAGTGGGCGGGAGGAGGGAGGGAGGGCCGCGGAGGAGGGAAGGGGGAAAAGCGAGCTTGAGCTTTGGAGACAGCCGGGAGCTGCCCGGCTCCGAGTCCTTTAATGCGTCCCGGCTGGGAAAGGGGGTACCCGAAGTTGCTTTTATATCTTGAAACTCAGCTGGGCTCCTCGGGCAACCTCCCAGTTCTAATGAATATGAAAATAGGCCGTCGACTTAACTCCACCCCGGGCCCCCCCTCCGCTCCCACCCCACCCCCAACTTCCACACTTACCCTGGCAGGGTGCGTCCAGGCCTAGGTTACACAGACAGTTCCACTGCAGACAAATGCCAGGAGAGACCAGGCCCCGACACCCAGAAACATTGTCGCCTCAACAGTGGATTGGCATTTCGGAAGAACCTTTGGTGAGAAGGCACCGCGGTGAAGCCTCTACTTCTCCCCATCCCCCACCCCTCGCTCTGTGCGCCCGCCCGCCCCGTACCCCGGTCCACCCTGACCCCCCCCCCCAACCCACCACTCACCACCAGAAAGATTTACAGAGGTATCTTAAGAACTCGCAAGGAAGTATTGCTGTAAAAAGGCTTTTTATTTCATCTGTGGATGGTTTGTGTGGATGATCCACATCAACCCAAATGAGCCGAATCCATCCATTGTGGAGCCGAATGGCGGGGCTTTAGCGAGGCATCGTTTTGGCTTCTAAGCCGGACGGCGCGTAAAGAGACCGGGCCTTTTCCTTTCTCCCTAGTCTGTGGCGGAGGCGTGAGGACCTCGTGGGGATGGGTGGTGGGAAAAGGGAAATAGGGCAAGAGCCATTGCAATGATTCAATGATTCCACTACCAAACGATTTCCCCCTCTCCTTTCCACCTCTCCCCTTGGGACACGATTTCTTTTTTTTTTTTTTTTAATCATCAAAGCCATATTACTTTTAAGAAAAATCTGTTAAGACAAAATACCTTCTCCCCCGCAAAAAAAAAAAAAAATCTAGGGGAAGATTTCTTTCCACAATAGATATAGGGAGCAGAGGTTGGGCCAGGAGCGTTCTGGGTGAACGGGAAGTGACAGTACGGTATGGAGGCGGGGAGCTGGACCTCCGGGCAGGGGACGAGTACGGCAGGAAAGGTGGCACAGGATTTGGGAATGGAGAGCTACTCTGGGTATAGGGTGATGTCCAGTCTCCAGGCAGCCAGCCCCTGGAGACTAAACGAGAAATTTTCATTGCCTAGGGCACACAAAAGCAGCCCTTTAGCAATGAGCCCTTTAACCGACAGATTTGGTGAAAACCCCACAGGTTGTGTGCCCGGGAGGTCTGGCGCGGGTGTGTCCTGACACAGCGTTTCTCCCTACAGCAGCCTGGCAATTACACCATCATCGCTGACACGCCGGGTACCCCCAGATTTGGGAAGTGAAAAGCGAAGCCGAACACAGGCAAGGCATCCCATTGGGTTGAGGAATTTCTCTACTTTTTTTCCCCAGGGTCCTGACTGATGGGCTCCTCACTGAGATCTCTCTCTTGGAGGCCCAACCTGGCTGCAGCCTAAGACCGAAAAGCAATTCCAGAGGCGCTGCACACCCCACGGCTGCTGTTTTAGCACTACCCTTAAAGGCGGGGCCGGCGAACCGAGCCAACAACAGCCGACTTAGTAGTCCAGCATCCACCCGAGACCGTTCTCCCGAAAAGGGGCGCAAAGTCACTTCCGTGGAATCCTGTTTGGCGTGGCCTTGATTGCACTCTCACTCAAGGGCGAGTTGATATTGCTCCTGGCTTTGCGTTGGTGTGCTGGACCACCGAGGGCTTCCATCAAAAGATGATAATTGCGATCTCAAGAGGGCGTGGGGGAAGAAAAGTGTTGGAGATGTGCGTGCGTGTCTTGGGGATACCACCCTCAGTGAGAACCTCAGGGATCCTTGGAGGGGAAACGGATTCCATTCATCTCCCAAAAGGCCAGGGGCACGCGCGTGGTTGCGTGCCCCGCTTCCTGGAGCAGAACTGTTCTGCTCTCACCAGACCCTTTCTAGTTGATTCCTGAGCAAGCTGTGTGGGGGAACGTCGGGTGTGGACTTTGACCCTCAATTATTGGATGGGTTGGTGCTTTTCTATACTCTCCCAGTATCCTTCATATTTGTGTTACCTTCAGGTATTCTGAAACTCTGCCCTTCTCGAATTGACATAGAAAAGGACAAGAGAAATTGTAATTTAATAGTAGTTTACCCCCAAAATAAATCACAGCAGCAAGAATTCTTTATGCTGAGTGAAGGAGACATACGAAGAATTCCTCGTTACAAACTAAGTTATGTCGTGGAGTTCTGTCCGCTTGTTTATAAACATGCGTTTTAAGAGCCGTAAATTCCTTGAAAAACATTCGGTGTCTCTTAAATGAAAGACATATGATGCGAGCGAGCTCTAGAGTCCTTGTATGCCAATAAAGATACAACCTAGAGGAAACTGCAGGGTATCCTAGGAAAGCAGCTGCCTAACAAGTCCATTTCAACTCCATGACCCCAACTCACGTTTGATGGTAGTGGTTGAGGGGGTAGGGGGCAAGGTGTCAGCAACCCTATTCAATATCCTGAAGCCCCCTGGAAATGCAAATCTATTTACATGGAATCTCTTGTGCTTTGTGACATGTAACCACATGTGCCCATAACAGAGGGAACAGCTAATGGCAGACTCCCATGGCAAATGTTTAATCTGCAGTTTTTGGCAAGAAGCTGGGACTTTGGTTGCCAAGAGCTGCATTAAAAGGACTTTGAGAGGTTGAGATAGAGTTTATAGAAATGACACAGCCCTAGTCATTGGAACATTAAGAGAAGTTAAAAATACTACTAATTAAGACAGTAATCAATTTTTGAAAGTCAGAGAAAGGAGGGGAAAAACCAAATTGGAGGGCAGTTTACCTTTTCCTGGGATCTACCTGTGTTTTTTCTGCTTGATGATTGGTGGATAACCTTGGTAATCAGGCATAGCACTCTGATAACTGCTTTTAGCTACCCTACTCAGATCCATTATGGGGTTTAACTCCTTGCTAGGTTTATAAAACTGCATATGGGCCTTGTCTGATTCCTTTTCTGATTCTAACCAATCTGCCCCTTCCACACAGTGCTTGGTGTTCCTGAAGGGTGATTCATTGGCAAGGAAAATATGTAAGCTTCTAGGTAGGATTCATTTCTGCAGGATCAGCTGGTCAGCTCCAGGATAACAGTTCCTCCTTTGCTCCGCCTTTCAGTTTCATCTTTCAGAGTCATGTTCAATTCTGTTCATACTTGGGAATTTAAACCTAAGCTTGCCTTGCACTTCAGCCAACAGTTGTCCATGAAATATGTTGTTCCATGTCCATTTGTGGGTTTTGCTTTCTTTATATCTGAATCTTTTAGTTATGGTTACTAGCACATACAGTCAATAGTTCAAGTGAATGAAGGCTAGGGAGACACAAAGGTGAGGAGTCACTTTGTAAAGCCTACACACACTTGGGATATCCTTGAGTTCCAGTACTTAGGAATCTGAAGGCTCTGTCTTCCCATCTTTATGAGAATGATGTTCAGTGCCTGTGTGGCATCACAGAGGAATGGAGGAGCGAAGGGTGAAGATTAAGGAGACTTAGTTTAGGTCTCTTCTGCTTTCTTCCTTAGCTATTTAGATATGTTAGAGTGAATGAGATCATTCTTTCCATACCATCATTTGCTAAGAGTGGAAAGGCTATTTTGTGAGGATGACTCTGAAGTTAATCTAACATTATTCTTACAATGGTGGCAGTTTTCCAAAACAGTGATGTAGGGTGTTTTAAATTTTTCAGTTAGTTCTCTTTAGAGCATAACATGAAAATAATTCAGTAATTTAAAACTATTTGAAACATACATTGAAATGGCTATTTGTCTATTCTGACTATCTGACTGCTTTTTCTTAACACTTCCAATGGTAGAATTTCTTTGCAAAGTAATATTCAGGCAAGAGATGAATGGTCTAAGACATCTTGACTGAAACATGAAATATGAAAAATATATTCTTGTGGACTAGAGCTCCTTTCATTTTGGCAAATGTATTCTGGGAGATTAAAAAATTATTTCTATTTTGAAATACCTCAGAACAGCAGTAGCAGCAATGTGTAGGACACTTTAGTTTCTTTCCCCTCAACATATCAAAAGAAGGTCACATTAGTAAGAGTAAAACATACTATGCTACTTCTAGCAGATTTGCTTTTTCTTTTCAGAGAGTGTTTGAAACTTATAAGAAAATCTAGAGGGGAAAAATGCATGGTGACTTAGGAAAAGTATGTCAATGTAGAAAGGCAGTAGCGCTGGTGAGGGGAGGAGGAGCTGGTGGAAGGAAATTCTCATGAAAAAGCTCTGAAATAATTGAAAGTCATGTATCATGGCAAAGAGCCAGGTGGCCTCGTGTTTGTGTGTGCTCTGCTGGGGCTTTCCCTTCCTAGTTTCATCTTCAAACATTTCATGGCTCTGCAGACATAGCATTTCTAAAACTACATTTTTACGAAAGCAGTTCAAGAAGATTTCACACACATATGCATACAAAGAAATATTTGATTAAAACGCATATGTTCTGAGCCATCATCATGCACAGATTAATATGCAGATAAGTGTATTTGGTCAATATTTATAAAGATTCTTTCCAAAAACAATCATTTCAATGTTAAGCAAACGTGTCCTACCACAAGGGTAAGGGATGAAATTTACCTTGATTTCAACCATACCGTTTTGATATTCCAAAACCTCTAGATCTTTTTTTTTTAAAGTGATACAGAGTTTTTGAGTTACAAACTTGGTGTAGTAACTTTTTTCACTTAGTGGCTTTTGCACAAGAAAGAAATAGATTTGACTTTGGATCTTCAATATATAGGACGTAAATGTAAATATCCAAGGATATTATTTGCATGCACACACATATTGCTTTTTATTTATTCAGCTATCATTTTCTATAGGTATAATTTGATTCATTGAAAATTTATTTTATTACAAATATAAAAACTGTTATCCGTAACAATTTAATTTTATTTCTATCTAAGGCTATTTTCACTCTTTTAGAGGAGTCCCAAGCATAGTTCCTCCACGACATCCAGACCTTTAGATGGTCCATAATTATGACAAACCATAGTCCATTCTTAAATCCAGATTTTACTATTATTGCTTAACTAAAACACCTAAAGCATCAATATTCTACCTGCTAAATGGGTGGTTAAATATATATTTAAATGGATTTTCCTTCTGCTGCTTTATCTCTCTTTAAAGATGTTTAAAGATGTGTCCTGTATCCTGCCTTGAGCTTTCACGCTTCAAGGAAAGACTTGTTTAAAGAAAATATCAGAGTAAGCAAGAAGACTACATGACAGATATTTCTACCTTGGATTTGAATTATGCAACTTAAGGGTAAAGTCCTTGGACATGCAAACAAACTATAGACAAAATCAGGGCAGTGCCAAACAAAGAGAAAGATTCCTTAGCTCCTCACCCTCCTCTTTCACCTTCTAATTGGAAAAGAGGAAGTGTGTTTCAGAGGCTTGAGAACTTGTCCAAATCTCCCTTAATTCCCTTGCCGTGATGTCTTATAAATTCAACAGGAAGTAGAAAATCACAAACAATTATTTTATGAAGGGTTATTCAGGGAGAAGAGAGGGGAGTGCAACAACTCCTTTATTTAGAAAAAAATCACTGAAGAACTTTAGAGAAGAGTAAAGATTAATGGGCTCTCCGCTTACCCTTCAGCCTGACCTGGTTCATACAACTTCCTGATGGGAAGTCCGATAAACAAATTTCGCTTGCAAAGTGTCCTAAGCAGACCAATGGAACAAAAAGCATTGGGAGTCACCAGCGCCGAGCCCAGTGGGGTGCAGAACCCACACAGAGAGTTGCAAGCTCCCACCCCCCTCTGTTCTGAAAGCAACCCGGCGACTAGCCCAGTCAAATATCTCGCACGGTTTTTCTAGTCAGCAACTTCGGGATAGTCGGAATTCAGAACCATTCTCCGTGGAGCAAGGAGTCCCTTGACTTGGCCTGAACCATCACCTGGCGAGCCCCTCGAGGGAGGAGCTGCCTCTAGATTGTCAGCCGCCCGGAGCTGCCGGTCAGGGAACCTGGGTTGGGGCTGGTTGTCCAAAACTCCATCGGTGACTTCAACACACTAGATAAAGGGACCCACAGCCAGAGAGTCCTCTGTGTTTAAGGGTGCCTTTATAAAGGAGTCTATTCTGAGCAAAGAGAACTTAGTTTCCTTACGAATGCAAACTGAAAAGAGCCTGGGAGAACGCAGAAATGAAGTTAGCGGTTAACCGATTCGCTCTAATATTTCATCAGTGGTGCTTGCGTCCTTTTAAAGTCTAACTCTTGGAAAAACAACATATTTTAAGCTTTCCATCCAAATATTGATGTTGGCAAATAGATCGTCTCACCCTTCCCTTGGTCAAGCACAGGGGCCTTTTTGTTGGACAGGTTGGGAATCAGAATTAATCCGTGTCACAAATCTCTGCGATTTTTGAAGAGCAAGGAAGGAGACTGAATTCTCCCCGCCTCCCGCCTCCCTCTCTCCTATAGCGCCCGTGTGTGTGTGTGTGTGTGTGTGTGTGTGTGTGTGTGTGTGTGTGTATGATGATAGATAGCAAATGAAATAGCTTACCTCATTCACTCACAGCTACCTGTCCTCCACAACAGAAGCCCCAGTTCTCCCCGTGTGTGTGTGTGTGTGTGTGTGTGTGTGTGTGTGTGTGGCAGGGGTGGGGGTGGGGCGAATACCAGGTTTCAGTGTGATCAGAAGATATTCTTTACAGGGTATTTTAAATACCTGACATATTCCCCTCTCTTCTACAATATTGCTCCAATTCCTTCACCTTCACTGAATTTTTATGTGTTCAATTCAACAAAACTGGATGCACTACCTCCATCTGGTTGGTATCCAGGGGAGGGGATCCAATGGCTTCTAACACCCTCACCCCACCTCAAAAAAAAAAAAAAGTCTTCAGGACCTGAGGGGAGTATCACCTTTCAAGTCCCATCTTTTTGGATTCTCAAGGGCAGATGGAAAGGTCCCTTGTGATAATATCAAAGAGGCATTCAACCTTACTTTCACAGTTGCTCTAAAAAAAAAATCACAAAACTACACAAAACTGTGTTTAAAGAATAAATTTCATATACAACAAGCCATTAAAATAGTACTATTTTTCTGCCAAATTAATGTGAGGATTGTTCAGATAAAGAGAATGAAACAATGTCATCTACACAATTCATTTATTGCAGTTTTGAGGGGCTGCAAACACATAGACAACACACTATAATTATAAGTTAAGGATTTAAAGTGCATATTCAGTTTGAGAGCACTATGTTTTGCAGAAAAAAAACCCTCTTTAGTGAAGTTAAGTTGTAAGGAATCTAAATAACTCTAAATAATGTGCTTTTCTGATTGATGTTTCAGAAATTTTTATTTCATACAGTATTTGATTCATATGTGCTACTTCCAGGGAGAGAGGTAGAGTTTTTCTTCCTCTGCACTAGGGATTGCTCAATAATTGAATTGAATTAAGTAAAACTCTAAGTAACTCATTATTGTATTGGAGAAAGACTGCCCTTTAATCTTGCATTCTTTCTAATGCTAATAAAACTCTGAATATTGCCTTACAATCTACAAAGAAATGCAAATCTTGGGAAACAAATTAAAAGAAGAAACTTCATTAAAATAATTGGTAATTCTATTTCTTTATGGAATAGAGAAGACATGTGGTCATGTCTCCTTCAAGCTATCTCAGTTTTTCTGGGTATGTTTTGTCTGCTAGCTGTATCACCAATGAGACAAATCATAGAGATAGCAAGGATATATGGACAACATAGAACTCTTTAGCTCCAAAAGTAAAAGTGAAATCCTCCAAACATTGAAAAAAAAATCTGTCATCAGGTATTATTCACTAAAAGTAGACTTTACTGTATTTAAAATTTCCACAGAATACTGGAATGTGGACTGAGATTTTGTATGAAAAAATCAGATTGCTATGAATTTATGAATTATGCCTTTTTAAAGGAGGAGTAGTTAAAATTTTAGGATGTAGCAAAATTGAAATGCAAATACCTTTAGAAAAGATAGAATGAAGGGGATAATTGATGGAGAGAAACATGAAGCTGTACATTAAATTTGCAAAGTATGCTGAGTAGGCACAGTGCTAAGAGTGCTTCGATTTAATGACACTATTTTTGTTGCTAAAGAAGCTTAGGCAAGTTTAGCTTTCATAACATTAATATAAGTGAAATACTAATGTTTAAGAAAAGTATTATGATGCAGAAATTTTGAGAACTGATCAGGATATTTCTGTAGCCTTTAAAAAAATTAACCTCCCCCCCCCCCTTTTGGGGGGGAGGTGGAGGGGTCATGGGGCTTGAACTCTGGGCCTGGGAACTGTCCCTAAGCTCTTCAGCTCAAGGCTATCACCCTACCCTAGGGCCTGGGCATTGGCCCTGAGCTCTTCAGCTCAAGGCTATTGCCCTACCCTTGAGCCAAGCCCCACTTCCCATTTTCTAGTAGCTAACTGGAGATAAGTGTCTCTTGGACATTAGTGCTGGGGCTGGCTTTGAACTTCCTCAGATCACAGTTTCCTGAGTAGCTAGGATTACAGGCATGAGCCACTCCACCCGACTATCTTCCCACTTTTACCTCAGATTTTCCACTCAGTGTATAACGTAGGCTGGTATTGAATTTGTGGCATTTTGTCTTAGCCTCTCAGGTACTTAGAATTACAGGTGTGTACCACCATGAGTAGTTTAGATACTATTTTGACTATGGGAAAAAATAATGCTTGAGGTTTTCTATTGTTTAGTGTATGAATCAGAAAGAATTTGGACGTTAAGAGTTAGTGATTTTTAGTTAAGGAAAAAATTAATAAGAACAAGGAAGTTTATTTAGTTTAGAACCAGAGGTGGAAATACATGGATGGGGTGAGAAAAATGGGGTTTTCATGTTAAAGTTTTTTAACAATGAAAGTTTTCTATAATTAAAGAGGACTGATTCAGAGAAGACTCTCTTTAAGTCTTTGGCCCATCTTTTAATGGGATGGTTGTTACTTTGGAGATTAGTTTTGGAGTGATTCAATTTTTTGAGCTGTTGATATAGTTTAGATATGAGGCCTTTGTCCGTTGTCTGATTGGTGAAGATCTTCTCCCATTCTCTAAGCTTCCTAATTAATTTACTAGCTATGTCCTTTGCCATACAAAAGCTCTGCAGTTTAATGCAGTCCCACTTATCCAGCCTTTCCCTGATTTGTTGTGATTCTTGGTCCTTATTAAGAAAGTTTCAACCTGTGCCAAGGAGGACTAGTGTATCTCCTATTCCTTCTGGTAAAGTTTTCAGTGTGTCGGCTTTTACCTCCAGGTCTTTGATCCATTTGGAGTTAATTTTAGTACAGGGTGACAAAGAAGGATCCAACTTTAGTTTTCTGCAGGTGCTTAACCAATTCTGCCAGCACCACTTGTTGAAGAGGCTGTCTTTCTTCCATTCTAATTTTTTGGCTCCCTTGTCAAACATTAGGTGGCCATAGGTCTGTGGTTTAATATCTGGGTCTTCAGTTCTATTCCATTGATCTTCAGGCCTGTTCTTGTGCCAGTACCAAGCTGTTTTGATAATTATAGCTCTGTAACAGAGTCTAAAGTTTGGTATTGAAATTCCTCCTGCACTGTTCTTTCTGCTAAGAAGGGTTTTTACTATATGAGGTCTTTTATTATTCCATATGAAATTTTGGATTGCCTCTTCTATTTCTTTCAAGAATGACATTGGGACATTGATGGGTATTACATTGAATTTGTAGAATGAAGAAATTCTCAACATCTCTGGTCATAAAAGAAATGCAAATCAAAACAACTCTAAGATTCCACCTCACTCCAGTTAGAATGGCCAGGATCAAGAAAACTAATAACAACAGATGCTGGAGGGGATGTGGCCAGGAGGGATCACTACTACACTGTTGGTGGGAGTGCAAACTCGTTCAACCACTATGGAAAGCAGTGTGGCAGTGCCTCAAAAGGCTAAACATAGAACTCCCCTATGACCCAGCAATTCCACTACTAGGCATTTACCCAATTGTCCAGAAACAAGGACATACTAAATCCACTAGCACAACAATGTTCATTGCAGCACTATTTACCATAGCAAAGATATGGAACCAACCCAGATTCCCCTCAATTGATGAGTGGATCAGCAAGATGTGGTATTTGTACACAATGGAATTCTATGTTGCTGTCAGAAAGAATGACATCGCCTCATTTGTTAGGAAATGGAAAGACTTAGAAAAAATCATATTAAGTGAAGTAAGCCAGACTCAAAGGAACTTAGGCTCAATGGTTTCCCTCATTTATCATAATCAGTAGAAACCTTGGGCTCTCCTAGCAGAGATTTGCAATAGAGTAAAACCTAGATACAGAAGGGCATACAGTATGATGCTAAATGAAAGGACCTCTAGGATATAGAAACAAAAGCCATATAATGAGTGATTGTTGTCCTTAAGGTACTATGTTATCACTCATCTCTTTTGCTGTCCCTTGGTTATCTCATATTTTTAAAGTATCTCACTTTGTTATCTGATATGTTGGATCTATTTGTATTTGGTTATTTGAAATTGGATAGGAAAGGGGGGAAAACAAGATGAGGGTGGGGATGGGGGGAAGGGAAATGGGGACCAAGACATGACAAAGGGTATCAATGTATGTGAATTAATGCATCTCCTATCTGGCAAATATAATGTAGCCCTTGTATTAATTACAATAAAAATATACAATAAAAAGAGGACTGATTCAAAAAGCTGCCTTTCTATTGGATAAGAAATATTACAGATATGGATTCAGTTCATCCAAAGTCTTTCAAATAGAAGCATCCAAATGGTGTCTTTATGCTTAAAATAATTCACATGTATATTTTCTTCACAAGATTTACAAAAATGAATAGAGCAGATGAGTATGATCAAAATATACCAAACGTCTATGAAAATACCAAAATCAAGAAGTATCATTATATAGTTAAAAATTAATATAAACACAAAATTACAGTTTTATCATTTTCCAAGTTAGGATTAATTTTCTCTAAAGAGAAATTAATTTAGTACATTTTGGTTTGAGATGGACTTAAGTAATTTATATACACAGTGTCTTTTATTATCTTTCTGCCCTCCCTTTACTACTATGATTATTATTATTAGTGATTTCCTATTTGTAGGACACTTAGTAAATGTCATAAACAACTTTTACCACAATACATATTTCCTACACATCTAGTACATCTTTTGAATATAATAACATGTGTGCAAGACTGTCTCTATCACCTATTAGCTGTTGGGAGGTTTGGAATGTATGAAACATTATATGTATGATTTAATATCGCTTGTACACTGATAAACAGAAATGATACTTAGACTAAGGAGTGAAAATTAATGTGAGGAGAGTTAATATATCTAACACATTTAGGAAAATGCCTGGTTACAAAATGCACACAGTGCTATTTTACATTTTCATACTGGAAAAGTATTTAATATGATTATGGTGATAAGATGAGCAAACTAATACACTAAGAAGGAAAAAGTGGCTTATAATGAGCAGAAAGAAAAATTCCAAGTATCCAACTATATTAAGAAAATGAAAACAATTTGTGATTAGTTAAGAAATGGAGAGAGAAAAAAAATCATACCTGAGAATCAGTCTCCCTGTGGATGCTGGGTCCTGTGGTCTGTGTACTACTTTAAGGCAAGTTTACTTACTCTTAATTGCTATTCAGTTTCACCCCTTCCTTTGCTTTTCTCCTTTTCTCCTTCTGTCCCTACCCACTTGATGCATGGCTCGCTTAACATATATTTTCAAAGACTTTTGAATCCAATATAAGTATGGATATAGTTCTAGTTTTGCCATTACCTATCCATATAACTTAAAACAAATACAGTTATTTCTTTACAAAGTCACTTTCTACTGCTAACATGTAATTCTAAAACTATGTACTAAAAAAGACTGCATTAATATCTTTTATTAGTCATATGGGTATTAAGGCCGTTTTATGGTCTTTTAAAGGTTGTTGTAGCTTGAATGTATCTCTCTTGTACTGAGACACTTGGAATTTTGAAGGAACTCATATCACAACACAATGGCATATGAGGTTGGTTTTTGGTGGTAAATTAGGGTTAGAATAGATCATGGTGGTAAGGTCCTTGTGATGGGATTAGTGTCCTTGAAAGGAGCTGTAAATAGAGATAGGATATCTCCCTTTACAACCAATGAATGGTGCGAAAACCAGGAAAAGGTGCTGAATTAAGAATTTGACCTGACCGGTATCCTAATTCTCCCTCAGCCTCTAACAAGGAGAAATTAATAATCTTTGCTGCTGAAGTCAATTTCAGATTTCTGCCATTGCACCTAGTAGACTAAGACATCCCAGATATTCTTGCAAATAATATTGGACTTTCTAGATTCTTTCAGCCATTACTTGGCTTAGAGGAGTCAGATGCTGTTTTAGAATGTTTGAGCACCACATCCAATGAAGTATTATTTTGGAAATCACTATCTATCCACGCTGTTATTCTAGATTATGGTCACAATGATAATGGCATTGTATAGGTTTGGAAGTAATTTACTTGGTTCAAGATGTATCAACATACATAAAAATCAACTCTCTTGGGGACCATTAGCATAGCATAGTGGTAGAGCACTTGCCTAGCATACACAAGGCCTGGATTCTATTCCTTGGTACCACATACACAGAAAAAAGGTGGAGATGGTGCTGTGGCATAAGGATACTGCTTAAAAGTCCAAGGATATAGCCTAGACCATGAGTTCAAGTCCCAGGACTGGCAAAAAAAAAAAAAAGAATGAAACCAAAGCAAACAAACAAAAAACCACCACTACCAACAAAATACAACACTCAGCAGACTTGTCAGGTCATTTGTATTTTTGCGTTTTCCTAGATGAAAAATCAAATGAATATGTATACCCATTAATATTGGAACTTCAATATAGATAACTCTATCATAATTTAAGATGTGAGTTAAATTAATATTTTCCTCAATATCTGTTTTTTAGTCTCAAAATTACCCTTACAATACTTGTTACTGTGAGTTTTGAAAAGTTTCTGGTTTCAAAAAGTACTCCACAAAAAAACTAAAGTTTATAGACTGAAAGGCTCTCAAGGGAATTTATCTGATTCTAATTCCCACTCATTCTTAATACCTCTCACCAGGCTTTCAGCCATGCTCAATAATTCTTTTAATTTTAGTCTCCATTCAATATGCCACCTTCATCTAGTTTCTGGTAGTTACTCCAGCTGCAGCTTTTGTCTGTCCATTCTCTTTTGAAATTGATCATCCCCATCCACAAATAGTTTTTAATCCATTGCCAGGCTCTGGTGGCTCATGCCTGTAATCCTAGCTACTCAGGAAGCTGAGATCTGAGGATCACAGTTCAAAGTTCAGTTCAAAGCCCAGGCAGGAAAGTCCATGGGACTCGTTCTCTCTAACCTATCAGAAAACCGGAAGTAGCGTTGTGGCTCAAGAGGTAGAGCAATAGCATTCAGCTGAAAATCTCAGGGACAGGGCCCACACTCAATGACCAAGCAAAAAAAATTAGGAAAAAAAATAACACTGAGGGATGAGCCCTTTTGTGTGTACTCTTAGAAAGACAAGGCATTTCTATTTGAAAGGGGGTAAAAATCAGAGGATCTGAGCCAGACAACCCAATTACCTAGTGTACTCTTTGGGACACTGCTGGCGGAAATATTTTATGTGCATATTTTGGAACATAGTTTATTTGTTGTCTGCAGAGGTGTGCAGGTAATGTTCCTACCTATTTCCCCCTGGTAAAACATGGAGGTAGCCCACTATCAGAAATATATATATACCTTTTATATTTCCAAAGTGTAAAAACACTTAAATCATGTATGCTCAAGATGTATTTACGTGAATCATTTAAGTCGACATTCATTCTCGGGACAAATCTACAAAAGTCAATTCCTAAATTTGTCTTTCCATCATTCCAGGGAAATAGTTCCTAAACAAGATATGCAGAATCAATCTAGATTTAATCTGCCAAAAAATATTTTGGTTAAATTTTTGGAAGATTGTTCATGAAGGGTTTACCGTGTCAAGTTACTATTTATTGAGTGTTTTTGACACATCCTTAAGATATTGAGCCTGGAGTTGACTTCTCATATGCTTTGCCATTTGATGTGCTAGCATCCGTTAAGTGATACGTTACACTCTTGGTATAATGTCAGACAAGCAGTTTCAGAGGGTTTGTCATTTTGTTTAAGATGACTCATTAAAGTGAGGATTATAACACAGGACAGTAACATTACTAAAACCATGTTCTTTTCAGTTTCTTCCATATGCTTCCTACTAAAACATGCAGCTAGCAGAATGCAATTGCTGGGCTGATTTCTTTCTGGGTTCTCTGTATCATATTGAGTTATTTTCAACATTGGTTTCATTTTGAAGTTCAGAGAAAATCCGTGGTTAGACAGAATCTGAACAATGAAGAGATGAGAAACAGACCCAGCCTTAATTACTGTGTCTTCTAGTAACTTTTTGTTGATTCATGAACACTGGTAGAGAAATCTTGAATCCAGTTACAGAGAGGAATTCTCAAACCCATATCAAGATTTAACATATAAAGTTATAGTTTATTTTATAAATGTCTAGTTAAACCCTCACCAAGAATTACACATTTATAGAAGTCAATAATTTACAATTTCCTGGCAGTTATATTTTTGTTGCTCAAAGTCAAAGAGTGTTAGAGGTGAATTTAACAGCTGTTTTCCTCTTAAGAAACTATCATAAAAAAGAAAAAAAGAGAAACTATCCTTTAAACTCTCATTAATTAAAGAAATAGAGCAATCATTTCACACATATGGAACTGTCAGATATATAGCTGATTTAAGTAAGGATTTTTATCAGCAGTAGGGTCCTGAAACCAATCCTTTGTGAATATGAAGAATGAAATCAATATATCAGAGAGATAAAGAAAATAAAACATTAAATGAATTTTACCTATATCTTTTTACATTTTTAGCATGGCTACAAGAAGCTTTAAAATTACATATATATATACCACAATATATTTCAATCATATAGTGACTATCTAGATTAACTCTAAAAGTTTCTGTAATAGCCTTTGTAGGAAAAATTACAGTTGACTAGTTCCAAAATATGCATATGTTTAAAAACTTTTATTGACCTGTTTCCTGATGGCAAAGTATCAGGCCTTCACACGGAAAAATTATGGACTTGTAGCGGTTTCTTGCCTCAGTTCTTTGTAATGTGAAGGAGATTATTATAACATCTCCTAAAATATGGGAGTGTCAACAAGGACACTAATCTCTCAGTACTGGCAAATAAAAGCCACAGAATCCTAAAAGGATGTTTCCTGTTATTAATTGATTTGGTTCAAAATTTCATAGGAAAGATTTCTCTCTAGCACATTGGCTAATTATTAATCTAACAAGATGACAAGTAGGTACTAAGAAGGCCTTACTTACACTGACCTCATTGTAATATAGTAGACATTATTAACTGTGTTATCTCTTTCTCTATCTCTGTGTCTCTTTTTGATATTTCAAGTGCATTTCTTTACTGAGCTAAATTAGGCCTCTTTCTTCTGTCCTACAGGTGGCAATTCCAGACCTACTAGAGAAGGCTCTTGGAATATACTTGTTTCTGGACCTAAAGAACCAGCATGGAGAGCTATTCATCATGATATGCCTTAAGATAGCTTTGCTATATTATTATAAGAATGCAAAGTTTTACTCTACTTTCTGTTTTGTGAAAAATTCTTGCCTGAGTGATGACAGTTTATGCCTGTAACCCTAGCTACTCAGAAGGCTGAGATCTGAGGATCACAGTTCAAAGTCAGCCTGGGCAGGAAAGTCTGTGAGACTCTTATCTCAAATTAACCACCAGAAAACAGCACATGGCACTGTGGGCTCAAGTCATAGAGAGCTAGTCTTGAGCTGAGTGCTCAGGAACAGCATCCAAGCCCAGAGTTCAAGCCCCGTGATCAATAGAAAAGAAAAAAAAAAGAAATTCTGGCACCTAGAAACAGAAATAAGAAATACAATTGGAAGGGGAAGAGTAATCAGAGGTAGGTAGAAGCACTACGCAAAGCCCTTACTGATCAATACTTCAGAAATTAAGGTATTAAATTTATGGTCATTTCAAATGTATTACATTCATTTATGCAAATATCTTTTAGCTTATTTACATGTGTTCAATGAAAACTATATTTATGATGCATTTGGATGCTAGGTATAGTATTTAACATGAATTCTTTATATCACATAGTTCATGTCATACCTATGTAAAGCTTGTGTTCTAAAATCTAAGTACCAGTAATTATATACAGAGATTCCCTTACTGAATACTTGTTTGTTAAACATGTCATTTGAAATATGATGTAAAAAATCAATGTTAATACATTCCTTAATAAAAAAAGATTATAAGGTTAGTGATAATCCTTTCTCAGCAGCAATAAGAAGAAAGGCTTCAACATGACTTCATCAGGTCATCTTTGATTAAAATAAACTTAAGTTTAAGCAAACATAGAAGTGAAGAGTTGAATTCAACTATGTCAAAGATAAATTTAGGTCCCTCAAAATCTACAACCAGAAGTGTTATTTTGCCCTTTCATTTCAACAAACCCACTTTGTGTAACAGAATCAAAGTTCTCTTCTTTAATAAATTAATTCAATGTATTTAATAGTTTAATAAAGTAATTTTTCAATAAAATAAAATTTGGATATTATAACCTCTATTCTTCCTGTTATCATTTATTTCCTGCATCAAAACCAGACGGAGTCTATTTATAAAACACTCACCAAACTATGCTACCCAAGTAAAATATATAATATTAATTTTATATGTAATACAAAACTTTCTGGTACTCACATTTAAGAAAGTAAAATTAAACCAACGTAAAATTGTAATGTGCATTATTTTTCCAAACTAAATCCTTGAAATTTTTGTGAATGCATGTGTGTATATACATATTATATATGTATGTATACACATATATCTATAAATCATATCTATGTCAACACCATTTCCCTAAATATCATTCTCATTAATGAAAAAAGCAGTTCCCTATATGTAAATACAAATATCATGAAGATAACAGATTTTATCATGAACAACAGTGCCTAACACAATATCATTTGGTATGTTATTCTATCTTTTCTGCCTCTCAAATGAGGGAGGTGGCTTTCTAACTTACAAACACAACAACAAAACAGAATTCTCATCTTGTAATGGATATGAAATGCTGTGCAATACACCAAAGGATATTTGCACATTACACACTACTTGTACAATATAACTGATTCTCATCTCAAAACTTTCTGCAGTCTCCAAACAGCAATTCTAGCACTTCTGTAAAGCATATTATTTTGTGTTTGTGTGTATGTATGTGAGTATGAATGTGTGTGTATATGTATGTGTGATGAATGACCCACTTTCACGTTGTTACTAAAAGACACAAGTGGTAGCAGTTTGTTTTGGCACTGGGGTGGGTGGAGACACAAAAGTGAGAACTGAGTTGGAAAGATGTTGGAAACAGGACACAGTGTTTAGAGAAGAACAAGGCATTATTTGGGGCCAGCCATTTGAATTTTTCCATTGCCTATGTGGTCATTGTTAATATAAATTTCATGTCAACATATAAGTAATTCTTAAGATATTCCCTCAAGAAAAAAAGAGAGAGAAAACACATTTGGTTAGAACTCTTTTGTTTTATTCAGTTTTTAAACAAATTTTCAATTTAGCTTTTCTGTTTCATCAACCAGAATGTACTAGTAGTACAAAATGATAGGCCTCAGCATGGAATAATTCCTGAGATGATTCTTTTAAAGCTGGGAGCAGTAATAATCATCAAAAAGAACTTTCCATTCAAATCATAATCAGGCTACTGTTTTATTCAGGCATATATCAATCATCATTTTTAAATTTAATAGAATCAGTCATCATTTTTTCTTCGCAATATCATAAAAATTACACAGGTTACAGATAAATAAACTATAAAGCCATTTTTACATACTAAGAGTTTAATCACAGGTATCTCAATCCTTATACTGGCCTTTATACTTCAATGATTTGAGTACATGAACCATAAAACCCTGTCAATATCATCTGTAATATGGTTTTCTACTAGAGAGCTGAAATAGATGACTTAAAATATTATATTCTGTTGATCTGTGGATGTTGTTAGTACAACATGACATAACTATGTTCATAAAACTTCCACACATGCAGCTCAGTTTCTATGCTGGAACATTTGAATCTTCTATTTTCATTATAGATTGACAGATCAAGGCTCATTAACATTTCTATCTCAATTAAGTTAAAAAGAGATTTGCAAATCTGAAATGCAATAGGATTCCAAAAGCAGTTGGGGGCCAAAAATGGGTGAAAAATGCAAGTCTTAAATCTGTTTAGTCATCTCTAGATGAAATATTTAGTCAAGTGGAGGAAAAACAAAAGGAATATCTAAAGTTCACTGGATCCTATTACATAGCAATTCAGCTAAGGAAAGTCACCAGAGAACTATGAACTTAGCTTTGGGAAAAAAAAAGTTCCAGATTCTGAAGACCCACACATCCTTTGAGCATTAAGTTAAATGTGTGGTATACTACACATTGGCATTTTTATAAGTACAAAAGAAAAATTGATCCCACAACAAAAAGATTTTATTAAAACTGGTCTGTGTTTTAAAAAAAACATAATAATATTAGAAAATAACAGAATTGAGCCCAGAGTTAAGTTCAAAACTTAACATTTAGAAACATTAAAGCCATTTAAATTAGTGGAATATTGTCAGTGAACCAATATACCTTTTTTTGAAGAAGGAAACTAGACACTTTGATGAAACTTTATAGATAAATATTCAACTTATGAAATATAATTTATATTAAACTGAATCTACATTTTCTTATAAAAACTCATATTTGGATTTAAAATTTTAAATGCAAGGGCTACTTTCATGTTTATTTTGAATTCCCTTATGTAATAATTTAATGTTGAAATAGCTATCTATTACTCAGTATTACCTTAGTAAGTAGCCCAGGTAAATTCGAGGTTATGAATGTATTAATCATGTTTGGCTATTACATTAAACAATAACAACAAAGAGTAATATTGTTTTGAATCTGTGAATAGAATTCAGATCATTATTGATAAGCAGAATTACATTAAACCCATGTGTCATGAACCTATAAACTAAATGAGAAGCTCTCTATATTAAATTCATCTCAATATTTCAAGGATTTTCTGGAATCATACTACAGGAATACAGAAAGAATTGAGAAGTCTACATTATAGATGAGAAATAAGATGTTTTCACCAGACATGAAAATTGTAAAATGTGTAAAATTCTACAAATTAAATACAGTACTAACAAAAAAACAGTTGGTAACATGAACAGATACCCACAGATTTCTTTGGAATAAACCATTTGCCATATGTTTTGAGTGCTGAAGACTGAAGAACTAGTTGGAAGCTCTCGACTTCTTTTTGCCACCTCCCCATCCACCACTGAACTGTACAGGATTATCACAGAAGGATATGCGTTCTCTTTTAGAAGGTCGTGTATTTGTTATCATTGGTGAAAATACTTCCTTAATTGAATGACCTAGGCAGTGATATCAAATGTACACTTTCACTTAACATAACTCAAGTAAAATTATATTTTAAAGCAAGAAATATACTTAGTCAACAGCATGCATTTGAAAACTCTATTATCCCTGAGTTTAACACAAGTGTCTTTGTTAAGTTTTTGTTCGCTAAGTAATTTAATCAAGATTGTCATATGTAAGTGAAACAGAACAAATTGATTCTAAAAAATCAACTAGATATAACAGTTGCCTTTTACTACAGATCAAAATGTGGATGTTACCAAGACTATCAAATGATAAAACATATTAATATATTTATGGTATCTTTTCAATAGGTTAAATTTATATAATTGCTTACTAAAAGTAATAAAGAATATGTTCAATGTTTTAGAAATAATCTTACTGAATTATTAAATTAAGGCTTTTGGGGAAAATAATTTGGGTAAAATGAAAAAAAAAACACTTAAGATGTAGGACGTACTATGCAGGTCTTTCAGAGCCTTGGTTTTAAAAATGAAGGAAATTAGGTAAGCGCAATAATTGCTATAAAGACTGCCTTTATGGTTGCATTACAATGATAGTGAGATGTGAAACATTTTATAGGATAAAAAGGGGAAGAAATTACTGTTTATCATCAATGAAGTTAGAAATTATCCATAGAAAAGTAACAAAAACCATGAGTGGCTAGTGGATTGGAATGTTTCACCCACCAAGAACACAAGGTGCCATATCAAAATTACTATTACAGAACTACTCTCATCTGCTTCAAATCTCCTAAGGATGAAGCAAGAGCACAGGGTTTTCTCTGTGGGGAAATGGCCTGAAAAGGAGCAGACTGAAGCATTCCAGAGTTTCCCTAGAACTGGCTTCAGGCAAAGGTTCAAACCACATCACACTCCATTATGATGCTTTTTTCTTTTCAGTTTAAAGGAGAAAAAAATGTCTCTTTAGATTAACGTATGTCCATCTGAAAATTAATTATGAAAAATGTATCAGAATAGAACAGCAAGCAAACATGAAACCATTTGTCCATGAAACGTGTTTGTGATTTTAAAATTTGGTTTAGCATGATGAAAAATATGGGCTGTAAGAGCTTATTTTCTGTTTAAAATCGCAACATAAACAGAATATTGCTTTGGTTTTCAGTCTTAAAACTGATTAGGAAAACAAATCCAAAGGAGTTTGTGAGCTTTTGTGAAGGGTGTGTATTTTGTCATTTAGTCTCCAAAGAGATCATTATTGAAAAGTAGGACAGAAAGCTAAAGGCTACCATTTTAGGAATGGGCATAGAGGAAAGAAAGAGGTAACTGTCCATGGCTACAAGCCAAAGACTGCATGGGATTTGGATAGAGTAAAGAGGAAGGAGTTTGGAAACTTTTTATTACTGGAATGCCTGAATGTGATCTCTAACAGCCTAGACAAATGACCGCTGATGTTGGATTCTCTCTGTGGCCAGACTTATTCTGCATTGAGCCACTCTCTTATTAGTCTTATTAGAAGGGAATTGCAAAGCTGCAAGAACTCCTGAAAGCAGCAAGAATATGACTGGACATAAAGCAAGAACTAGATGATAAAGTTAGTAGCCTAAAGATCATTAATGAAGCTTCTCGAAAGTTTATTTTCCTCTTACCATTTATATATTGAAAAAAAGCTATTCAACTTAATCTATAGCATGGAATGGCTAGTTTGGTCCTTTAACAACAACAAATTGTCACCTCACTACTGTAGTTAAAATTTATTGATGGACAAATTTACTTGAGTGGCAAGTATGTTTTTTATGAGAACAC
This sequence comes from Megascapheus bottae, assembly GCF_031878675.1. Classification (NCBI taxonomy): domain Eukaryota; kingdom Metazoa; phylum Chordata; class Mammalia; order Rodentia; family Geomyidae; genus Megascapheus; species Megascapheus bottae. The sequence continues at coordinate 71,240,653 of NC_143510.1, read as the reverse complement.
AGTTCATGGGAGGACTCTAGAGATGATGTTATGATACTTTTATGATTAGTGAATACTTATTTAAGATGACAAGAGATTAGTAAGAGTAAGTAAATGTTCACAAATGATAGCACAGACATTTTGTTTAAAAAGAGAAAGCTAAATCAAGTTGTTTTTGCAAGCATCATTTAAGGAAATAGTAGAAATAAGTATTTATGAAGTTAAAGTTCATTCTTTATCAGTTCATTATTGGTTGATTTTGATAATGAAACTATTTTTAAAGAAACTATCGTAATGTAAAATATATTACTTAAGGATTTAGTTCTTAATATAAGTTTTTAAAATTAATTATACAATTTTTATTATTTTTAATATAAGTTTTTGATCATAGATGTATGTATGTGGGACAAAGTATTGAAATCAATTCTAAATATTTCTAAAGCAATCATTTGAAAATAAATAGGCTGAAGTTCCTAAAACAGCTTGAAAAATGAAACAAATATTAAACTAGTATTTTATCTTGTTTTTGCATTCTGACAGGCTTCCTCACTAACTAGGAACTCACCATATAGTACATTTTTTCCCCTAACTACATTTTATAGTTTTGTTAGTTTGGAGCTGCTGAGAAACCCCTTACATCTATTTGTACTTATCCACACTATACACTTCAATTTAAAAAAGCAGTGTGTAAATTTTCCTTGTACAGTATAATTTCTTCAATAAGTAATAACTATAATTTTTAGATTATAATATATTACAAGACAGCTTTATAGCAATTTTGAAGTATATTTTCAGTGGAATTAAAAATACGTAGGAAATTAATATAAAAAAGAAATGAATGATTATATGGTATATATAGTGCTTTGACCAGAACCAAATTTCAGTGTGATAAAAACCCTGAATTTTATTGTTCTGTTATGTTTAAATGAACAATTTTGATCACTAATCAATACAGTGTATTCCCCCATTGCTTTAGCAAGAGTCTTTTTATTATCATATAAACTCTCAAATCACTAGACCTAGAAAACCAATTGAGGAGTAAAACAACATATCTATGAAGGAATCACATATTGGCATTCATTGTAAAGTCATTACTTTTTCCTATGATTACTCTAGAAATGAAAAAAGAAAATAAAAAGCAATTTGATACAGTCAATATATAATCATTCTAAAATTACTCACGTGAAAATAAAATAGCAAGAGACTCTTACTTCAAAAACAACATTAGTAAACCTACTGATGCATTTCCTAAATAGAAAAATTACAGTTAAAGGAACTTTGACAGCAAGTGCTGTTTTTTTTTCTTCCTGCAACATTGTTATAGATTTTCATTAAAAAAATCAGCTGTCTATTTGTAAGTGATCACAGAAAGCAACCAATTGGACCCATCCATTTGTGCTGAAAGTATAACTATTCGCCTTTACTAAGAAGTCACATATAATCTATGATTTGCTCAAGATCTGCTTGGGTCCTTTAAAAAATATTTTTTTTTACCCCTTTAAATCCTTGGTCCTTTAGCAAATGTCAAGGTCTATATAGGCTATGTTTTGATAAGTAATTTGATATGCAAAATGCTTTGAATGACTTGAATGACTCTCCTGGTCTGTTAAAAAGAAACCTGTTAAACAGTTCAAAATAGAAATCTCATGAAGTGTAGTAATACGTCATTGGATTCCCATCAATATACCCAACACTATGGGTATAACAACTATTTCAAAGGACTTCCCATATTGTACTACTTAGCAGCAGATACAGAAAAAAAGCAACACTTTAATGAAAGTGACCAGAACAAATTTTTAGCAGCAAAGCATTTACATCAATTTAAGTACTATAAATTAGTTGCACTGGGCACATTAAGGGTTGATACATAGTACAATATTTAAAAGGTAGTCATTTTATAAGATTATTTCTATATTCAACCTTAAATAAGAAATACCATTTAGAATGAACATTCATATGGATACATTTAAAGCTAATGCTAAGAGAAAAAAATAAAATAATCCACAGATTGTTGAATCTATATGTAAATTTTGTCAATGTAGTTTTGCTTGTTCATGAGATTTTTATCAGTAAAGATTTGTGTAGGTTACAAAATTAAATATATGAATAAAGAGTTAAATGTTAAAAATGGTAGTTGTCACTGCTCAATTGGTTGAAATTGAACAATGACAATTGTAATTATTTTTATCATTTATGAGTAAATAAATGCAAAATAGTTGTTTTACCCTACCCTAAAATATCCATAATATTTGTTATCAATGTTAACAATTGAGATGTCTATTTTTAATTTAATTTTGATTCTAATATTGTCAACTGTGCTATCAAAAAAATACCTAACATACATAACATGATGATACACATCTATTTCAAAAAAATCCTAATGAGCATAAAAGCTAAAACATACCATATAGAATTGGGAATTCATTTTGTTAGACTTTATACAGATTTTTACTTTTCTATTTTGTCTTTTTTTGACCTCGTATAATAGCTCCTATTTATATTTGATCTAGACTCCTTGAGGTAATTATTCTCCCAGTTTTTACTGTTTGTAACACACTCCTACTGATTAGTTAAAATACCTGTAGCTCCATTTATACAGACAATACACTAGACTGAGTCTTCAAGAGTGTTCTGTTAAAGGTACTACCTTGTTCCTATAAATTCTGTGGTTTGTACAACTAATATTGTTCACCATTGCCTTTGTGATGTGTTTGAGGTTATGTAAATCAATATATATTTTGTCATTTGTTTTAGAATCATGCTGCCCTTCTCTAATGTGGCCTTTCTGCTGAAAATCATATGAAACTATTGTGGCTTTCTGACTTCTTGGTAATATACAGTTAACTTCTAAGTCAACTAAAGGATAACAAACAACTCATTTATGTAGGAGTAAACTTTTAACAACCAATAATCAATAGGGCATCAAGGCTATTTATTTTTTAGTCTACACTATTGGTTCTAAAACGAATTCTAAAACTCATCACATCAATGTCCCCTTTTTCTTGTCACTTTGGAAAGGCCTGTTGCCAATTCTTCCAATCATTTTTTTCTTACAGATTTCAATTCAGATTTCTATCTTATTTCACTGTATAAACAACTAACTTTTCAGACGTATCTGTAAAGAAAGAACAATAGCATAAATCAAAGTATTTTTTTCTAGGTTGATTTGCATATTCATTTGCAACTGCCTAGTTGTGACAAAACACTGCATTTCAACTTTTAATTATCCCCTCTCTCTCTTTTTGTTCCTTGTCAGTTAATTTTGCCAAAGTAAAATTTAGCAAAAACATGTATTCTAAAGAAATTCTATAATATTTATCATATACTTTAATATGTAGACATTAAAAATCCAGATTGGATTTTCCAGGTCACTTGGTGTCTTTGAAAGTTTTAATTTGTATGGTTACATTTATTCCCATAGTCAATCATCATGTATTTGTTTACTACCTATTATATGGCAGACACTGGTTTATTCCTTTCTTTCCATGGAGTTATCTTGTCAAGTTTCTTCTGTGAGCCAAATAATGTTAACTATCATACTGTCGTTGCTTTCCATGTGACTCTATTCTCTAAATTCCATCTTTCCAGCCCTCATATGGAACTAGTAGAAAACAAATACTTATTTCCACATTCCCAGATAGTGAAGACTTGTGGATAGACTTCCCAAAAATTTTTCATGGAAACTTTCATTATCCCCTTTCATGCTTATTAGTTCTTAGCAGGGAGACATTTGGCAACAATAAACATGACTAGCCTGAGGATTTATTATATTATTACACTTCAGTTTCATTCATTTGACAAATGCATTTCACATTTGACCATACACATTTATTTTTGCACCACATTAGCTAGTGTAAGAAATTGGTTTGAAAGCAGCAATAACAATAACCCAAAACTTTTGTAAACATTCAAAATAAAACACTTTATTTGAAAAAGAAAATAATCATGTAGGAAAGGGGCAAGAAGTAATACCATATCATTACAGTTAGAAAAATGGTGATTTAATCTATTAGCAATAGAGCATACATGTATGCTGTCCTCATAAAGGTTAATTTTGTTTTTCTTTTAAATAAATGTAGCTGACATATATACAACTAGTTCTCTCATGTATACAGACAAAAAATTGTCCTTCTCTGCATGTCAGTTGCTATTGAAGGAGCTACTGTTTTAAATCTATGAATATTATTCTATGGTTACTAAAAACTGTTATATTTAACTGTGTCTAAAATCATGGCTGTTTTATTAAAATGTCTCAGATCTTTGGAATGGACAGTATCACACTTTATTAAAGCACATCAAATCAACTACTATTTGTTACAGGAGTAGACTCATGTAATAAAGCTACATTAAGGTGCCCGTAGTGTGAATGCAATTAATATAGATGGCCCAGTCTTAGTCCCCTCCATATTTTAGAAGTAAAATGGTTAATGTTTGTTGGTTAAAGTTTTTTATGTACACATATAAATATAAGTGTGTGTATGTGACTACATGTGTGTGTGTGTGATGTTTCTTGGTCTGAAATTATTGCTCAGGGACTTCAAATAATCATGCTTAATCATTTAAGCAATAATACAAAACAATCAAAGTTTACATTTTACATTGTTAGAAATGAACTTTTGTTAACCGAAAGCCAATATAATAAACCAGTGAGATTTTCATGTAATTTCTTTACTGCTGAGCTCTAGCAAACTAAATATTTGAGATAAAGAGAATGAGGTAACCCAGATCTTATGATTGTATTTTATGATTTTACCTTGGCTACAATCTTTTTTTTTTATCTTAGGAAAGCTATAATTTCTACAGTGGAGTGAAGTTTCAATTGTGTGTGTGTGTGTGTGTGTGTGTGTGTGTGTGTATAGAGAGAGAGAGAGAGAGAGAGAGAGAGAGAGAGAGAGAGACAGAGACAGAGAGAGAGACAGAGAGAGACAGAGACAGAGAGAGACAGAGACAGAGAGAGAGACAGAGACAGAGACAGAGAGACGGGGAGAGAGAGAGAGACAGAGAGAGAGAGACAGAGAGAGAGAGAGAGACAGAGAGAGAGAGACAGAGAGAGAGAGACAGAGAGAGAGAGACAGAGAGAGAGAGAGAGAGAGAGAGAGAGAGAGGGAATGCACAATGCACTGATTCTAAGATTTGAACACAGGCTCTGGATTCAGTTTGAGCTATTTTGCTCAAGCCTCACCCTCCTCCTCTCTGTGACTATTTGAGCTCTACTTTTGGATTCTTTTTCAAGTGAAGATAGAGTTTCATGGATATTCCTGCCTGGGTTGGCTTCTAACTATGATCCTCAGAGATCATCCACCTGAGTATATAAGATTAGAGACAAGCCATGGGATTCTAACCTTCTGGATCCTGCCTGAAGTTTTATTGGAAAGGATCAGTTAATTTTGACTTTCACAATGTGGGAGAATTGAAATTGTATTTTGAATTGCAATTATCGTAGATGGCAAATACTAAGCAATTATTCTTGTAAAGGATTTTGCAGATAGACTAACACTTGCAAATGTGCCATGTAGTTAAAATATTATAATATATGTACAGAGATACACATATATTATATACATATGCATAAACTATATGCATACACTATACATGTACATATAATCACAATTTACTGTTAGAAACATAATTTTAATAACTAAATATGCTAAAAGTATACTTCGTGTATTGCTCATATGTTCTTATTGCCCACTTAGTCTTTAATTTCTTGCCAAGGTCATTTCACTCACATAATAACTTCACTGACAATATCACAAAAAGGAATAGGAGGAATCTGAGAAATTGTTCATCTAACCTGAGACCCCCATTTTACATTCATTGTTGCTTTCAGTGTCTTTTACAATTGTGCAGAATACATCACAATCCTCAGTTTAAACTCAAGAAAAATTGAGTAATGAGACAGTATTATGACAAAAATTATTTGCCCTAAGCAAACAAAAACAATCCACAATTAAAATTTGGCCTAAGCTCATATTGTTATAGTATCTCACTTTGTTATCTGATATATTGAATTTATTTGTATTTGGTTATTTGAAATTTGATAGGGAAGGGGGGAAAACCAAGACGAGTGGGGGGGTGTGGGGGGGATGGTAATGGGTACCAAGACATGTGAAAGGGTATCAATGTATGTGAATTAATGCACCTTCTATCTCGCAAATATCATGTAACCCTTTTACTAATCACAATAAAAAAAAAGCAAAAAAAAAGATTATAGGAGAAATAAAGCACAAGGAATAAAAAGCACAAAATCTTCATTTAAAAAAAAATAAAATTTGGCCTAAGGTTGAACAGACATGCTTCCCTCCCATCCTGGCTACTCAGGAGGTGGAGGCAGGAGCACAGAGATTTTAAGACCAACTAAGTCAAAGTTACAAAGACTCTCTTGAAAACAAAATTGTAATGAAAAGCTGAGACTTGACCCACAAACTTGAGGTTCTGGGTTCAATTTGCAGTTCTGCAGGACAAAAAGCCTGTGATTTTTGTATGACTAGAATTTGCCTTATATGAGATGTCTTTTTACTTTTTCCAGTCTTATGGCTTGAACTCAGAGCCTGAGCACTGTCCTTGGGCCTTCTCAAAGGTAGTGCTTTATCACCTGAACCACAGCACCTACTTCTGGCTTTTTCTGTATATTTGGTACTGAGGAAACCAACCCAGGGTTCTGTGTATGCTAGAAAAGTACTCTATCACTATACCACATACCCGGCCTGACAATATCTTATATAGTATTTAGGCATTTAATAGTCTTATGTAAAATCTTGGCCTCTAAAGCTAAAAATAAAGTATCTGTTTTAAAGGCAAAAAATAGAAGAGACAATGTTTCTAAATTTCCTTTAATGTAACTCTCCTTTCTCTCTCTCCCTTTCTTTCTTTCGCTCATAGTCTTAATCACCCATTTTTAAAACTAGGAATTATTTCATCTAAAGGCTTTTTAAAGCTGGGTGCTGGTGGCTCACAACTGTAATCTTTTTTTTCCATTTTTAAAATTGTAATTAATAGAAGGCTTACATTATATTCACCAAATAGAAGGTGCATTACTTCACAAACATTGATACATTTTCTCATGTTTTGATCCCCATTTCCTTCCCCTCACCCCCATCCCTCATATTGTTTCCCCCCCTTCCTTATCCCATTTCAAATAACCAAATAAACATATATACAATATATCAGATATCAAGGTAAGATACTGTAACAATACGAGATAACCAAGGGATAGCAAAAGAGATGAGAAATAACATACTACATTAAGGACAACAATCACTCATTATATGGCTTTGGTTTCTATATCCTGGGGGTCCTTTCATTTAGCATCATCCTACATGGCCTTATGTATCTAGGTTTTGCTCTATTGTAAACCTCTGCTAGGAGAGCCCAAGGTTTATACTAATCATGACAAATGATCACACTTATAATCTTAGCCTCTCGGGAGGCTGAGATCCGAAAATTGCAGTCTTATTTCCAACTAACCACCAAAAAACTAGAAATGGCTATGTGGCTTAAAGTGTAAGAGTGCTAGTCTTGGCTTGAGAGTAAAGCTACTAAGTCCTGAGTTCAACACAAGGACTCACACCAAAGTAAAACAGCAACCACAAATCCACAGCAGCAGCAACAACAACAAAACTCTTTTTAAGACAGTCACCAGTGGATCACTCCTGTAATCCAAACCACTCAAGAGGCTCAGATCTGAGGATCATCTAAACCAGCCCAGGCAGCCAGATTGAAGAAGCTCGTATCTCCAATTAATTACCAAATAGTCTGAGTGAAGGCTTGGCTCTCATGAGTGGTAGAGCATTAGCCTTGCGCACAAAAAGCTTAGGGAAAGAAATCAGGCCCTGAGTTTAAGCCTCAAAACTGACATTAAAAATTAAAACATAAATAAATTAGACTTTTATAACCTCTAGTTACTTACCTCACTGGCTTTCTGTGTACCTCTCAGCATATTTGTAAAATTGTTGTTGCTAGAAATTCTACAGCTGTTCAATGAATAATACAATCTTTGATTGAAATTGGCTCTCATATAAACATATATATAACATTCAAAATGTTAACAGCAGTGTCTCCTATAAGCATAGCAAAATAGATATCAAATAATAGAGATTTCTATGTGTCATTTTCTTTAATATAATATTTGAAGACACTGCATCAGAATTATATATCAATTTGGATTTTCACAGGGGCCACATAAAAGCAAAATACAGTATAAATATATTTTGAAAAGCATGTCAGCATGGAAATGATTAAGAATAACTTATACTTGCTTGAAATGTAATACATTTCTAACATTAAAAAGGAAAAATTATTTGTAAATTTAAGTTATGGATTTTGAGTGATGGTAGGAAGAATAAGAATTGTTCAAATATTTAGGATATTGAACTACTGAAAAAAATGGATATTTTAAGAATCATGTATGCTTAAAAGAAGGCAGTAGAAAACTTGTAGTCATGGTCCATTAGTATACCAAAATTACCCACAAAATACCTGTTCTTTTCTTTAATTTTAGGTTTCCTAATTAATAACCTATATAACTGTGAATCAAATTTAAGTAAAAAAGACATAGAGCTATTCTTTCTTTCATACATTCTTATATCCCATAAATTCAAAACCTGACATTTCTCTTAAAGAGGATAGTTATCTGTTGTATTATTCCTTTCTTCCAATACAATATTATATGTATATATACATAACTTTGATAGATTTTCATAATTACTTTTAGAATAACTTATTTTTCAATTATACTTGTAAGCCTTACCTAGTTCTCCCTTTCATTTTTTATAACTCATATTCAACTTCTAAGAAAATCACATCTAAGTATTTTATGAAATGTGAAATATCTTTTCAGTAAGAATACTTTTTTCTCTTTTCTCTGAACATATATTGGGACATTTATAGGTCTACTATTAAGTATCATAGTTTACTGCTGAACTAATATATCTCATTAGATATGTGAAATCTTGGAATAACTGCTAGCTTTCTAGAAGTCAATTCGATTTTATAAAATAACAGCTATTTCTCACAGAGGGTAGAATTTTCTGTTTCTACCATCAGAAAACATTTAAAGAAAATATTTTATTTTTCCTCTGTACATTAATTATAGCTTGCTAAAGTAATTAGAGACTATTTAAACACTGTTTGAAGTCAGATTCATTTAGACATATTCTTACATGGAGAAAAACTTTTGTTATGAACATAATTTTCATGAAATATCAGAAACAATCACTTCTGTTACTTTTTTTAGTTGGGAATTTATCATATGTGAAGTTTTGCTTTAGTTGTAGAATTATTTAATTAGAAAGCTACATGTATGCTTTGATCTCTGTCATGTTTAATAGTTTCTCCCTCTTCTCATGAGTCCCACATATACAAATATATACATGTACATGCATACACATATTTATTTATCTAATTCTCATTGCAATATTTGCATAATGGGCAAAGCATACTTAAATACTTTACAAAGACCATACATATGAGAAAAGGGTTTCACATTTAAATTGAGTTTACTCCTAATTTTCTGTATTCCAAGCCAAACTGCTTTTGATCTAAATTTACATAGGAGTTACAACTGGTTTAACAAAGATCACAGACAAGCTGGTGAAGAGGAAAATGCTTATGATGTATAAGAGTTCTCAGTTTGTAAATATATATTCTTACTGTGTGTATACTTTCACTGAGTTTAAAATGAAATTGGCACATTAGGAATAATTTACTTTTGTGTATGTCATCATTCCCATGAGATCTATATTATATTTTCCCAGTCATTCCTACATTATAGTGTTCTTCAATTGATGACATGGAAATAACTTTAAAATAGCAACAAAACTAGCTGGTCAATGGCAGTTCATGTAATTCTAGCTATTCAGGAGGCTGAGATCAGAGGATAACAGTTCAAAGCCGGCCTGGACAGGAAAGTCCATGAAACTTTTATCTACAAGAAGTAGTTCTGTGATTCAAGTGGTAGAGGCCAGCCTTAAGCAATTAGGAGCTCTAGGACAGCACTCAAGCTCAGAGATCAAGCAGTAGTTTTGGCAAAACAACAATAAACAAAAAAAACATCAAACAGTAATGATAGAATGATATGAATGTGTATTTGACAATTTCATTGTGTGTGTGTGTGCGTGCATGTGTGTGTGTGTGTGTGTGTGTGTGTGTGTGTGTGTGTGTGTTTTACTGGAGTTTGAACTCAGAGCATGTCACTTGCTAGGAAGATAGTCTACCACTTGAACCATGTCCCCAGCTTTCAAGCATTCTTATGTTTTCTATCACTTTCATTCAGACACATTTTATATTCTAAAATGAAATATATAGAATAATACAATAATTTGCTTCCAGCTGCAAATCTCTTCTAAAGAGGAGAAACTGAATTCATTTTCCTGTAGTTATTTTTCATATATAATCATAATTTACACATACACATGTACACATTGTGAGTATATATGTTATAATCAGAAAGCAATGAAATAAATATAGGACTTCCTAGGCTCCCATTAAACCATAAACATCAGATCTCAGTCTCCTAAATGTTTAGGATTATAGTCATAAGCTATGAGCTACTGGGGGGCCTATCTGGTATCTACCTCTCAATTGAATTATAGTATGAATTTATATTACTATATAAAGCTCCATATATTGAAAGCTCCATGATGGCTAGAAATCTGATGGTGATACTTGTGTCCTCACCCTTATTTAATTCATAGAACATATATACAATATAATAATAATAATAATAATAATAATAATAATAATAATAATGACTGGGAGGGGGTGGGGGAAGGGAAATGGGGACAAAAACATGAGAAGGGGTATCAATGTGTGAGAAGTAATTCACCCACTCCCTGACAAATGTAACTGTAACCCCTCTATACATAAAGAAAGATAGAAAAAAGAATAATAAATAAATATTATATATATTTATAAAAAAAGGCCAGGATTGGTTCACATAGCTGGGATTTATGCAGAGGTACTTCATGCCCCTCTTGTTTGAAAAAACTTACTTAGAGGAAAATTCTTTAATATGGCTAGATCATCTCTTTAATGCTTATAAAAATTTGGGGCATCAAATACCCTTAGAAACTATGGCACTTATTATTGAATATAGGTCAAATTTTCTAGCCTCTTTTAGCACAGCCTGCCTCCCACTAGGAAGTTATGTCAAGATACTCTCTCTTTTATATCCATCTAAAGGATGACATGTTTCTTCCTTCCTTCCTTCCTTCCTTCCTTCTTTCCATCTTCCTTCCTTCTTTCTTCCTTCCTTGCTTCCTCACTCCCTCCCTCCCTCTCTCCCCTTTTTCATATTATACATGTATGTGCATATATATGCATATATACATATATTACATTCCCTGACCTCCTGGAAAATGTTGACTGGATTTCATCACGAGTATTCTTTCTAATGTATGACAATCTTACTTTAACATCTGCAACCATTTATCAGTCTAAATCTCATATGTACAGTTTGGAAAGATGTCCATAGAGAATTAATAGAAATGGTTTTTACTTGTTTTACAAAAGAACAATGTCTATTAAAAACCAAAATAGAGCTCTACCACCTGAGCCTCAGCACCACTTCTGGCTTTTTTCTATGTATGTAGTACCGAGGAATTGAACCCCGGTCTTCGTGCATGTTAGGCAAGCACTCTACCACTAGGCCAAACTCCTGGCCCTATAGTTATTCTTTTAATGAAGTATCTGTATGTGTTGAGTACATATAAATTACTTTTTTGTTTTCTTAATGATTTCTAGCACATTGTAGACATGCTATTATGATGTATGATGCTTCAAAAAATTTGTGGTGATGTACTTTAAACTCTAGGTTTTGTACCTATCAGACAACTACTGTTCTACCTGAGCTATGTCCTCAGCTCATTTTGATTTTAATAGGAGATAACAAAATATGGAGGCCACCCTTGACAATGAAGCTATTTAGGCTTCCCATGGAGCTGTAATGACAAACAGAGATACCACGCTTTGCTCTTTTATTGGTTGATATGAAGTTTCATAAACTTTGTGTCTGGTATGGCTTTGAATAATGATCTACATGATATCTATTTTCAAAATAGCTAAGGAATATAGTGGTTAGATGGGTACATCATCTAAAAGCTAAAGACATATTCAATATTTAATTCTTAAATTATGAAATAAAATGGATATTTATATATGCATGCGTATACAATTACACATAGCTAGACATATAAGGAAATTTCGCATACAGAGAATTCTTGCCTTGAAATTTTAACTTTACATTACCAGAATATTCTCTTACATCTTGCAAGAAGCCGTACTGGTCACTTTTTTTTGAAATCTACTTTTGTTTTAGTTAGCACCATGTCACTCAATGTGTATAAAATATTAGCACAATGGATAACCAATATTTACCTGAAAGTTATTCTGTCAACATGTGAGAGACAGTGTGTAATATCAGAAGATATTCACAATTATTCAACTCTTCATGTAGATATTTTCAGAGGGTCTTTGTTGCTTATTAATAATTAATAGGGGAATTCAAGCTTCATACTTTATTAACTTATCTAACACTAGCCATCCTTTTCAATTCAATTTTATACTAAATTACTTCAATATATTGAACCCTCTGCTAATTTGTGTGTGTGTGTGTGTGTGTGTGTGTGTGGTAGTAAGAGACAAATTTGTTAAATTCTTAAACTGTATCTAGAGTAACTGTGAAAATGAATAATAAATCCAAAAGATAATTATATATGATTTTTAAAGTTATTAAATTCCTCCTGCAAAATTCATGCTTTGAGTTATTAAATGGGAAAAGTGATTGTGAATAGAAACCATTTAATACTATTACATAAATGAGGAAATGTCTTGGCATTTAAGCATTGATAAGAATAAAAACTTTTCCATTGCTATGTAAAACATAGGGTGTGTTAGAAATCTCCACAGTACAAGACTGACTTATAAGGGACTTAGGGGGAACTAAAAGGGAAAAAAATGACAGTAACTTGGCTTACGTAAGGAAATTTTCTATGAAAGGTCACTACTTCCCAAATGTAAATGTTGATTCTTGTTTTATTCACACACAGAAAGAGAAAACAATTCTGCTTTGTGATTGTTTTAAAATCATGCCACAGGAACCCAAAACTTACAACAAAAAATTCCAACAACATATACTAGTTTTTAAAGTTATAATATTCTAGATAACATATCATAGACTGTCTACTTACATTTGTACTCATTTCTTCCTCACTAATACCTAGTGAGATAAACATAATCATTGCCGTTCTTTGTGGGGGCTAATAAACTCATCCCTAGGGGTTAAATAATTTTCACAAGGTTACAACTTGTATTTTAAATTTGACTTTATCTGATTATAAGGAATACATGTTACAATATTATAGAAACAGTGAAAGAGAAATATCTAGAAAAGTTCAAAGGCACACAGAGAATTTACAGCTGTATCCCATAAACTAGTCTCTAGGTTTGGCTTACAAAGCAAAAAGAAATATTTTAGCTTTAACAAGGTGACAAGTTTTGAGAGAGAGAAAGAGAAATCTAGGGGGGAACGAGCTTTCAAAATTTCAAAGCTGTAAGTAGTTGGCCTACAGCCATGGGAGTCTAACCTTCGAAGGTTAAAGATTTCTATACACTAATAGGATAAGACAAATATTTTAGTATGTAGTTTGCTTATACATTAAAACAGTTAGCTTGCATGCTTAGATACTTGGATCATCATAGCTTTATTCAAATGTTCTACATTTGATTCAAACAACTTTACCATGTATGCATTCATTTTTGTCAGCACATGGGCTTGGATTCATGGCAACTCATTTGCTAGTCCGGTGCTCTACTGTTTGAGCCATGTCTTCACTTTTCCTTGTACAAATGCAATCTAGTAAAATTTTCTGCCAGCTCCTCCAAATCTCAGTACCCTAAGAAGCTAGTATTACAAGTATGAGCCACCCAAATGCCTAGTCTTTTTTTTTTTTTTTTTGACACTACTGTGCTTACCCTCAGGACCTGAGCACTGTCCTTGGGTTTTCTCAAGGGTAGAACTCTACCACTTGAGCCACAACACCACTTCTGGCTTTTTTCTATGTATGTGGTACCGAGGCATTGAACCTGGTTCTTCATGCATGCTAGGCAAGCACTCTACCACTAGGCCAAATTCCCCCAATGCCTAGAACTTTTTTTAAAGGAATGAGTCATGATCCATGCCAGCACACACTCTACCATTAGTGATGATAGTGACTACTATAACTAAGTAGTATTTTATTGCATAGTCATTTTGTTACTTAAAAAAAAACTATTTGGGTCTGGGAATGTGGCCTAGTAGTAAAGTGTTTGCCTCACATGCATGAAGCCCTGGGTTTGATTACCTGGTACCACATACACAGAAAAAGCCTGAAGTGGTGCTGTGGCTCAAGTGATAGAGTGCTAGTCTTGAGAAACTCCAACGACAATGCTCAGGCCCTGAGTCCAAGCCTCAGAGCTGGCAAAAGAAACAAACAAACAAAAATAAAGCTACTTTTCTCAAGTGGCTTGTCTTAAATTGTCACTTATTAAATTCTTAGAGATCAGTAGTACTTGGAATGAAGTTACTTATTGGTAACAAATTGAAATTATATATAGTGAGAATGGCTTTTCCATTTCCTAGAGTCTTACTTAAAAATGAGCTCTTTCGGCACCGGGAGTTTGGCCTAGTGGTAGAGTGCTTGTCTTGCCTGCACCAAGACCCGGGTTCAATTCCTCTGTACCACATACATAGAAAAAAAGCTGGAAGTGGTGCTGTGGCTCAAGTGGTAGAGCTCTAGCCTTGAGAAAGTCCAAGGATAGTGCTCAGGCCCTGAGCTGAAGCCCAGGACTGGCAAAAAAAAAAATGAGCTCTTTCTAGTCATCTCATAAAATCTAGGATTCTGTGTCATTTAAGTAGACGATAAAGTTTATGTATTGACAGTTGTTGATTTATTGGTCTATTTACATTGAAAACTCAAGATGATAGTTTACAAGCAGAGGTTTTTCATTCACTTGTTTTTGTTAGGGTGATTCAACTCAAGCCCTTGACTACTAATCTAAACCTACAATTTTAAAGGTTTGACATTTTACAGTGAAAAGATAATATTTTAACTTTTGTTTTTTGTTTGTTAATTTTCACCAAAAATTTTCTAGTTATTAATGTGGTTATAATATGCAATACGTAAAACAGATAAGTAGTCATTAGTAAGGGTAACACAAGTTAATTGCTAATGTCATAGAATATATATTTGGAAAATTCATGTAGTAAACCATTGTAACAATATTTTAAAAATTATATTAGTAAAATGATTTTATTTAGGTAAAGAAACCTAAAATTGGATTCTATAATCAAGTAAGAAAAACGCAAGTACTTTAAGATTTGTAAAACCTAAGAAGTATGTTTAAGTTAGATACACTAAAATTATTCATAGTAGATTCACACATATCAATGGATATGAGTGCTTGTATGTAACAAAGGCTCAGTGTCTTATAATTTATTTTGAGAGCATCTTTGGATACTATACTTTCATGTGCAATCAAAAATTGATTTTTGTAAAATGTAACTATGTCAGTGAGTACATTTTTTTCTAAGAGTAAGTAAATTAATATAAGAAGTGTCTATGTGCTGTGCTGACTTTTGAGTGTCATCATATGGTGTGAAAATGAACAAAATATCCTGTCAAAACACTTCTTACTCTAATGTACAGTAGTGTTGTGGGAGATATTTTCAAATTCTAGAGTGGAGCCAGGCACATTGGCTCATGCCTGTAACCATAGTTACTCAGGAGGCTGAGATCTGAGGATCATGGTTCAAAGCCAGCTTGGGCACTAAAGTCCATGAGACTCTTACATCCAATTAATCACTAGAAAAGCAGAAATAGGGCGATGGCTCAAGGGTTAGACAGTAGCCTTGAGCTGAAGAGGTCAGGGACAATGCCCAGGTCCAGAGTTCAAGTCCCATGACCAGGAAAAAACAAATCTTTGAGAGTGGAAACTAAGTAAACCTTTGAAGGAAATTTGGTTTAGTTTCCATAATTGCTGTAAGAGACATTTTAAATATTTACGTTTTCTTGATAATTTGCAATGAAATTTTGTAGATGCATGTGCACGAGAATGCACATGTGTATGGATGTGTCTATACACAAACAAAAGGAAACTTTTCTCTCCTTAACTTATAAGTAGTAGATGGTAGTAGATATATGTGGCAGGTTTACTAAAATGAAGTCACTGTTAACAATCAGAATCAAGCTGTCATCTCTCCAACACCAGTAGCTTTTAAAATTATGATTTTTCATATTGCCATCACACTACCAAAATTTTGCCAAATTTTAATTATTTTTCCTTGAAAGGCAAGTTTAACTACAACATCTTAATGACCAAAAAGCCAAATATATAAACCCAATTAAAAATAGCTTAGAAATTCTTTTTTAGAAACAAATGATCAAAGAATTCAATATGATCCACAGGATTTAGTGGGAGGAAATGAGGAATCAGAGAATATAATTAAATAAAAACTAATGCTGTTAATTTTAGAAATAATTTAATTTTCTCATATCAAAGAAGAAGACAATTAAAGAGAAAAAAAGTAACCCCAAGAGGCCAGCTGAATTCACATTTGGGGGCAGGTCTGGTGGCTGGCATCCTAGCTCCTATCTGCAAAAGAATGTCTGCTGGCATTGGGCTCCATCAATTCATTTGTGATTTCTAAATGAATTCTGAAGGAAACCACAACTTACTTGAAGATCCCGCTGAATGTTTGTGTGCCTGACTTTTTTTCTCTCTTTTCACAGACAAAGCACTTCCACTGGTCATGGAAAACAGGTCTAAATCCGTGTCTTCTCTGCTTACAAGCCTTGCCTGGGAGCGACGGGAGAGAATGTATACAATCATGAAACAAAATATGGCATTTTCTGAATGCAGCTCACATTACCCCAAATAAACAAACAGGCTCTGTCAAACAACCTTCTTCAAAATGATACCACAATCCTTTATTGCTGCCCAGGCAGAACAAATGCACTATGTCAAAGCATTTTTTTGCAAATAAGAGCCGATTTTAAAATTGAGGCTTGCTATTTGAGTCTGTACAACAAAAGAAAACATTTTAGTACCGTAATTTTGATGAAAATCAATCTTAAAAGCAGCTGGTGAAACTTTAAACAGCTTAGCATCATTTAGTTACCAAGCATATTATTTAATTCTTCATTGAATGTTAGAAATGTCATATTAGATTTTCTGTCATATTTATATTGACCACTTGTATTAGTCTTATTAACAAAATTCCTTGAAATATATTTTATTCCACATTTGTGTACTCTGAAGTCACAGATGATTGCCACCTTTTTATTACAACTATTGTCATTCTGAAAATATTATACTGGAGGTCTAATTTGGGAATAATGTTAAAGGCATAGAAATTTCAAGATATATTGTTTAGGACATGGATTAAATAATTCATTTCATATGAAATTATGTCTGTGCTTTCATCACTACCTTAGACAGAGCCTAACAGTCAAAAGAATCACTTCTTACCTACAAAATAATCTTGTTTTACAGAATGTCTAATATTATTATGTGAGGATTTATCAGAATTCAGTTCTCAAGTGGGAGAAAATGCCATTATTGAAAGCAATGCTGCCTCTAAGTGGCTGGGATTTAACCCAAACCAAAGCATGCTTGAAATCCTGTGAAAAACATTACTCTAACTGTTTGATGTGAGGAAAATTTAAATATGGCAAAGGAAAGACATCAGTTACCACTGTGGTTACAGAGCTATGTCTATGTAATGGGCTACAAAGACTCAAGGAGCCAGAGTCTAAAAGGCAACCTATTTGAAATTCATATATTTGTTCTTTACATTTCTCTTCCCATCTCTTTGTACTCACCACAATTATTTATTATATTAATGGGTGAAAAAATCATGCGTTCATTCTGAACATCTCGAGTACTTGAAATATGGGTGCACAGTGAAATGGCCAAATTAAGCTAATACGAATTGCCTCACTTAATAAAGGATACTCTAGTACTTGAGTACCACTAGAGTACCACAGCTGGTACTCTACCACTTGAGTCAGACTCGCAGTTCAGCACTTGGATAGTGGAGCAGAGATAGTGCCTTACTATTTTCCCAGGCTAATATTAGACTGAAATCCTTCAATCTAAGTAGCTAGGATTATGAGCTTGAGCCAGCCACTGATACTTGGCTATTCCTCCTTTTAACGTAAGTGTTGTTATTGCTGAATTCAGAATAGAAACTTAAAAGAAAAAATAAGTTACATGTTTGTGGTCCTAGGGCTTAAACTCAGGATCTTGGTACTCTTCTTGAGCTTTTGTGCTCAAGGCCATTGCTCTATCACCCAAAACATTCTGGCTTTTGGTAGGTTAATTAGAAGCAAGAGTTTCATGGCTTTTCCTGTCCAGGTTGACTTCTGACAGCAATCTTCAGATCTCAGCTTCCTGATTAGGATTACAAGCGTGAGCCACTAGTATCTAGTCATAATAGTAGTTATTTTTCTAATGGGATTTATCAAATGTTATAATTATACTGTCAAAATACATTATTAGAGAACTGTTTAAAATAAAATAAATATTGATTTTCAGTTTACATAAGTTTTTTTATCAAAATAGTGCAGATTCTTCACTACTTGAAACAACAAAATATTAAATGTGTAATATATTCAGATTAGAATGGCTCCTTCAATGTTAAGACATTAAAAAAAAAGACAAGACTAAAACATTGACTCGATTTAGGTGAAAATAGACAAGGAATATGCACAATATCTTAACTACATAGGAAACACTATGCTTACTAAGGAAAGTGTAATTTCAGTATTTAAGAAATGAGATTTATTCATTCCAAGTGGATGGCATAATATCACGACACCACTTAGAAAGTAGAATCCCATCCTACCTCAAACAGGATGATAACAACATATTTTCAGAGCATGTGTCTATTGGCCCACTTGCTCCAACAAGGCACCACTTTTTCATCTCTACTTCACCCTATTTCCCTGTATCACAAATTTATTAAGCAATTGGTCCATTGGGAGAATCACAGACCTCAGTATCCAATCAGTTCCTCAAAGATTATCCTTTGGTAGCTAAACCTACAACCCAGGGAGATTCTGAGACCACATCAACTTCAGATTATAACACACAGGGGGCCGATATTACTAAGATTATGATAGTTATTGTTTTATATATTCTCAAATCTACACCTGTTAGCATTATTTTAGAGTGAACTTCTACTTTTAAATGTTCGTTCTTTTATCATGGATATTATTTGCATATCCTTAAGCACCTTAAACCAGCAGAAATCACAGTTATTTATGTTCATTTTTATCCCTTAGTTAGGATCTGGTCTCAGCTGGACGGATAACTAAGTCCACTTTCTTGAAACAAATGGGAAAAATTGTACTTTTTATTTTCTAACACCTTGCAAAATACTTCCTCTGAGTCTCCATGCATTCTATATTTCTTAGAATGGGTGAACTCAAATTTACTTCTAATTATAAAGCTTTTTGAATTAGACAATTTGGGAAGATACTTTGCTATTTTCTAAAAATATAGTCTACAAACTCTTCTCTCAAAAATAAAAAAAATAATTTCCTTAAGCATCTTCCCATTCAGATTAACTTTATTTAAAAATGGTAATATGCTAATATTTTAATATCTGTCAAATAAAATTAATATTTTAAAAATAATTTCATATTTTAAAATTCTAGTGTAAGTGAGAAACTGTTATTTAACACATGATTTTTTTTAAATTACTCTATAGAAATAGAGTTGTGATATTCCCACAGTTCAAACTAATGTGGGCATGTTTTGAAGTGCTATTTATTGAGCACTGGTGTCTAAAACATTTTTCAGTAACTTTAAACACATTTCTTACCACAAGTTGAACTCTTCCACCATTTAGTACATCTGGATCTAGCTCAGGCAAGAAGTGATTGCTACACAGTGGAAACAAAATATTATGATGTAAATGTGAAGTAGGAATATGAAAGAAATATCTAAAGGCAACAAATTTGAAGATACCACTATTTTAGAGTGGAAATACTCATTCTTTATAAATTAGGTTATATGCAAGGTTAAGCACAAATTCACATCTCTCTATAGTCATCTAATTTACATTAAATAACCATTTTGTATACCCCCACCCCTACCTCTTGTATTTTTAGTATAGATCCTTGGTTTTAAACACAGGGACTGAAGACTGTCCCTGAGATTTTAGGCTCAAGGTTAATGCTCTTTCACTTGATCTACAGTGCCACTCCAGGCTTTCTTTTTTGGTGCTATTAGGAGAGAAGAATCTCATGTACTTCCTCTTCTAGGCTGGTTTTGAAACTCCCTCCTCAGATCTCAGTCTCCTGAGTAGCTAGGATTACACGAGTGAGCCACTGGCGCCAATAATGTCACCTTTCTTTATAAAATATAACTATATCTAAGAAAAAATCTTCAAGATAGAACAGTTATGATTAGGAAATACGAGAAATTTTGAATATTTTGCCTCTGTGCATATGTTGTCATCTGAGAAAGATAAAAATCCATATTTTAAAAATAGATTTAGGGAGTTTATTGCATTTAATGAATGTAATGAGCTCCTATTTGGAAGCCGAATTATGACATTTGACTCTTGTTTTGTGGCAGACCTGGGGCTCTCCCTGAGATTCTTTGTGCTCAAGACTAGCATTCTACCCCTTGAGCCATTATACCACTTCTGGCTTTTTCTGAGTAGTTTATTGGCTGTAAGACTCTTCCAGACTTTCTGCTTGAGCTGGCTTCAAACCTCAATCCTCAGGTCTCAGCCTTCTGAGTAGCTAGGGTTACAAATGCCTCCAGCCTCTGGCTGACATTTGACTTTCTAAAAGAATCTGTTGAAGATATTTTTTCTTAAAAATATTAAAATCTGTTCCTTACCCTATTATATTTTCAAAATAGAAATTCCATGAACAAATGATTATTGTTCCATCAATTCAAATACAAAATTCTTAGTAAGTGACATTACTAAATATTTGAGTATATATGAAATCGATACTGAAAATTTTTGTTCTTAATTTTCATCAAACTACACCTATACTTTGGGCTTTCTGCAGAAGATCTTGTGTCTTAATTTAGTTGACTAGTTATGAACTATACAATATTTGTTTATAGTTCTGAAGATGATCCCTTTATGAATTTTAAGAGAAATCACTAAGTACCCACATAAAATGAATTGAATTTGAATTAATTTGAATACAAATAAAATGTATATGAAAGTAAAAATTCTCATATGCTGATGACTCTATTTTTACATTCTTTTTCATAATAAAATAGAATATAATTCAGATTATTCCATTTTTTATTATTGCTTTCATCTTCTCTCCAACTTTAAAGAGGAGTTAATGGGTAGAATTCATCATATATAAATGGGCTAATATAGAATTTTAAATGTTAAATTTGTAAATAACAAAAACAAGTTAAATATAAAACACATGTAGACACAGAAAAATTATATAGCTACAACACTTTTACTTCATAAATAAGAATGAAGTGTGTAACTCATCTTTTGATTTTACGCATTATAGAATCGAGCACTTCTCAGATATTTCATGGTAAAATACAATGAACAATTAAATTGATTCTATGTGAAAGGCCTTTTTATAACCTGGCAATGTGGTGTGTTAGCCTTTGGCTATAAAATCTTGTTTGTTTTAGCACAATTAACCTAGGTTTCACTTTTCGAGATATGTTTACAATACAAAAATCTAATTTAAAGGAAATGACCTCACCATTTCTTATCTCTGGAACTGGTTGTTCCATGAATCCCAACCTGTGTGTGAAGCCATTGGTATGTATATTCTCTTCTCTGTTCTAATCTTTCATTTGCAGAGGTATTCTTGTGAGTTAAGTCTTCTTCCTTAACTAGAGAAGCAGTATGGTATATTTGTTATTTGAGGAGTGTAAACCCTTGAAAACAGTTCCACGGAAGGTAACAATTTCATCCCAAGAAACTGACTAAATCATGATGACTAAATCCTATGTAAGAAAAATATTGTCAGTCACTTAACATGGCTTTTGCTAACCTGGCACTGAGTTCAAGCCCCAGGACTGGCAATAAATAAATAAATTAAGAAATTAATTACTTTTTTCTGCTTGAGTTTAGAACTACATCATTTGAAAAAAATGAAGGAAGTGATTCAACATAGCTATCATTTAAGAATACTAATGTTTTATGCCGGGCATGGTGGCTCATCCTGTAATCCTAGCTACTCAGGAGGGTAGGCTCTGAGGATCAAGGTTCAAAGCAGCCCAAGCACAAAAAAACTTAAACTCTTACCTCCAATCAACCTTTAGAAAATGGAAAATGGGAAGTGGGGCTTGGCTCAAGGGTAGAGTGGTAGCCTTGAGCTGAAGAGCTTAGGGACAGCGACCAGGCCAACAAGCCCCATGACCCACCAAAAAAAAAAAAAAAAAAGGAATACTAGAGTTTTAGTTTTCAATTAGGAAACTTAGTTATTTTGATACACAGATATACAGTAGAATTCTTTTAATAAGAAAATTTTACATATATATTTGCACTAGCTTGTCTTTTTAGGCTTATAATATGTAGTGTTAAATTTCTACTCTTTTTCATATAGGTTTTAATGTGTACATGTGAAGCAGAATTTAAATTATATATAACATGGAGCTTAGTTTATGTAAGGCAATCTAAGACATAATTATAATTAGTGCAGATTAATTATGCAATTATAGAGTTTCATTCTATGTCACTATAACATTTTTATACATGCCTAATACATGGGTATAATATATGCCACATTTCAGGGAACATTGCTAATGCTGCATTTCAATGACAGGAAATGTATTACAAAGAGATGGGTATGGAAAATACAGAAGGTGAGAAAGTTTAATGTATATATATAATGCATAAGGAAAGAAAAATTAAATTTAACCTTTAAAGCATAAAGACTCTGATGAACAGTTGAGCCTCAGGTTAAAATTTTACTTATGTTTAATACCTGAAAATATAACAAGTATACTTTAGTTAAAATCATCTCTGCTTTTTGTTTTCAAAAGTAGTGGTATAGGCATATTCTAGCAACAGTTACTTTTTAAAGCATTATGCTTTGAATGTTTTCTTTAACTCTACCATAACACATCATAAACCCTAAGTAGCATTTACATCAGACTGCAGACAATGTTCAGAACAATTCCCAAAGTAAAGAAGAAAGATTCCACTATAAGGATCCCACTCATACTAGTCATTTTATCCCCAAACCATAGATTGATCTGTTGGCACAAGCTCAGTGTAAGAGACAGAATGAACACAAAGGTGAGACTGGTTAGATGTAATTGAAAATTACTGAAGGAGGTGAGGATGTCCCTGCAAGGCAGAAGGACATGCAGAAGTCCTTTTGGTGCTGTGTGTATAGAGACTAATGGAGACCTGGATTATCTGACATTATCTGTTCATTTAGTCGGGACACCTAGTAAATCTCTCCTTTCAGTATTAAAGGAAGCATCATCTGATCCGAAGTCTGATAAAGCCTTTATCTGTGTCCATTCCTATTTCTTTGTGTCTTGCTTCAGTTCCCTCAATCACAAACCTGAGAAAATAAGTCATATGTGTGCTTGTGTGTGTGACTGTGTTTGTGTGTGTGACACACCAATACTAGGCCTTGAACAGGACCTAGGAACTGTCCCTTACTTTTGTTTTTGCTTGTTTGTTTGTTTGTTTGTTTTCCCGCTCACAGCTGCAGCTCTGCCATTTAAGTCACATCTCCACTTTCAGCTTTTGGATGGGTAATTGCAAGTAGTGTCTCAGATTTTTCTACTTGGGCTGCCAGTGAGCTGTCTGCAATCCTCAGATCTCAATCTCCTGTGTACCAAGATTAGAGAGTAAGGAACCAGCATCTGGAAAAAGTTTTTTCTTTCAGTCTTGCCATCTTTATTTTACTATTTTTTATCTATGCTTATCTATTTTAAAGCACACATTATTCATTTATAAGAAAATAACCTTTTTGCAAGACTTCTTGTTTTCCACATCTTAAACCTGACAAAGACGTTGGCATCACTTAGTTGTATAAGGCTGTTCCATAGTGACTTGTCCATTATATACACACTGCATTGTGATCAGAGTCATCTCTTCCATCCTTTTCTCTCCCATTTCTCTCTTCCCTTTGACTTCCCTTGTTCCATTTCCACAGGTGTATGCAGATTCTTCTGAACATATTTCCCTTCCTTCCTCCTCTGTGTCTGCCTGTCTTTCCACTATCACCAGTACTCAGGTCTGGGCATGGTTCAATTTCAGAATGTTCTTTTTTTATTCTTAATATTTTTCTTTTTCTTTTTACTTCCTTTTCTTTTTTTCTGTCTTAATCTTCCTTTATTTTTTTCTTAATCTTCCTTTCTTCCTTCTTTTCCATTTTCTTTCACTTTTTTTGTGTGTGAGACTTGAATTCAAGGATATCCATCTTGTTATTTTTCTTAATGGCCAGCATTCTACCACTTGAACTATGACCTCTATTTCTGGCTCTTTGCTGATTAGTTGGATGAAAGAGTTCCTTAGATTCGTCTTCGCAGATTATCTTAGACCCTTGATCCTAAATCTCAACATGCTGAGTGGTTAGGATGATAGTTGTTTTTAATTAATCATAAGTTCTTTCTTCTAATTCTAATATATATTCCCTTGCCCATCCACTAATTTTTGTTTCTACTGTACTTTTTAAAAGTAAATCCTTTTCTCTGCGCATGTAAATTTACAAATATGCTAAATATATTCCAAACAGCAGGACATCTTTTATAATTTATGGATTGTTCAACCCAATTTAATATATTATATAGGACATAACATTTTAGGACTGAATCTAGACTCTCCAAATATGCTCACATCCACAATAAAATTCTGTAAGGAGAAATGGATTCTGTTTCTTTTCCTATACTTTTTATTCCCTCCTTAATTTATCATAACCTGATTTTGCTAAATAGAAATTATACTCCCTAATAAGGCCTAAGATGTATATATTTATTCCCTATTGATTTCTCTACTGCATTCATTTCATAGTCCATTTTCTTCAGAGAGTTTCATAAAGCTCTCTTCTCTGCAGATCTTTCAGATATCAGATTTGGAGTGCTCCCTTTCAGATAATTTCTATAGTATATAGATGTTGATCCTCCTAGTTTTACACATATTGAAGTATTTCTATTCTACTCCTAGTACTGTGCTTGCTTCTAAAGCTACTTGGCTGGAGAGATAGGGCTTCTTTTGTAGAGAGCTAGTTATTGTCAGCTTTTACTGAAAATACCTCACAAATTCATCTGAACTTTAGAGAGACACCTTGTACTTATTATCCTCATGTCACTAAAATCTGATTTTCTCCCTCAATTTCCAAGTTACCCACAGACTTTCTGTAGTTAGCCATGAATACTCATTCCCTAAAAAGAAAACAGATTTGATTTACCTTCTAGATGCCCTCTATCCCTCTAATTTGTTCTCCCTCATCCATCTATTCCACACCATTTTACTTCACTTCCAATATGAACAGGAATGAGCAGGCTTGTATGGGACATGTGCGGGTACATTTATTACCTGTCACAATAAGAGCTACCTGTGTCTTAATCTGAGATCCTCAGCATTCTCCAGATAATTCCATATCACCTGGAATGTCTTGCTATCTGTGCTTCCTTTTCTTCTACATTTACAGTGATTCTGAGGATATTTATTGTTAAACCTTCATCCACTGTTCCACTTTCTTAATCCGACAAGCTTCTTGCTAGTAAGCAAAGCTGTCTCTACTTGTCTTAACTTAATGCATCTAGTCTTTGTCAAGTGGTATCCTCATGGTGCTTTTTCATTGGCCTTGTACATAAATTAACAAACTTTGAGGATTTTTTGAGATGATTATTTTACTGATTTCTGTAGCGTGCTGACTGTATCATGTTAATGTTACGTTTTCTTTCTTGAAAAGCTTTTTTTCTTTTTCTGGGCTTTGTTTCACTATGGTCTTCTGCTTTTCTCCAGTCTTTCTTTCAAGAGCTCCTCTTCCCTTTCTATCTCTTTCCCACTCTGAGCTCTTCTTTGGAGTTCTGCCATGGTCTCCTCTTGTTACTTGACTGCACTCTCTGTAAGATTATCTTATTTGTATTCAGTTATCTGAGATAAGTATGTTCCCCAAAGATTGAAGGCTTCTTGTCAATGCAGCATTGTTTATAGGAGAATTATGAGGGCTCTAACCTCATTATTGGACTCTTCCATTAATAGATTCAGGCTGAATGGGCTTATCACAGGAGTTTCAGTCAGAAGAGAGAGGTACTTCTTGTGGGTTCTAGAAGAGTGGACCTTGTTGTCACTGTTCCTATTTGCTCTTTCTGCATCCTGTCAGGTGGTAAGCTGGTTTCTTCTAACTCATGCTTTCCTTCATGATGTTTTTGCTTGACTTTGTACCCAAATGGTTGGACTGAAGCCTATAAATCCATGAGTGAAAAGAATTCTTTCATCTTTTGTAATGATTGTCTCAGAAATTTTGTCACACTGATACAAAAATGATTAATAACTCTTCTCAAACCTCGAAAGTCTCAATTTCCCCAGTAGCTAGGATTTATAGGTATGAGCCACTGTTACCAACAGGCTTAATAGAAGTTCTTGATAACACAATGGTGCTCAGCAAATATTGGTGAGATGAAAGATCATAGTTGATTAAAGCTCTCTATGCTCTTAGACAAGTAGGGCTAGATAGTAGAGAGATTTTTAGCATGTAGACAACTGTTTGTTATGAGAAATAATATCTAAAAAAGTTAGCTTTTTCTTCTGTCAGTCTTGGGACTTAAACTCTATATCTGGGTTCTGTTTCTGAGTTCTTTAGCTCAAGGCTAGTGTCCTCTCACTTTAAGCCACCATGCCACTTCCAGTTAATCAGAGGTAAGAGTCTCACAGACTTTCCTGCCTGAGCTGGCTTTGAACCATGATATTATATCTCTGCCTTCTGAGTAGCTACCAGAGACCTATGTCAGCCACCAGAGCCTGGTGATTAACTTACTTTTCAAAGTCGCAATTAAACTGAATAAACACAGAAAATTTAAGGTAGTAAATTAAAACACCAAACAAAAACTACTCCTTTATAGGTCCAAAATGTACATCATCGTATAAGAAGGTAGTTCAATTTTAAGACATTCACCAAAAGTAAAATAATTTAAGCTTAATGCAGATGTTATTCTTTTCTTGACGAAAAGCAAAATAAAAATATTTGCTGAACCCATATGCTTCAATTAAAGAACTTTACTAAATTTTAATGTAGCATACTATTCTGTAATGAGGTGATTAAGATTTGATTATTATTTAAGGCACACCAAAAATAAGCTAGGTATTTTATTTTTAACACATATGCTAACTTTCCCATGACTATTTCTTTTTCCCCTAATGGCTTTTCTTAGTAATACAATTTTGAAGTATTTTTGGTTTCATGGATGGAAATGAGTTCATTTCTTTTACAAAAAGCTTTGGGAGGACATGCTTGCATCTAAACAAAATTTGTCTTTACATGATGGAAAATCTACTTTTTAAATCCTGATAAATGATTGAGTGTAGCATAGGCTGGAAATGCTAAACATTTAATTATAAAATATACATGGTCTAAGTGTGTTTATTAAATGAAGTTATTGCATCACATACATCACAAATAAAAGCTCAAGTAAAACTGGAATTTGGCAAAATGTGCTGCTAAAAGAATTTTTAATTTTATTAACATCTATATAAATACTTGTTGATAGGCTGTTTATGGCTTCTTCCTTAACCAGATCAATCTGCTGCTGGAAAGTTGTCAGGCCTGGCAGGAAACCAATAACTCTCTGAGAGCCATTTGTGTGTGACAAGCAACATCCCTATTCTTTACAAAATACATTAGGTCTATGTGTAATTGACCACTGAGGAAAAATGACTTCATGGGGGAAAAGATGATTGTCAGTACTAAAGTTTAAAAACAGAAAATTTGGGACTACGGCCAAAAGCTAGATGCAAGGTCAAAAGCTAATTTCAGCATGAATCATTTCTTTACATATTTCACTATATTTTATGGAAGGGAGGAGAAAGAAAGTCATAGAATGAAAAGGCCTGATAGTTTTGACATTTGAATTTTTTTTAAGAATCTGTTTGGGGTAAAATAGTATATAAGGTACATGAATGACCCTTATGAAAGCAAAGTAAAAGTTAAGCTAGCCAATTATCTTTTAAAATATTTGGATTGTAAAAAGCTTATTTTCAATAAAAATTGCTGGGTTTCATTGAATCCCTCTAGAATAACAGGAAAGTCCTTTAATGAGTGTATGTAGTTGTGTTTATTTTGGAATTATAATGTCTGTTGTGTATAGTTATACATAAAAGCTAGTATCTTTTACTTATTTTTTATTTTTGGTTTGCACTGTATCTCCTAGTGTAATATAAGCAATGCTTCACATTCTCTAATGACAGTAACATATTTCAGGAAAAATAAAATCTTAGGTTATTCAAATCATACGTAAATGAATATATCTCCATTATGGTTGTTGCCAAGGTGACAATGAGCAGGACAAATGAGACACTTGCTTTAGGAACAAAACTGAAAAGTGTGCCAAAGAACCTGAGGATGAGAATAAGTCTCCTATTTGACTGCAACGTTAGCAAATCAAAATCAATGCAAAAATCCATGAGGATCAAAATATCAGAGTGAATAAAGACAGAAGCAGTCACTACACTGTGCCAAAACTTTGTCAGAGCCTTGACGCCAAAGAAGAAATTGATAATACTCATCCTGATTCTACCTGTTATGCATTCATTTATAAGTAATGCTAAACAGCTAAAATGATCACAGGATATTGGTTTTAGAATTACACACTCATCATAAAGTTTTCGATTGCCCTCTATTAAATCCTATGTATCTGGCATGGCACTGGTTTTTCCATTATAAAAAGGTGAGAATGAGAAGTTTAAAATAACTGACTTAGTCCATAAAAGTAAGTGGTATGCCTCATCCCTCTTTGTATCTTCCTGGGAAATGACTTCAAAAGATTGGTTTTTCACTCACAAGGTTCGTGATATCACACAAATTATTTGCCTACTCTCTGTTTTACCGTTCTCATCTTTCAACAAATATAACTACCACGAAATAAACAGATATAGTACAGAATCTAATAATTGCAGTCATATTTTTATTATTTTTTTTAAGAAAAATGATGTTTTCCTTAAGATTATCTCACTTGACACAGGCTAGGATTCACCTTGTCTGAAGGAGAATCTACTTGTATGGGTCTCTAAACATCAGTTAGCTCAAGATTCTCAACAATCACTAGCCTACAGAAAACATTACAGTATTAACCCCAAACCAAGACAAAGCAGTTTTGTGACAGTGAATGTTGCAGTACCCCAAATTTGGAAACAGATACTTTTAAAAAGTGTATGTTGTTTCATAACGAATAAGGAGTTTTGTATTTCTTCCATAAAAGAAAAATCAGTTTCTAAGAGATAAGACAAGTATATGGTCCTAATTGTCTTTATTTCCAAGAAGCAATTGCTTATAGTTAGAACCATGAAGGAGGTTCCTTTGACAAGATTCTCTCTTGTTTCACCTTTCAATTTAATTATCCTTGGAAAATAGTCCTCTGTCTAACCTGAACTCCCTCAGGGAGTGTTAATATGATGGGTTATCTAAACTGGGGTCCAATCAACCAAATAATGGAGAGCGATGATGTGAATACCTTGGTTAGCAAAATAATATGATCACAGAAACCACATGAAGAATATTGCCGTCCATTTTTTGTGCAGTTGTGCACTTCAGATTCCTGACAAAATGTTTTTGTTTTATAGATGCTAACCTTTTTCTATTTCACTATTGTTCTTTATAAAAAATATTCATACTGATGCATAGTTAATATTTAAAAGTCAGTCTGCTTTCTTCTGCTGTTTTTTCCTCTGAGAATGCTTTTTGTTTCTATCTGAATCAGGATGCTTCTCATTTTTCTTAGTATCACTCATTTATACCATGAGAGTTAGAAAATGGATTACACTGGGTTTGAAATCATTGGGAAAAAAAAAACTGGGGACATGATTTGTGGCCAGGGTAAGTTGAAGTTTGTTAAGTATCATATTTATGTTTGAGATAGTGCGGGTATAAGTCCATTTATTAGACTGGATCTTTTAAAAATATCTATTCTATAAATTACTGGAAGAAATGGCATTAAGTGGAATTCTATGCTCCCATCAGAAAGAATGACATTGCCCCATTTCCCTCATTTGTAATAATTAGTACACATCTAGGACTCTCCTAGCAGAGAGTTACAATAACTCAAAACCTAGATACATAAGGTCATATAGGATATGGCTAAATGAAAGGATCTCTAAGATATAGAAACAAGAGGTTTATCTTGCGTGATAGTTCTTAATGTACTATGTTATTTCTCTTCTCCACTTTTGCGCTTTGGTTAATCGCATATGTCTATTTGTTTATTTGAAGTAGGAAAGGGAAAGGGGAAAACACGATTATTGGGAGGGGATTAGGGGAGGGAAATGGGGACAAAAACATGAGAAGGAGTATCAAGGTGTGTGAAGTAATCTACCTACTACCTGGTTAATGTAACTGTAACCCCTTTATACATTAACTGGACAATAAAAAATAAATTAAATTTAAAAAAGAAATGGCATTAAAAATCTCCTAGTATAGATTTGGACATTTCTCCTCTCCTTAGTACATCCTTCATTTCTCTTCATATTTGCCAGTCCTGGGGCTTGAACTCAGAGCCTGAGCAAAGTCCTTTCTCAAAGCTAGAGCTCTACCACTGAGCCACAGCACCACTTCTGGCTTTTTCTCTGTATGTGGTATTGAGGAATCAAACTTGGGTCTTTATGCATGAGAGGCAATAACTCTACCACTTGGAAAAACTCCTGTCCCTCCGTTCATACTATTTTTGAAGCTGTGTTATACTTCTTTATAAGTATTAAAATCATATTCTCATCATTGTGACAAAATTCCTGACATTATAAAAACATATTTAAAATTATTTAAAAACCTTTTTGGTGTTACTGAAGTTTAATCTACTATGCTTATTACTCTTGCTAGGCAAATGCTCTCCCACTCTCCCCTAGTCTTTTTGCTTTTGGTATTATTATTAATAATTATTATTTATCATCTTACATTTGTCTCCTGAATTGTTGGAATTGCGAGAATGTGACATCCTGCTTAGCTTCTGACATGAGCAACTTCAAATAGGAAAGATTCACTTTGGCTTGCGGATTCAGAGTGTTTAGTCCACAGAGGCCAAGACATGTGCTTGGGCATAATAACCTGGAAAGGGGAACCCGTGACAGAGGTGTTCCTTCATCTCATTTTGACAGAAAGAAAAGAGAAAAGAGAGCAGATGATGAGTGCAGATTAAAAGTGTGCACTTCTTCAAAGACTTGACCCTCTGAGACCCCCTTTCTTCAGCTAGACCCTACTTCTTCAAGTTTCTACAACCTCTCCAAATGGCACTACCATCTGGAAACCCAGAATAGAATACAGAAGTATGTGAGGATAGTTCATATTCAAAGCATAATGTTCTGCCTAGATCCTCCAAAGACTCATGCCTGGCTCATAATCCAGAATGAACTTAGTTCATTCCAAGAATTCCCCAAGTCTAATCACTTTCGACACTCTTCAAAACACCAACTTCGAAGTCTACTCTGAGACAAGGCTGTGAGAGCCCCTGTAAAAACAAACAGGCTACATATTTCCCACATATATGACCTTGAGAATATGTTCCCATGGAACAGGAAAATAGGGAGAAATTACCAGGAAAAACTGAGATCAGTTCACTCTTATAGCTCTGGCATCTAGAAAGTGTGGTGGGTGTGATACGAAATCCAAAGGGCTGAGGAAGCCTCACCATCATGCTTGCTGTTGGCTGCCTGTATCAGCCCCCTCCTCGATCTCTCCCTCGCCCTCTTTCTCTCCCTCTCTCTCCTCCCCCCTCTCTCTTAGTCTGGATACACTTATTGCCTATTGTTACCCTGGACAGATATTCCCAGTTTATTGCTTCTCCAACATCCTTGCATCTCTACAACAGCTTAGACTTCAGTCACCCTCAACATCATCCTCACAGGGCCTAGTTTTTATTCTGACATAGCCACACATTCCCTGGTCTCTCAGACTTCCCTTTGAGTCTCTATGACCCTGTAACTCCTAATTTTACAAGTCTGAAAATCCAGCATTAGTCCAATAAAGGTCTTCTGCCAGCTATTGCAAAAAGTAGGCCCTGTTGGATAGTGGCTGCAGAATCTGCTTGGTCCCAGGAAAGCTGAGCCAGTGAGAGGTCTTCCCAGACAATCTAGTGTGACCAGGATGCCCTGGAGGCTCTGTCTCTACAAAGCAAAGTCTTTTAAATGGCTTTGCACATTCACAGCCTCCAGCAGTCAATTTAGACTATTGGTTGGTTTAGTTCATTCCAGAGTAGTCTCTCTAGGCAGGCAACTTCCTTACTGTATTCAGGAAAGACTCAGCTTATTTTCACTGGCTCTAATCTCTTTCTCCAGTAGTTTAGCCTCAGATTTATGTGAAGTCTTTTAAATAAACTAGAAGTTTTATGAGTCTTTCAACTCGGAATTCCTTCCTTCTTTCTTTCTTTCCTTCCTTCCTTCCCTCTCTCCCTTTTATTCCCTCTCTCCCTCCCTCTTTCCTCCTCTCCCTGGCAATATATGGCAAGCTATGCTGGTGCCCTATCATAAGAGACATGTCTCTAACTTACTCATTTTATTTTCTTTGTGGAATAGGATTTGTCTGGGTTGGTCTTAAGATTTCTTGTCTCCAATTTCTGCCACACCACATAGAGCTTCTGCTCATTTGCAGAGCTGTAAACTACTAAAAGAAGCTAGCAATGACTATTCAACCAGTTGAATTTTGAACTGGCTCTAAATTTTCTTCTTTACCAAATTAATTAGTGTATTTGCTTTAGTCTTTCTTTCTTTCTTTCTTTCTTTCTTTCTTTCTTTCTTTCTTTCTTTCTTTCTTTCTTTTCTTTATCAGCAAAAATTGTCCAAGGATAGTGCCCAACCTCTGAGTTTAAGTCCCAGGACTGGCAATTAAAAAAAAAAAAAAAAAGAAGGGCAAGGTGAAGCATTTCCATTTAAGATTTAAGAGGAGATAGCACAAAGGGCAAACATGTTCTACCTTTTGGTCAAAATCATTCTGCTTCAACTATGTCATCCTGTACCAGTGTTAATTCCAAATGGGTCAAAGGCCTTTAGATAAAAGCAGATGCCCTGGAAACTTTACAAGAAGGAATAGGATATACACTAGGTCACCTAAGCACAGATCAAAACTTTCTTAATAAAAACCCAGAAACACAACAGATTGAAGGAAGTTAGGACAAATGGGACTGCACTAAACTGAAGAGCTTCTGTATGGCCAAGGACATAGCTAACAAGTTAAATAGAAAGCCCACAGAGTGAGAGAAGATCTTCATTAGCCACGCAACAGACAAAGGCTTCATATATAAAATATATTAGCAGCTAAAAAAATTGAATCTCTCCAAAAAAATCGTCAAAAAAACAACCATCCCATTAAAGGATGGGCTAAAGACTTAAAGAGAGACCTCTGAAAAGAGGAAATAAGAATAGCCTATAGACACATGAAGAAATGTTCCACATCTCTGGCCATAAAAGAAATGCAAATTAAAACAACTTTGAGATTATACCTCACTCCAGTTAGAATGACCAATAACAAGAAATCTAATAACAACAGATGCTGGTGAGGATTTGGCCAGGAGGGATCACTACTACACTGTTGGTGGGAATGTAAACTCAATCAACCATTATGGAAAGCAATATGGTGGTTCCTCAAAAGACTAAACATAGAGCTCCCCTATGACCCAGCAATTCCATTCCTTGGCATTTACCCAAATGTCCAGAAACAAGTCATACTTAAGCCACTAGCGCAATGATGTTCACTGCTGCACTATTTACCATAGCGAATATATGGAATCAATCCAGATACCCTCAGTAGATGACTAGATCAAGAAGATATGTGGTACTTATATGCAATGTAATTCTTTGCTGCCATCAGAAAGAATGACATTGCCCCATTTGTAAGGAAATGAAAAGATGGAAAAATCACATTAAGTGAAGTAAGCCATACCCAAAGGAACATTGGCTCAATGGTTTCCCTCATTTGTAATAATTAGTACACATGTAGGACTCTCCTAGTAGAGGATTACAACAGCTCAAATCTTAGGTACATAACGTCATATAGTATGAGACTAAATGAAGGGATCTCTAGGATATGGAAACAGGAGGTTTATTTTTGTAATTGTTGTTCTTAATGTTATTTCTCTTCTCTTCTTTGGTCCTTTGGTTAATCTCATATTGTTATTGTATCTGACTTTCTTACCTGGTATATTGTATATACATTTATTTGTTTATTTGAAATAGCAAAGGGAAGGTGGGGAAATAAGATGAATGGGAGGGGATTAGGGGACAGAAATGGGGACAAAAACATGAGAAGGAGTATCAATGTGTGAGAAATAATGTACCTAGTATCTGGAGAATGTAATGGTAGCCTCTCTATACATTACCCTGATAATAAAAAATAAAATAAAATGAAGAAAAAACACTCTGCTTCATAATACTTTTGGAGCATGGAAACACATGTAGCCAAAATAGATTTTAGTTTGTACATCATATTGAAAAATCATATGCACTGAATAGTCACAGATACAGTTATTCTCCAAGATGTATGAAAAAAATCTGTTCTTCAGAAAGTACTTGCCATAGGAAAAGTACAGAGCTGTGAAGCACTGTGGTTTCTAACCAGTTCACATGTAGTTTTCTATGGCTAGAGTGTTTATTGTGTTTTGTCATTCCCATAATTTAATATAAGAATACGTTTAGAAGAAATGGACAAAATCCTCTGAGACCAAATACGGATAATTGTATTTCAAAATTATTTCATATTTTCCAAAAGTTATCCACAGGAGAAAAAGAAATTCTGTGTTATTTACTGCAGCTGGTATAGTAAGAACATTATAAAAGGTCATTAATTTCCATACTGAGAAATATATTAAAGGGCAGTTCATGGGAAAGTATACCTTCTTGGTGAAATAGAAATATGATGGGCCTTAGTGTCAAAGAGACGATGAGGTTAAAATTGTAGTTAGTTTTACACAAATTCAAAACCACAAATCAATTTCATTCTCCACAAATGACAATAATTATGTTTTTATCTCAAGGATGTTATAAATATATAGTTATATACATAGCATCCCTCTATAGCATTCTATTTGTTCAACAAATGGCATTCTATCTTTTCTATTGTAACAGCTACTTAACATATTAAAAATATGGCTCATGCCTGTAATCCTAGTTATTCAGGAAGCTGAAGTATGAGGATCATGATTAGCAAACTTAGGCAGGAAAGAATGTGAGACTTTTTCACAACTAGGAAACCTGAAAGGAAGACATAGCCTAATCCCTGAATTCAAGCCCCAAGCCTGGGACATAAAATACATATACATACACAGACATATGTATGTATGTATGTATGTATGTATGTATGTATGTATGTATGTATGTATGTGTGTGCTTTGGATTCCAACATATTTACTAGAGCATATACTGTTTAACCACCAAGACTATGGTAGAAAACTTGATTTTGTGCATTTACTATAAAGATTGTCACAAATTTGAGTAAACTTTTTCCAATGTAAAGTGAAAACACACAATTATTTTCTTTTTTGTAGTGAGGAAATACATACAACAGACAAAGGCCTCATATCTAAAATATATCAACAGCTCAAAAAATTGAATCATTTAGTTTTACTTACTGTAGTTTAAATATCTGTTGCTAATGGTATTCCAAAAGCATTTAGTGGAAAACTCTAGAAATAAATTAATAATTTAAGCCAGGCACGGTTATTTCACACCTGCAATCCTAGCTACTCAGGAGGCTCAAATCTGTGGATCACGGTTCAAAGCCAGCCCAGGCATGAAAGTCCCTGAGACTGTTATTTCATATTAACCACCAGAAAACAGGAAATGGTGCTGTGGCTTAAGTGGTAGTGTTAGCCTTGAGCTGAAGAGCTCAGCGACAGTGCCCAGGCCCAGAGTTCAAGTCCCTCAAGTGAAAAAAAAGAAAGAAATTTCAAATTACATGTCATTCTGAGCAGTACGGTGAAATCTCTGTCTAGTTTTAATTCATTTAATTCATGTAAGACAGGAGTCATTCAGTATATTCATACAATATGCTACCCACTCATTAGACACTTTGTAGTTATCTTTGTTATTAGATTAAACCTGTGGCCTTATTCTTGCTTGTTAAGATACTTTTAGGTAAAAATAGAGGTAGAAGATAGAAAGATGAAAGACATAGAGATAGATGACAGATAAATAGACAGACAGACAGACAGACAGATGATAGGATCACTTTCTTTATTCATCCCATCAGTTTTAGGATCCAAGGTAGGGTCCTATCTTGGTTATTATGAAATAATAAGGCAACGTATATTTTATACTAACTAATATTTTTTTTTCTGATAGATGCCTAAGACAGGTATTACTGCATCATAGGTTGTCTTTGCTTCTTTTGAGAAGTAAGTGTTAGGGTTCCTTTTGACCTGAAACCTCTTTTTTTGTTGTTGTTTTTGTTCATCATGGGGCTTGAACTCTGGGCTGGGGTGCTGTCCCTGAGCTCTTCAGCTCAAGACTACAGCCTTATCCCTAGAGCCACAGCGCCACTTCTGGTTTTTTTGTTGGTTAATTGGAGAGGAGTCCTGGACTTTAGTGCCCAGGCTGGCTTTGAACTGGGATCCTCAGATCTCGGCCTCCTGAGTAACTAGGATGGCAGGTGTGAACCACCACGCCCAGCTTGTTGTCCTGCTCCTGTTGATGATCACTATGACTACAGTGAGTTGCAGTCTCAAAGTTATATTTGACTTACATTTCCTTTATGGTCAGGGATGTTGCGCATATCTTTTATTTTCTTTTACATTTGCTCTAATAGTTCCCTTAATTCTCTAATAGTTTCTTCTTTTCTCCTTCTCCTTTTCCTCCCCCTCATCTTCCTCCTCCCCCCTCCTCCTCCTCTTCTTCCTCTTCCTCCTTTTCCTTTTCCTCCTCCTCCTCCTCCTTCTTCTTCCTGTCCTTGGGCGTTTTCCTCAAGCCTAGCACTCTACCACTTGAGCCACAGCACGACTTCCTGCTTTTCTGTGTATGTGATACTGAGGAATAGAACCTGGGTCTTCGAGCAAGCTAAGCAAGCACTCGAAATTTTTATTCCTCTTATATTTTCTCTCATTTTACTTCTCTTGTTTCCCACCACTTTATTCTTGTGTGTTTCCTCACTGACAGCAGCATTACAGGCATACAGAGAGTATCTTTGAGGAGAGAAAAGCAGCTTAGTTACAGTGTGTAAAAATATTTCTTCAAAGGGTCATTCCATTAATAATATCATCACTAAGCACCAAATGGAATATTAAACATGTGTCATAATGTTGATTCCAACCATTTTCTTTTTCCTAGCTTTTTTGGTAGACTCCAAATGACTAAATGTATACTATACTGATAGCAACAGTTGCAGGCTTCTTTGAAGCATTTGTGTTGACACATATTCTGGATTTTCAGCTTACTTTACGTTTACACAATATTCTTGCCTTACAAATACTGTACTTGTACTTGGTTGAATTTGAGCTTTTCTACCTTGTTCAGGCTCTTTCCCTTAAAGTAGCAGTTTATAGTAGGCTTGCATACTGCAAGTAACATTGCCTTACTAAACCAAATTTCTTCACCTGCGAAACCTGGAGAACTAAGCACTTCCTCGGACTCACTCTCATTGTTGAATCACTGGAAGCTTTATGTGTAAAAGGGGATTCCATTAAAAAAATTTACATTTCAGGACAGGGTGACTGATTAGCAAGGAAGGCCAATGAATGGCCCCTGCTAGACAGATATGAGTTTTCCAGTATTCAGTGTCACAAACTTGGGAGTGAGTTTTCAGAGAAACTAAGAAGACATAATACCAACTATTTACTAGATAAAAAAATGTTTTTGAAGCTGGGCCCTGGGGGCTCATGCTTGGAATCCTAGCTACTCAGGATGCTGTAATATGATTATTTAGTTTGATGATAGCCCTGGCAAGAAAAGCTTGTGAGACTCTTACCACAAAAAGCTGGAAGTGGAGCTATGTTTCAAGTGGTAGGAGTGCTAACTCAGGGACAGCCCACAGGCCGAGTTCACGCTGTGGGACTGGTAAAAACAAAACAATAAAACCGTTTTTCAGTATTTTAACTTACAAAGATTTTTATGTACTTTGCCAACAAGCAAGCTGTCCTCTATTGAGTCAACTATTATGTGATATGAGATTGTGAGATCTGAGAATTCAATTGTAAAACCATTCAATTAATAAATACCAAATGATAAATACTTTCACTAGCACGTTTTGTGTCTTTATATATTTAATAGTTCAAAGTGATGCATATATATCACAGAAAATCTATTCAATATAACATCTTTGTCATATGAAATGCAAATATATAAAAATCAATACCAAAAATTGTGTAGCATAATTAATACTCCAATATAATTTTGGTGTATTTGCTATAAACTTTAAAATTTTTGTTGAGTGCCAGCTATTTGCCACAGATTACTGTAAGTCCTGAGAATCTTGTGAACCAAGAGACGCTGAATGTGAGGTAGTATATACAAAAAAGACATTCTCCTTAGCAGTTACCAAATTTGTAAAATTTGATGTGAAAAGCACTGAGAGTAGATAATGCTGGTCCTGGGTGCAATGGAAGACATAGGAATGGGATTATTCTTTCGTAAAGTAATATAGGGTGTGTGGTTTTCTTTTGTTTGGGCAGTAATTGTGGATTAAACGGAGAGCCTCATTAATTTCTATGGAGAATTTCCAATCTACTCAAGATAGCTTATTATAATCCTTATTCTCCTCTACTTTTAGTAGTATAGGGGATTGGACAGAGGGCTCTATGTTTGCCAGATAAATGCTCTACCACTTAAGTTATATCCCACTTCTTTATTGGTTTTAGTCTTTTCAGTTTCTTTTGTACGTAGGGTCTCATGCTTTTGATTGGTCCCTAAGAATCTCCTATCTTCACTATTTGGAGTAACTGGACTAAAAGTATATGCTCAGCTTTACATTACACGGGTTTTAAATTTTCCTGTATGCTATCACAGAAAGAATTCCAAAGTTACCATAGGGTTTGCTATGGGGAGTACCTCAGTGGTCAAACCCACTTTCTGTATC
The DNA here is from genome assembly GCF_031878675.1 of Megascapheus bottae. Lineage (NCBI taxonomy): Eukaryota > Metazoa > Chordata > Mammalia > Rodentia > Geomyidae > Megascapheus > Megascapheus bottae. Next base: position 71,201,465 of record NC_143510.1, on the reverse strand, counting down.
AAAACGCATTCATGTCACCTTGAATTTTTAGTAATGTCTAATTTAAAAAAATATAAAAGGTTTCTGGTAAAATATAAAATTAAAAATCATTGATCTGACAAACAATAAATCTTAACATGATAAGACTTAACTTTCCAACTCTAATACCCATTTGTAAGTTGACTTCAAATACCTATCAGCTAACAGATATTCAATATACTATCAGAAAAGCAATCATAATATATGATAAGAGGCAGGACATTCATACAGTTGTTATAAAACTCATAAATAGTTCTGATTTTCAAATGATAAAATGAAGATCAAAGAGTTAAATAGTTTGCCTGATAACAAGGGAAAAACTTCGATTAGAAGCCAGCTTTAAGTATGCTTTTTTTTGGGGGGGGGTTCATTCAACTATGCTATGATATCTTTCTACATCATTCACTCTGTAAGAGGTATGGCAAATTTAAGGAGATGGGGGAAGGTAAGCTAAGTTATACAGGCAAGACCAACAAAATAAATGCAGGGAAACAGGTACTCAAAAGGGGAGGTGGTATTAAGTGGGGTGGTAGATGAATAATGAGAGAAAAGGGAGGAGAATACAGTTTACTGCCTATTCTACAAAATTAAGAAAACTGAGGAAAGGGGTGGGATGGTCAAAGATAGAAAGAATGACGAATGGTGTGACAGTGCTCAAGAAGTACTGTATTTATATTCTACTTGGTTGAAAGGTAACTTCTTAAAGACAAAATACAAAATAAGGAAAAACAATTTTGAAAAGAAAGACCTTAAAATTGTTACCATATCTCAATTTGTCAAATGTGTATAATAATTTTTAATTGTAAGGCTTTTTGTTCTAAGACATAATAAATCACAGAGATATCTTATGAGAAATGAGATTTGTCCATATTTCTCTGGGTGTGCAATGGTGCTCTGAAAATACTCATGGAGTATATATAATAGCACAATGCATGCCAAGACAGAAGAGAGCACATATGTAACTCACACTGAGAGGATTGGCAGATGTATGTAAGCAGACCCACCTTCCTGGCTAAGAATAGGAGTCACGCTTGTTATATACAACTCTCAAGGGGACGGTGCAATCAGAGGTCACAATCGAGGCAACAGAAGCAATGTCACCATATCAGAGAATGGACCAATTCAGATCTGGTCCGTGACAGTCACTGAGGTCAGGGCTTGCAGCAAGTAATTGTATAAAATGGGAATATTCCCTGTATACTTTTAGAATTGTCATCTGAACAAACAGACCCAGGTCATCGATAGGTGAAATCTGAGTTCTGTTCTTGGTACTTAAGAGTTTACTTTCCACTCATAATCTCTCACAAGTTTTTTAATCTTAGAATTGAAACTTTCTTTTGACCAAGAAGGGGCTTCATAAATGTGGATGTCTAATCTGAACAGTGGAAAATGAAACAAAGAAATATTATGTAAGGATGCCCATTTTTCATTTGACTGCACTTCTGTTACCTTGCTCTCAAATGTTTCATTAAACAAACCACACAGTGGCAACACCCACAGTTTAAGCTTATTGATTTTTGTACATGATTACATTGTACTTAAAATAGTAAGGACAAGTTTTATAGTCAAATAAACTCATGGGAAATTTTATCACCTAAATCACCATCATTGCATGGATTTTATTCCTATGAATTTAAATTTAGAAAAGTAAGTTTTGAAAAAATAGAAATTTAAAATACTATTTAATATGTCAAAAGGCAGAAGAGTAGCTGAAATGCTAAGTCAAATCACAATGATAGAATATATGTGGAAAAGCTGTACTTATGTTTATGAGAGTCATAATGTACAATGTTTACATTTTTATCAAAACATGAAATTTATTAGACATTAATACATATTTGGAAACTTTAGATGATATTTTAAAACTACACAGTATAATTCAACTCTGAATATGTAAAGCATTCCACTATCATTTTAATTATGATTGGTGTTTAAATACTGAAAATTTAAGATTATTATGTTGAATATAATATTTTTTGTCAGTGCATAACTTCCACAAATGAAGCTTGAAATAGAAGACTTTCCAGGACCTGTCTTTTACAAAAGAAGTTAAAAAAATTAAATTTGATGGCTGATTGTATTAATTTGTATTTCATGTTTGAAAGTCCTTCAATTTACCACTTAAAGTAGACTTAGATGCTCATACACAATTCCATGAAGTAGTTCTCAATGAAGCATATAGTAAACGAAATTAGAACACTAAAAAAAAGATACTAAAATCGAATGACTATTTTCCTGACTTCAGTATTTTGGCATTGATTTCTAGGAGTACTATGATATCTGGTCACAACTTGTTTATTTTTAAATCATTATTTATAATGTTTTACAGAAAAACTAAGGCTTTTATTTGATAAATTGTGATCCTTGTGGAAAATGTCAGTCTGTTGCTTTAACAGTTTTAATGGTGTCAGTTTTGGGGACGTTTAATATTTACTTTAAATACAACTCTTTAATAGTTATTTCTAATATATTTTAATCTACAATTTTATTAACAGTATAAGTAGAATCAAATGTTAAACATTCAAACTATTATTTTAAGGAAACACTTCTTGACCTCATTAAAATAATTAACATTTCATAACATTCTATTTCACATCCAAGTTATGAAAAAGCAAAAAAAAATATCAAAACAAACTATAGTCCATTATATTTTGAGATCAGTAAAATGCACTTGTCAGAGTCTTCCTTCTAATTCAATTGCCAAAGATATTTTTAGAGCTCAAAGAGGTGGTAAGAAACTTGCCTGCCTCACTGCCTTAAATCTATAGGCTTTCTTTCCTGCTTGTTATTATTGTTCTTTTATATCTTTAAACTTTCTATAGTTTCAAATATTAATAGAGAAAGGCATATTAATTCATACACACATATAAAACATCACTTGCAGGTAAATTATTCTGGGAGTGAGTCTAACAGCAGTATTGTTTTCAACTTACTTATTTTATAATATGAATTCTATCTTTATATGTCACAAACCACAATTTAAAAAAATCAGTTAACATGCAATTAAAATGCATGAGAATCTCATTATGATTTTTTATACATTTATTCAATGTACTCTGAATTATGGTGGAAGGAATGAATCTGAATTCTGTTAATGTAATGAAAATGAGGAACTGAACCGCTTATTAGGCATACAGAAGTACCTGTTGGGCTATATCCCTAATAACCAATAACATCACTGATTTGATAGTTTTAAACCTGATAAATACTTTTGTATTTAAGGCACACAATTTCACTTTGAAGGGAAGAATTTGGTCAAACTGTTTCTTTTTTTCTAAGGTATTTGATTTGTTTCTAAAATTATCTGGGTTTCTCACTCTAAGACTTGGGTCACAACCTTATTTAGGAACAGGAAATACTTATCAGGTCACCAAGTGGTCAAATGAAAAAGGATTTGAAATGCTTCAGCACTTAGAACCCTATTCATTGACTTCTATACGGTCTAAAGGTTGAAATTTCTTTGCTTGATCTAGTCAGTTTGTGCATTCAGGATTTCAACAATCTACAGAAAAATCTACAGAAGTATAGAGAACACAGTAAGAGGATGAGTGTAAGCAAAACTGTGTATATCTGCAAAAAGCAATAATTTGGGGACATGCACAGATACTTTAAAAACTCATTTCAGCTATCAGTTGGCAGTTGGGAGTATGAAGATTAGATGTACATATAAAGTAAAGTCAACTTTATTTTCATATTCTGAGGTTTTCTAAAGTAGATGGAAACTTGTCACGGTAATTTTATTTTCTTCTACCATGAAATCCTATAGAATTATTCTACACTCACAATGATTCCTTGAAGCTCATTATAGAGTTTTTCCCCTGTTTTACTATTCATATGATATTATTTCAAGTAAATATAATTTATCTTTGAAGATAAAACTATGGAAAACATGGATGTTGTAGCAAGGACAGCAAATATTTGAGTTGAGATAGTTAGCACAAGATGTTTCCTTGAAGTTCATATCATTATTGATAATCAAAATTGTCTTCCTTCCTTGTCTCCAAGATATGGCTCAAGAATTTCATATAAGAATAAGCTTATAGCCTTGAATTTTTGTGTAGTGACAAGCTTATTACAATATTACTTCAAAGCCATGAATATATTGGCTGAAAAATTGGTTTTCCAAAACAGGAGTATAAGCATAGTCTCATCTATGAAAAGTGTCCTCAGTAAAGGTGTGACAGTTATAAATACTTCTTTATCAAATCACTAAAGCCTAAAAAAAATTGATGTTTTATTCTACAAATGCAGAAGGCAGCCCATCTTATCATTGATGGAAAGACAGTTGGAAAATTAGGCACAGATTTTATTTTTAAGTTTTATTTTATAATAAGAAACCGGGCCATTAAAACTATGTAACCAAAGCTGAAGTGCTTGCACTGGAAGGCCCCTGCAGTCTTTTACAACTTTTCAGAGGCCGTGGTTGTGAACTGGGCTTGCACTCTGCCAGCAGAGCAGATCTGACCCAGGGAGAGCACTCTCAGATCAACAGTGCCTCAGGCCTTTCTGCTTTCTCCAAGAAGTCTTACATTTCAGGCATCAAGTTGAATTTCTTCTGGAGATGATTAACCCAAACCCATGACAGATTTTTTCCAAGATATCCAACCCCTTATGTTTATTTTATCCTGGCTCTTTTTTGAATGTACTGGACACAAGTAACTTACTCATTTTACATGTTAAAGGGCTGGTGCAGAGCCATTAATTCCCTTCAAAAAAATGAGAAAATATTTCAATATGCAGGGCTCTATTGTGGGAGCTCATGTAAGCACCATGATTTAGACCTCTAAGAAAGATATTCCTTCTCTACTATAGAGTTTTTTAAAGCATTTCATCACATCTCGAGATAAGGATCTTACACTTTCGGGGTAATGCATTTTTTGTGATGTATTAAAAAATACAATGTTAGGAGGATCAATTACTGTTTCCATAAGCTTAGTTTGTAGGGGGTTTCAACTCATCTAAATCTTGGGACACATACTTTTAGTTAATAGTCAAATAAAAATATATGAAGGGTCTCTTCTCTTTCTAGTATACAACTCACGTCGTTCTTCCTATTCCCCAGAATGTTCTTATCCTAGGTGGAATGGATTGTGAAGAAACAATTTAAGTGTCAGTTTTTCTTCTCAAAGCTAAAATATTTTAAACTCAGAGATGACTAGATGAGTTTGTTGGAACATGATTATTAGTAATTTTTAATCTTTGTTTGAAGAAACTCAGTATAAAAACAAGATCGATACAGATTTTATTTAGAACATATTTTGATAACTAAGATATTAAAGACATGAGATTGATGAGGTGATGAGGTGTGTGTGTGTGTGTGTGTGTGTGTGTGTGTGTGTGTGTGTGTGTGTGCAGGTGTACCAGTCCTGGGCATGAACTCAGGGCCTGGGTACTGTCTCTGAGTTTATTTTACTCAACACCAGGCTATCACTATGCCACATGAGCCATAGATCTACTTGTAACTTTTGGGGTACAGGGGAAGTAATTAATATAGCCATAAAAGTCACAAAGACTTTCCTGCCTGGGCTGGATTTGAACCATGGTATTCAAATCTCAGCCTTCTGAGTATCTAGGATTATGGGTGTTATCCACCAGTGCCCAGTCTCAATGAGATTTTATATTATAAGCATTTGTGCTTCTTAAAATATTTTAAACATGAGAATACTACAAAATAATACTTATGAATACTATTAATAGAAAAAGTTACTGAATGTCAACATTTACGTTAATGTTAGCAGAAACAGATAAAAAAGAAAACACCTGAAAATAAAAGGATCTTCTAATTTGAACTCTCCATATTCCATAGAGAATTTGATGAAGAAGGTAAGCAAATTACTGGAATGGCTATAAATTCCAACCTAACATTAAATAGTAAGAAGAAGAATTTCTTTCATTAGATGGAAATATGTATATGTATATATCCTACATGTATACATATATAGTAAACACACACATGCACATATAAATGTAGTTGTACAGACACAAGAGAAGTACAAAAGAGGTTTTCACCACCACATCACAAATAAATCCATGTGAACATATATTTCCTTCATTGGTAAGCTGTAATTCTGAGAGATCTGTGACTGCGTGAATATCTGATTGATGCTACAGGTGAACTATAGAATAAATGCCCATCCATTTATTTTGCTTTCTTTAAATAAATGTCTACAATGATGATTCATTTCAATAGTTTTCAAAAGTATTTTGATATAATCTTTTCTTTTTATTTATTTTTTTGCATTTTTTAAATTGTAATTAGTAAAAGGGTTACATCATATTTGCCAGATAGAAGGTGCATTAATTCACATACATTGATACCCTTTCACATGTCTTGGTACCCATTTCCCTCCCCCCCCACACCCCCCACCCGTCTTGGTTTTCCCCCTTCCCTATCAAATTTCAAATATCCAAATACAAATAAATTCAATATATCAGATAACAAAGTAAGATACTATAACAATATGAGATAACCAAGGGACAGCAAAGGAGATGAGAGACAACATAGGACATTAAGGACAACAATCATTCGTTATATGGCTTTTGTTTCAATAGCCTGGAGGTCCTTTCAATTAGCTTCATACTATATGGCCTTATGTATCAAGATTTTGCTCTATTGCAGATCTCTGCTAGTAGAGCCCAAGGTTTCTACTGATTATGACAAATGAGGGAAACCATTGAGCCTAAGTTCCTTTGAGTCTGGCTTACTTCACTTAATATGATTTTTTCTAAGTCTTTCCATTTCCTAACAAATGGGGCAATGTCATTCTTTCTGACAGCAGCATAGAATTCCATTGTGTACAAATACCACAACTTGTTGATCCACTCATCAACTGAGGGACATCTAGGTGGAATCTTTTCTTTTTAAATAGTAGAATCTTGTATACAAAAATTATCAGTCACTGCTACAAGAACCATAGATTATGTTTAAAAAATCTACAAATGATATTTTCATACCTTCACAGTATTAATACTTTAAAATTGTTAATGTTATAGCTTAGTATTATAGGAATTACAGAAAATCAATTCACTACTCCTTAGAAACAATGCTAACAGTATTGTTTTCTCTGTTCTTAAATAAAATGGCAATGTAAATTGAATAGAAGGACAATATAAATTTTCTCTTTACAAAACATATACTATACCAATATCTGAATCAAAATATTTTATCTCAAAGTAAAGGTTACAAACTAAGTTAATATTTTAAAATTAGATTTATTACTGGAATTTTTAAAGCTATCAGTTTCTCCTTTAGTGCCTGTTTCAATGAGCTACCAAAGTTCAAGACCTTATGCAGGGTAAAAGAAAGAAATGACAAGGTATTGCACCTAAATTAGCAGTGTGACTGATTGACTGATAGACATCACCTTAAGATATGTGTATTAGAGCTGCTTATTCAATTTCTCCAGATAAAATTTAAAGTAAGAACCAGTCTCTGACTAGTATCTACCTCTTGGCAATTCACTCAGACTTGTGTTTACCATCACTTGAAAAAAAAAATCTCTTCCCACTGAAAACAATAGGCTATACAAATAAATTTTCAGATGTACAATCTCCTATATACATGACTATATTTAAACATTTTTGACTTTTCAAAATATATCCATTTATTATAAATTCTAAATTTTAGCAAATTTTATTGCAAATGGTTATTGTTTAATTACAGTTAAAATGTACTGACACTGGTATACAACAGGTGTTGTTTCCAGTGCATAAACATGTTACAAAACTCGATTTGTGAATTATGCATTATTTTCCTCATATCAATTTTTTCTTTATTAAATAATTTCTTTATTGTGATTAATAGAAGGGTTACATTATATTCATCAGATAGAAGGTGCATAACTTCACAAACATTGATACCCTTTCTCATGTCATAGTCTCCTTTTCCCTCCCACCCTCCCCTCGCTTATCTTGATTTCGCCCCCTTCCCTATCCAATTTCAAATAACCAATTAAGCACATATAAAATATATCAGATAACAAGGTGAAAAATTATAACAATACCTCATATCAATTTTTAAAGTGAAGCAGTAGACACAGAGATGCTACAGAGGAATGAAAAAAGTAGGACCCATAGTATGGAGCAGAGTGGGGATTTAAATGTAGATAGTCTGGCTGCATAGCAAATTCTCTTCACCATTAGGCTGAGGTTTCTTTTTTTTTTTTTTTTTTTTTTTTGCCAGTCCTGGGCTTGGGCTCAGGGTTCAGGGCCTGAGCACTGTCCTTGGATTTCTCTAGGCTAGCACTCTACCATTTGCGCCTCAGCACAACTTCCAGCTTTTTTTTTCTATGTATGTTGTACCGAGGAATCGAACATGGGTCTTCGTGTATGCTAGGCAAGCACACTACCACTAGGCCAATCTCCCAGCCCAGTTTTTTTTTTTTTAAGTTAAAATAGCAATTTAGAAAAAAAATCTTGCAGAAGGTAGTAAACTTCTGTGGACAAATCTATGAGCTCTTACAGTTCTATTAAGATGCTATGAAATTTCCACAGAAGAACTGCATTTAATTTTCTGAGAAAAATAAAACTTACATTGATGATAGTCTTTTATCCACCTCTTTTCTTTCAGAAAATGTCTCAAAGGTCATGATACTTAATTTGAGGGGATGATGCTTGCAACGATTTTGTTTTTCAGGATCTATAACCTTACAGCTGATTGAGCTTCAGTAGGAAATGATTAAATGAATTCTAAAATTTGCTTAAATAGGTTTCAGGGGTGGCTGAGACAGTAGAACTTACAGATTGAATGTGAACACTGAATGGGGTGTAAGTTTAAGTTGAGAACAGGCCAATATCTGACTTTGTGTAATTGCTTCTGAGAATCCAGTGATTTCTTTCATATATTTTTATTGTAATTAATAGAAGCCTTACATTATATTCACCAGACAGAAGGTACATTCGAATACAGTGATTTTTAAAGTTAGAAAAGTTTGGTAATCCAACAAATATTAAGCCTCTAACATAGACGACTCTCATACTTTTTGCTAGTTTCTAAAGATGGTAGGAAATGGATATATGATGACTAAGATTTGACCTCTGACATTGAAAGGCATCACAGTGGGGAAGGAATTAGAAAATAACATATTTTCTAGGACAGAGTTACAGGGATATGGACAACGGCCTGTGGGTGGTAGTAGGAATGAGTGACAGATAAAATGAATCATAAAGGATACATTGCAGTCTGAAAAGTGAGGGTATAGAAATAAAGAAAAGGACATACAGTGATGAAAATAAGTCTACATTTTTAAAGAACAGAGTTCATTATGGTTGGAGATATATTTGGGTAGTTCAGTATAGTTAGTGAATATAATCTTTTGTGGAGAGAGGAGAATATTATCAGATGACCTGAAAAAACTCGAAAAACAGTAAGCGAAGGGATTTTATCCTAAAGCCTTTGGAATTAGTACTAGAGGTAAAATGCATTTCACTATTTTCAGGAAGGAGGGACTGTATGAGGTTATGATTGAGAAGGCAAGTGTCACACATATAAGGCCAGTTCTTGGGAAGATAAGGCTAGAGAATCATGAATGCTAGGTCAGTTGGGATACATAATGTATATATATATATATATGTACATATATGTATATATGTGTGTGTGTGTGTTGAAAAGCAAGCCACCCCTCCCTAAAAAAGCAAAAATAAAAGAAAAAAATTTAAAGTTTAGAAAGTCATAGTCATCAGAGTTTAGTTATAGATTATAGCTTTTGCTAGACAGAGTAGACTTGTAGATTTGAATATTATGACATTACAGTATCGCTAAGTAAAATACATTGAAAACAATTAAATATATTTAGTTAATGCTTACAATGAGGAAATGATAACTAGAATGGGAAATAATTGTATTTTTCTAACACAGCAACTAGAGATAATACTATAGGCAGTGAGAGTTAGAAGAATCAGAGTAAAATGGTTATAATGTACTTTAAAATAGTAAACACCATGGGCTTCAAATTGCCTAGAAAATCAGACACCAGTGGCTCATGCCTGTAATCTTGGCTACTTTAGGAGGGTGAGATCTAAGGATATCTGCACAAAGCCAGCCCCAACAGGACAGTCCTTGAGACTCTTGCCTCCAATTAACCACCAAATATTCTTGGCCAGAATGAAGTTGTCCCCGAAGTGGTAGAGTGGTAGAGAACTCTTGGGTACAAGAGTCCAGGGACTACTCCCAGGCTGGCCTTGCGTTTAAGACCCCTGAGCACACGCATACGACACACACACACACACACACACACACACACACACACACACACACATCATCTAGAAAATATCAATGGGGAGTGTGAGTCATTCTGAGCTCCCGCCAAGATACCAGAAAATATCAGTAGGAAATAGAAGGCAGAGTATTGTTTGTAATTTCATAATAACATGTTAAAGGAGAAAATTACATATCCTCTCTTTATGCTCAGAAAATCTACGTAGAGGGTCGAGGATCTTCGTGTGATATATTCAGCAGGGTGACATGTGCTATGTTTTGTGTGTAGTTTGTGTCACATTTTTTAAAGCTATGTTATCTTTGTGGCAATGTAAGTGGTGGTGAAAATATTAGAGTTAAAGCTTTAGTGGGAAGCTAGTAAATCATTGGGGTATAGTCCTTGGAATGCATTAATGCTCTCACTCAGAATAAGGAAGTTCCTGAGTGGGTTGAGAAGACAAAGCAAAACCTGGCACCTCCAGCTGCTTAGCTTCCTGTGTGTCCTTATGATCTCTTCTGCACACATTCCCGTCCACTATTGTTTTCTCATCAGAGGTTGACCAGCCTGGACTTTTAGCCTCCAATTCTTTAAACTAAATAAACTTCTTCACATTATAAATACCTAAGGTATTTTGTAATAGTAATAGAAAACAGATTAATAGAACATCTGTAGCAAAGACAAAATCTTTAGGATGAAAAACAAGTGCAGCGCTACTCACCAAGAGCAAGCTACAGGAAATTTGGAATGGAAATAGGAATCAAAATAATGATTACTGACACATACCTAGAGCGTGAAGCCATTATCTTATTCTTCAAAATGGCTTAATGGAAGAGGGATTATTTTTCCCATTCAACAGATGAGATGTAGTGGGTTAAAATCATATTCTGGTTCAACTTTATCATTAAAGATGATTTAAAGAAAATTAAATAACTAGGTCAAATTTTATAAGCTCAGACTGTGATTCAAACTAAATTCTATATATTTCTAATTTAGTGAAGTGATTTTTGTTCCCAAACTGGGGTAAAGATATCAAAAGGAATGTAAAACTCCTTCAAAAAAAAACAATGCAACATAAATAAAAAAGATCCAGGCTTATGCCTATAAGCCTAGCTACTCAAGAAGCTGAGAACTGTGGTTCAAAGCCAGTCTAAGCAGAATATTCACCAGAAGATTTATGTCCAACAAAATACTCAAAAAAGCCAGAAGTGGCACTGTGGTTCAAGTGGCAGAGGGCTAGCCTAAGCAAAAAGAGGCTCAGGGATAGTTCCCAGGTCCTGAGTTAAAGCCCCAGCCCTAGGGAAAATAAAGAAATAACAAATAAAATAATAAAATAACAAAAAGAAAAAATAGAATATACTCTTCCATTCCCAGGTATCTGTAGATTTGGTTCTGTTCTCCCCGCCCCCGCCAAAATCCAAAAAAAATTAAGATAAGCAACTTTTACCTTTGTCATTAGCAGAGTCTGCAAATGTTCAGATCCTTTGAATTGAAAAGGCACAGTGTAGTATGTGTATAGTATTCCCATCCTCACATACAATTTAAATTATTCATAGGTTACCTATTATACCTAATTTGATTAACATGCTATATAAATAATTATTTAAGTATATTTCGTAAGGAATAACAACAAGAAATATTCTGTACATATGTAGTGTTGATACATACTTTAAGATACTGTGAGATGGTTAGTTGGAAAGATAGATATAGACCCTACAGACATAGGAAGATTGCTATATGCCAAGTACTGGTGGTTCACGCCTGTAATTCTAGCTACTCAGAAGAATGAGATCTGAGGAATGGGGTTTGAATTCAGCTTGAGAAGAAACATACTCAAAGCTCCATCTCTAGGAATATTAAAAATGACCTGCCTGTAAAGCACAGTGATATGGACTGAAAATTGTATCTTAATGAAATACACATGCTGAAATTCTTATTCCCAATATGATGGTTTTGGGATGGAGTTTCTGTGGAGGTAATTGTATTCAGTCTTGAAGGTGGGATCTCTCATAATGGGATTAGTGGCTCTATAAAAATATAAAGAGTTCCCTTCTCTCACTCTCTTCCTCCCACCTAAGGGCTTATGCCCAGCAAAAACCATGTGAGGACATAGTAAGAAGTTATTTACAAACCAGGAAGGAAGCTGGGGCCAGACATGGAATGGGCTGGAACCTTGATTGTCGATTTCCCAGTCTGTAGAACTGTGAGAAATAAATGTATGTTAAGTGTATGTTAAGACACGCAGGTCAGTAGCATTTCCTTATGGTATCAAGTGCTTACTAAGAAATACGATTATCAACTAAGCCCGATGGTAATATCCCTGTTCTACCAGTTACCTGGGAGACAGAGATAAGAGGATCATGGTCTAAAGCTGGCCCCGGAGTGGCCAAAATATGAAATATAATTATTTTCAGGTATTTTTCACTACCTGAAAAATAAAGCAAAAATTGGCGAGAAACATGGGCACCAGTGATGAAGCACCTGTCTAACAAACATGGGTCCCTGAGTTCAAGCCTCATTACACCAAAACAAAACAAAATCAAACAAATACCACTAAATCAGGATTATCATTCTGGAGACTCGGCATTTAGTATGTATACCTACATGTACTCATGTTATTCTAGCAAAGGATTAAGTATATTGAAAAAAAGAGAGAGAAAAAGATTAGTGTTTGCTGGTCCAGGGATTTAATTTTATTTAAGTACCAGTGGCTCATGCCTATAACCCTAGCTATTCAAAGGCTGAGGTCTAGAGGATCATAGTTTGAGGCCAGCATAGGCAGAAAGGTCTGTGAAATTCCTTCTCCAAATGAACTATTAAAAAGCTAGACCAGTGGGGGATGGGAGGAAAAATTGGGGCTGAGAACAAGAAAGACTGACATTGTCCAAAAATAAATGTTATCTCGGGGCTGGGAGTTTGGCCTAGTGGTAGAGTGTTTGCCTAGCATGTACGAAGACCCAGGTTCAATTCCTCAGTACCACATACATAGAAAAAGCCAGAAGTGGTGCTGAGGCTCAAGTGGTAAAGCTCTAGCCTTGAGAAAGTCCCAGGACAGTGCTCAGGCTCTGAACTCAAGCCCAAGACTGGCAAAAAAAAAGAAATGTTCTCTTTACCTGACTCATATGACTGCAACCCATCTGTACATAAATATCTTAAAACATTTAAAAACAGGAAGTAGTGCTGTGGCTCAAGGGACAGTGCAGTAGCCTTGACCTGAAGAGTTCAGGGTCAGTGCCCAGGCCCAGACAGAATTCAGGCCCCATGACCAACAACAACAACAACAAAAGTGTAAGCTAGACTGGTAGCATGGATCAAGTGGTGGTGGATCAGCTGTATAATTAATATGAAGAAGCACAAAGGATTGAGTTTAAGCCCTAGTAATAGTAGAAACACTTTTTCCTTTGGTCATGGGGCTTTAACTCAGGGCTGGGAGCTGTCCCTAGCTCAAGGCTAGCACTCTATCACCTGGAGCCACTGATCCACTTCTAGTTTTCCAGTGGTTAATTGGAGATAAGAATCTCATGGGGACTTTACTTCTGAGGCTGGCTTCCAATTACAACCCTCAGATCTGAGTCTGCTGGTAGCTAGAATTAGTCATGAGCCACTGGCATGCAGCTAGCAGAGAACCTTAAAAAAAAGAATGTATTAATCTCATACATTTTCTCAGAGCTATGTGATTTTATTTTATTATTCTCTGTTCCTACATCCAGAGGTTCTTTGAAAGAAAGATTTTCCATCCAGTTTTTTTTGACAGTATGCATATATCAGCTTTTTAGTTCAAAAAGTTCTGCTGCTATTTTCTCTTCTTAATATTCTAATATTTATTCATGTGTATCTAAAAATACATGCACTAAAATTCTCATATCCATCTCCTACTTGGAAGCTTTTAAAATATCAATTTAATTTCCAAGCATCACAAATTATAAAATGTGTTTAGATCTTACAATTGAGAAAGTCAAAATCTGAGTCATAAAGACAATGGGTACTTAGGGTTTTTAAGTCGAAATTACTCAATCTAAATCCATGTACTCTAATCATCTTGTGAGGACAATTTCAGATGGAGGCATCATTTAGAATGAATGAATTTCCAAATTATTCTAGTAAGTCTTTGAGAACCAAGCAGCATTCTTAACTAATGTAGAAATACAGGAAACAGATACTCAGAGACAGGCAGGTAGAGAATGCACAACAAAGAAGAGAGATGCCCTGGAGTTCTTCAGAGCCACTGTTCCTCCCTGGTTTCTCTGTGAAGTTTGCCTAGGGAACCAACATGCCTTTCTTCTTCCTGTGTTTGCCCAGGGGGCAGTAGACATCAGTACTTTCCTTTATGAATGAAAAGCATGAAGTTTAAGGTGGAATAAAAGCATAAACTTTAAGGTGGATTGTGTTATTTCTCAGTACTACATATATATCATTGTATTGTGTTTGGCACTTTGGGTTGTCACTCCAAATAGCAAAGCTAGGATGCTTAAACACAAGGATTTGTTCTTTCAAAATTGTGAATTCTGGAGGTCTAAGATTAAGGTGACTGTTAGTTTGTTTTCTCCTAATGTTTATCTGCTTGCAGCTGGCTACTTTCTCCTTTGTTTTCCTTTGACTTGTCCTTGGTGCATATGGATTCCTGAGATGTCTTCTCATTAGAGCTGGGTTCTGTCAGGGTTCTACTCTTCTGACCTCTTTTAACCTCAATTACCTCCTTAAATTTAGGTCCCGTTGTCAAGTATTGTCACCATAGAGGTCAGGGTTTAAAGATTGAGTTTGGGGCAGATAAAAACTACAAGAATTATCTTCTACTATTTATTGTGTCTGTTAAGTAGTTAGCCTTATTATTGTTGATTCTTTGAAGATAATATGATTTTTTTCCTATGGGGATTATTACAATTTTTGTCTTCAGTTATTAGCCATTTTTCTGTGATATAACAAAACGTTGTTTATGTTATTGTATTATCTCTGTAGACATGGAGTTTCTTGGATCTATGACATTACATTTTCCCTTCACTTTTGGTAAATTCTCAATCACTAAGACATCAGGAGTTGCTTCTATAATAGTCTTTAATATACTTTCATAAAAAATATATGTGTTAACAATTTTTGTTTTATCCCATGTGTCTTTTTCTCTTCCATATTTTCTATTGTCTGTCTCTTCATGTTCTAATTCATATTTTATTTAACTCTTGGCATATAAATGTAAATAAACATAAAATATTAGTTCTAGAAATAATGATTTTTGTCTTTTTTCTACCTCTAACCCTAGAATGAGGATTTCACTAGTTAAATAGATATATGCATGGGAAAATGGCTTGTAAAAATGTTGATCAAGGAATACGATATTTCAGGTAAGCATAAGGAATTATTTATGTGCTCTAACCATCTCATATTTACCACAGTATACAATTATTATATAATTCAAATGGTACAAGACAGGCAAGAGTAAGTGGACATGGCTAAAACTTTTTTCAGAATAATGTGGAAACACAGTGAGAAGTGTTTCAAAGTAGAATCCGGAAAATCTTCCTGAATGATATATGTCTGAGATGACAAGAATTAGCTAAGTGAAAGCTGGGCACAGTGGCTTACACTTGTAATCCTAGCTACTCAGGAGGCTGAGATAATTCAGATCATGGTTCAAAAAGCCACCCCAAGAATTAAAGACAGTGAGACTCATCTCCAATTAATCACTAGAAAAGGGGAAGTGGGGCTGTGGTTCAAGGGTATTGCAGTAGCCTAGAGCTGAAGAGCTCAGGGACAATGGCCAGGCGCAAAGTTCAAGCCCCATGACCCACAAATTTAAAAAAAAAAAGAATTAACCAAGTAAAGAAATTTTGGGGGGATGAGTGGAACAAGGCATCCAGTTTGTCACAGGAAGCAGCATGTTGAAAAATGTAATATAAGCACATTTTAACTCGATCTATATTTTAAACTACAGGGCACTCTGTGTTCCCATTTACTCATTAGATATATTCATTAAGTATCAATTACCCATGAAACGCTATTAAGAGCTGGACATGCCAAGGAGGTTCACAAAATTCAAAATTACGAAAGAAAACAGTAATCCAAATGGCAATAACTGGTGAACACTGAGATACAGATGAACAGAATTCATAAATCTCTGTATCTATGCATATTCAGATTCACATCACATCTTACTATTATGAATGTCTTCTTATAGGATCTCTCCTCTACTCCTGCTCATTGCCTCCTCATACCCTATACCATTTATTCTGCCAGCTGTTAATATATAGTCACTGTACACTACTAGCCAAACTATATAAAGCCATGGAAACATAAGAACTACTTTAAAACAATATACATAATGTGATTCTGTGCTCTAAGCTCTCATTAAAGGGGAGAAAAGCAGAAGAAAATGCTTGTAATCATAAAGTTAAAAAAATACCACAAAAGAAGATGGTTTGATTAGAATGCTCTGAAGTAAGAATTACAGAAATTAAGGCTTTTTGGATGTCTTCATTACCTAAAAATTCAATACAAAAATATTTGAGCAGTTATGACATTTAAGGACATATGGTATCTGTAAATCTTCTATTTTATAAGAAGACAAATAGGAATCATGTTAGTGATGACAGCACCACACTGGGAATTAAGAAAACTTGATTTTTAAATCAACTAAAATTGTCCCAGGCAATAAAGGGCTAAGACTAAAATCTGTCTTTCTGAGAAAGTTTTCTGACCAGACTCAATTTTTTTCTCAGCTAATTTTTTCCCCCTGGCAAGCTCTAGCAGTCTGAATTTGGCCTTTGCTTTAGAAGTCCCAATTTAGAAGTTTCAGTAGATGAGGGTAGGAAAGTCACTTAATTTATGTGTAAATCAATGAGCAAATGAAGTAAAAATACTCTATAAGAACATAAATATGAAATAAAAAGTATGTTGAAAGTTTCTATATAACTAAAAATTAAAATACATAATTTAAAAATGGTCATTATTTTAATATTAGTCCATTATAATATTATTGACCTTAACTAAACATTCATCACCATTATGTACTAAAGTGTATTTGTTGTTTTGTTGCTTTTGGGCAAAACTAAGATTTTAATTCAAGGCATTGCACTTGGTAGGCAGGCACTCTACCACTTGTGTCAGTCAGTCAGCCCTTTTGTGTTTGTTAATTTTTTTCAATTAACATCTCACTTTGTGCAAGCTGTGGTCCTCCTTTATGTGCCTCTTCTATAGGGTTATCCAGTATGTGGAGAAAAGGGAGACAATGTTCACGTTAGCAGAGAATATGAGTACAGTAGAAATTACCTTGGAAGTTCCTAAGAAAACTGCTAGCACTGATAATTAATTCAGAAAACCCAACTATAGGCAGCTTTCCAGAGGAATGAATATGTTATAATAGCTGTACTTCCATATTTATTGCAGTAGTATTCATAGGAGACTAGAGATAAGAATAACCTTAGTGTTTATACTTAACAGAGGAACATAAAAAATGAGGAATACTATTTAACTTTTAAAAAGAAGGGGGTACCTCTTATCTGTGGCAATGAGAATGAATCTGAAAAACATTAGGCAAACATAAAATAATTCAGGTATAGGAAAACAAATACTACATGATCTCCCACACAAGTGGAATCTAATAAAGTTAAAGTTGAACTTATTGAAGTAGAAAGTAGATTGATAAGGGAACTGAAATGTTGATCAGAATACAGAATTTCAGAAAAGCATAAGGAATTGTTTTTAAGAACTATTGTCTGGCATTCAGTATAGTAAATAATTATTATATATTTCAAATTATCTGAGTAACATTCACATAGTTCATTCAAAAATGTTGCAACAGATTAGCAAGGCAATGGATTTGTTAATTAGCTTGATTTAATCATGCCACAAATTCATCTTTGGGTATTTAGGGAAGCTTTATCAGAAACTGACAGACCAAAAATGTGTGCATTTATTTCTAGATTTTCAGTCCTGCTGAAAAGTTAATGCAATCTCTTTCATGACAACTTGAGGAATACCCTTGGCCAACATAGATTGTATCCCCACCCTTTCTGTCTTGCTAGTGACTTCCAAATAAAAATCATAAGAATAATCAAAGCAACTTGAAACATAATGCAATGAGGTCATGTGATCACAATTGCCAGTACAGAATGTTCCTTTATTTTTTTCAAAGAACAAAATTATGCTACTATAAAACAAACTGGAATGATAGAATGAAAATTTTAGTACTCTGATATAATAACAAAAATCAAAGAAATGAGAAGACAATCTGACACTCCATTGTCCTGAGATACCATTATTAATGGAGTAACTTCGTGTGAATGTACTTACAACAAACTTTAATTTGGACTTCTCTCATTATTGGGGAGTGGGGTAATATGAGTGATTATTCATTTTAGCTAAATTTTATTTTATTTTATTTTATTTATTTTTGCCAGGCCTGGGCTTGAGGTTAGGGCCTGAGCACTGTCCTTGGACTTTCTCTACCACTTGAGCCTCAACACCACTTCTGGGTTTTTTTTTTCTATGTATGTGGTACCGAGGAATTGAACTCAGGTCTTTGTGCATGCTAGGCAAGCACTCTACCACTAGTCCAAACTCCCCAGCCCCTATGTGAATTTTAAAGGAAACATTGTGGCAATATTCTGAAGATGCTTATGTTATTTTGAAATTCATTCAGTTATGCTTAAGAGTGTACTGAATAATATGTACACTGTGTCATAAAAGAGCTGCCTTCAAAATGTACCCTGTGCTAGACAGCTGAGAAAGGGCTGTGGCATGAAAAAATGAGTGTGGGCCCAGGGGTTGGACTAGTCGAGAATGGCAGATAAAGACCACATGGCTCTACCCTAGTCATGAATGAGCAAACTATTTTCTAACTCACTCATTTCTTAAGTCAGAAGGCAAAAATCAGGCAATTAACTGGGGAAAATTTGTCTTGAGTACATTATTTGCCAAATCCTAAAACAACTATCATAATACTACTCACTAGGAAGGAAATCTGGTGAAAATATAAAGCTCATTATATGAAATAAATGAAATGCTAATCACACTGGGATTTTCAGAAAATCCCAAACAAAACAAGACATAAAACAAAACAGTAAAAACTAAACACATCGCACATAGGAGAAGGTAAACCAAAAAAACCCAACAAACCTCACTCATAAAGCTTATATGGGAATGCTTATGTTGTAGGGACCACTTCTTATCCTACTTTTAACCAATCTTACTATGGTATATGATTTCAGAAATTTGCTTTTTGTACATGTTATACTTTTCTAGGTAACAGCATAGCTTCATTTTTCATCAAGCAGGAGAATACAAAAGAACATGTTAGGATAGCTCTCTCTTTTTTTTTCCTGATCCTGAGACTCACCAAAACAAAGTGTTTTATTTCCAAACGATATCCTGCTTGTAGGAGCAACATTTCTATTTAATAGGTAATACCTGTGCAATTATTGACTGCAGCAGAATATCTACTCTTTCTTTTATTTTATTTTACTTTTTTTCTACTCTTTCTTTTAAAAACAGTAGAATAATGAAGATAGGTGGAATCATGGAAACAAATCCTGATTGAAGTCAAGCCTTATTTACATATGGGAATACACT
This sequence comes from Megascapheus bottae, assembly GCF_031878675.1. NCBI lineage: Eukaryota > Metazoa > Chordata > Mammalia > Rodentia > Geomyidae > Megascapheus > Megascapheus bottae. The sequence continues at coordinate 71,181,693 of NC_143510.1, read as the reverse complement.
ATAATTCTAGAAGATATTAACTCATGAATATTTCTTGAAATAATATTGAGTGTTGACACACTTTATTGTTACCATATTTTAAAAATATTTTACTATGAAAAATGTTAAAGATTAAGGAAAATAAAAAAAACTTAAATATACCCTCATCTTTTGATCTAACAATTCCAATAAAAATTCCAACAATTTGTTCCACTTACAGTATTTGTACATGGAGGTATGTATTCTTTTTTATTTACACATAGCTGTATCTCCTACAATTACTTCTGTAATTGCCACCAAATAACATAAATTTGGTAGCTACCAAACTTGATTTCAGACATTGATAATGGAAATGTATCCGTTATGTGTGTCAAATATATCTGCTTTCAATAAGGCTATGGATTCATAAATTTAAATTTCTTGGAAGTTTACACAATAACTTTTGAAAGTCCACAATAGCTGCTTTCTGTTAAAATGTAGTTTATTTTTGTCCTATGAGAAATTTGTCTTAAAATATAGGTGAAAATCTCAACACTAAAAAGAAAGAAAGTGCCTACTTTATTTTATTTGTGGCTCTACTACATTTAAATATTTCTGTTTAGTAATATAAGCCCATAATTATCAGAATACATATGGGGGAAGGGTAATCTGCCACCTAGATGTGTAAATCCTTCATTCCAGAAGTTTGCTGTGTAAGTTTCAATGCTGCCATATGTTTAAAATTCCAGAGTGTTATTTATAGTATTTAATGTAATTTGCATGCATTGCAGTAAATTGTATTGTTTTAACATTTTATTACTTAAACATATAGACTAATATTGTTTTTCTGTGAAAATATACATAATATTGTTTATGTTACTGATATTTTCACATGAATTATTCAGAACTTAAAATGTTTATATGTACAAATTCTGGTACTATACTAGTGTACCAATGTATTCAATTGGTATTTGGGCCATCAGAAATATATTTCCATATTTATTGAAATACATGTATATATTTTCATATTTTCAATTTAGGACCTACTCAAGTATTAAAGATTTCAAATACAAATTTATATTATTACTTGCAAGTTCCCCCATTTCTGTGTTATCTGTTATTAAATCTTACCTTCAAAGTAACTTTCTCTATGAAGCTGTGCCTTCTTTAATGGTTTTCTAGCAGAAACTTTATTTTCACTATTTTTGAATAATGCTAGCCGCAGAGTAGGATCTAGATCAAAAGAGAGAGATAAGAAGGAAGATCAATTCACAGATTATATACAAGGTTTATAATTCTGGTTCATACCTTCTCTTAAACGACTATATATATCTTTTGTGGTGATATTTAAAAACAATATATTCCATAATGCACTATAGATGCACTGTAGATAATTTAGTGTTAAACTTGATAATATAAAAAGGTAGCCAACCTTGCATAAATTGTTATCAGATTGAACTTATACCTAGTACTTAGCATAAATGACAAAATTACAAATAAAATAAAAAGTTTAATGCAAACTTTCCAGTTATGATATCATCTTTCCATTTCAGGAGCTGCTTTATTGTTTATTAATTCCTGCTTTATATTGCTGTTTATTTTACCACAAAACTAAATAAAAGCTATTATTACAAGAAAAAGTACCCTCCTTTTTCCTCTATAGAGTTCAGATATAAAGTTGGAAACAATACAGACTAAGTAACTAAAAAGCCATAGAAAAAGTTTACTTCACTTATATTAAACATAGGACTTTGGCCCTGACATGTTATCTTGAAAGAACAAAGAAGATGTATATACATTTTTCTAAATTTAAAGCTAGAAATATTCTAAATCTATTGGTTTAAAAATTGAATGACATAAGTATAATGTCCTGTATTGTTTGGTTGGTGGTAACTAACTCAATGGAATGTAAAGGGGGGGACTTGGTATAGCTGCTTGAAGAATGTGCTGAAGAACTACAAAAGAAAAGATAATAGTGATGTTAAATGCCAATGAGTAGAATAGTGGGAAGTTATGCATTTATATAAATGTTACATAAAACCACAATTTGGCACAAAATACATTTTCCTAGGGTCTTACAAAAAAACAAAATAAATCTTATAGTCGATTAATATCAAAGCTACTGTAATAGAATTGAATATGAGAACTGGAACAGATTTAAATTACAAACAACAAACTATATATTTTAATTTAGTACTAAAGGAGCATAGATTTTTAGAAAGCATATTAGAGAGCCAGAAGTAATAACTTTTACTGTGATAAACCATGATAATTATTTATTAGTCTTTCTGATGAGTATTTATTAATCTTTCTAATAAAATATCTTATCCTTTCTAAATACAATTATTCACAGATATTAGGAAGATAGTCAATTTGAGGGCATCTTCCATATATATGGTTGATGTAAAGTGTTATAGTGTGGTTTCTGTATAAATTCAAAATATATGATCAATAATAATAAAATATGCATATTCATTTTATAGAACAGATGTTAATTCTTATCTGAATCACTTATTTAACATATTAGGATGACAAAAGAAGCATAATAAATCAGAAACACCTTCATATCATGGAGTGGCAAATTGTGCAGGGCCTTCCAACTTGCTGTGGTACCATATTACCATCTTGATATTCTTCTGTTCTTAACTGTTGATTCTACTTGATTTATAATCCAACATAAGATAAATTACATGCTAGTTCCAACTTTTATTAGCTAGCTGTCTGACTGAAACAACTGAGCTCACTTTCTGCTTTCTCTTTCCAGCAGAGATAAGACACTAACTTACTAAATGCAAATCTCTGAGTTCAAGCCCCAGAATGAATACCCAAGACAGAGAAGGAATAAAATTGAGTTTCAAGTACTACTGTGAGTTACAGAAGGGATATATACAGAGCATGAAGCCTCATGTCCACCTCAGCCTGGATCTGGAACAAACAGCAGCTAACAGATGCAATTACAACTTAATCAATGCTATCACGTTCAACACTTATGCTTGGAAAATACCATAGTTTTCTCTAATTTCTCTCTTACTCTTTCTGTCTCTGTCTCTCTGTCTCTCTCTGTTTCTCTGTCTCTCTTGGTTTCTGTTTCTCTGTCGCTCTCTCTCTATATGTGTATATGTATATGTATAGATATATAGGAAATGGATAGATGGGCCCATAATTGGCTTTCCCTTTTTTAATAAACATTATGAACAAAAGTAATGGATGTTTTTTAATTTGGGGGACACTTCCTTGGAAAATCTTTCCATGATTTGATTTCTTTAAATGTAAAACATGGATAACAAGAATATTAGAACATTTTCCTCAAGCTATTATCAAGATAAAAAATTCAACTCATATAAAATATTTAGACAAGTTGTCCAGCCCAATTTATTCAATAAAACAACCTTATTTCACAAGAGCACATATAAAGTGCTATAATTTTTAAATTTAAAAACAATCTGATTGCATCATCCATCTTACGCTGACCTAAAACCGAATTCAAATCACAAAGGGATAATGATAAGAAAAAAGAAACAGTAATTTAGAAGAGAAAAATAACTTGATGTTTGATAGTCTCCTGAAATATCACTGTGTATAAAGTACTATATAGTGTCTAGGGACAAATTCAGAAGATAAGGATATTGAAGCATTTTTGCAAAGTCAGCTTTTCTCATGTCTATACATCTGTGATCAGCAATAACAAATGAATATTGACTTACAAAAATTGTTGTAGCTCCCTCTAGAACTTTCTCAGTACCAGGAAGCAGGTATGTTGGAAGAGGAGCTGTGGCTCCTCTATCATGTGGTAGAGTGCTAGCCTTGAGCAAGATAAGGTTACGGTGAGTGCCCAAGTGCTGAGTTCAAGCCTCAGGACTGGCACATAAACCTTAGTTGCTATTATCCGTTTACAGCAGAAAGTCATGCTCTAGTGTTTCACATCTGTAATCTTGGCTCCCCTGGAGGCTAAGATCAGAAAATCGTGGTTTGAAATTAGGGGGGGCTAGAAAGTTTATGAGACTCCTAAGAGTCTTATCTTCCGTAAACTACCAAAATGCCAGAGTACTAGCCTTGGCACAAGAGGGTGGGAGACAGTATTCAAACCCTGATTTCAAGCCCTAGGACAAGCACCAATAAATACACACACTCTCTCTCCTCTCCTCTTCTCTCTCTCTCTCTCTCTCTCTCTCTCTCTCTCTCTCTCTCTCTCTCTCTCTCTCTCTCTCTCTCTCTCTCTCTCTCTCTCTCTCTCTCTCTCTCTCCCTCTCCCTCTCCCTCTCCCTCTCCCTCTCTCTCTCTCTCTCTCACACACACACACACACACACACACACACATAATTTTAGTTCTTTTTGTCATCAAGCATATTGTTCATCATCCTAAATATAAACTTACACCCATACACTGTGCAAAGGATAGTAATAGTTTTTATCCAGTTTAGTTAGCAGTTATTTATTGGATGTCTATAAGCTACCATTGGGCCTAGCAGTAGATTCTAGGAATTCAATGAGAATTAAGTAGAGTCTAAGCCTTCTTATTTTATTACTGTTTAGTTTATTACTGAAGTTTTCCCACACTGTTTCTTTTTGATTCCTTCACTCAAAATTCCTTACACTTGAAAACCAACAGAATTCCTCCAGTGTCTGAGTTACTTAAGGTACATAAGATACACATCAACCTTTATGAATTTCCTACCTTGGTTAATACCCGGCTGTGATTATAAATAGCTCAAGCTATGCTCTTCATTAAAATAAAATCAGAATATATGTATCAGATTATCACTGAGTACTAGACATTGTGCTCTGAAGTTGAAAAAACATATTTCTATCTCCCTGTAGCCCTGCTTCTCAAGTAAATTGACCTTTCCTGTTTAATCTTGCCTTCTCTTTTCTCTACTGGATATTTAAATTTGATACATAGAAACATAAAAAAAAGTATATTGTGTCCATTTTCTTCACCTTGAACTACTTACCAGTGGCTCTTTACCGTTCAGCTCTACATTGAGACTTCCAGTTCTCTAAAGCATTCTCTACCTCAACAACACCCACTCCCTTCCCCCACTTCCATTCCCTATGTAGCTCATCTTAGTCTGGCTACCAATTACTACACTATGCTTAGACTATTGAACCTGAATGTTTTTAATAAACCTGGAATTCTTACCTTACACATGAATCCTAACTTTGTGTCAGTATCTACTAAATTGCAGGGCAGATCATCAAGTACCAAAATTACTTTTGTGCATGATATCTGTAACTCAAACAAGAAAGTAAAGCATGATGAAGTCTGCACATTTTGGGGGGCTGGGGGGAGGTATTCAGTCATGGAGCTTGAACTCCTGGACACTCTCTCTGAGCTCCCCTAATCAGGGCTAGCACTCTACCACTTGAGATATAGCACCATTTCCGATTTTCTGGTGGATAACTGGAAATAAGAGTCTTACAGACTTTAGTGCCCCAGCTAGCTTTGAACTGCAATCCTCAGATCTCAGCCTCTTGGGTAGCTAAGACTACATGTGTGAGCCAAGGGCACCCAGCTTAGTCCTAGCAATTGTTGGCTTCATCTGTGACTTCCAATTAATTCTTCTTTCTTCTGTCCGACAGTTCCTTCTGTTCTCCCTCTCTTTAAAGAAAATTGCTTCAACTTTGCTATGATCTGTGTCTCCCTGAAAACTGTCTACTTCCTATGTTCACTCAGGTCCTGGCTTCAGGCACTTTGCTTCCTTCCTCTGCATGTAGTGCTTTCCATTAAACTTTGCTTTCTTACGTTAATTGAGGGATTACCTTTTGCCCTATTTTCACTTTATTTTAATTGATTGCCCTCTCCTATTCTTCATTAAAACAAAAAAATAAGAAGCAGGCAAGGTCTTGTTATCAAGCAACTTGTTCCATGGTTTTTATGGCACATAATTCAGTCTTATATTTTGTTAAAATTGTGTGATGTACTTCACCCAATTTAATTACTAGTTCCTATGTGCCTCCCTCAGAAAGCCAACCCAGGACCAGGACACTCCTATAGCAGTGTTATGGACAACACTGCCCTCTGGTGGCTTGAAATTTTGAAGTTGACAAATCATCCAAGGAAGAGGTACTTAGTATTTCAATGTATTTTAAAAATGTATTTGTAAACGTTTACATAATTGTAAATTTTACTCACAAGCTTTTGAACATTTAAAATGCAGTTTCAGCTTATTGGTACATATGAAGTTTTAAGTTTGGCGCTTATCTTGGACAGATTCAAACAAATTAGTAATAAAATTGAATTATAAAATGGGGAAGGCATTAGAAAACTTAAAAAAAAATTAAAAAGAAATCCCACAGTGGAGTTTTCAATGATTTATACACAGATCAAAGACAAAGACATAAATTCTACATCATCCCAGATTACTAGAAGATAAATAAAATGTGATAACCAGAAAAGGTCCCTCACATTTTATTCTCTCTTTCATCTTAGGTCATCTGTTAACATTTTATAGTCTGTGGGTTGTGAGTGGGGAGGAGAGGAGAACAGGGAGGAGAATACAAACCTCTCATTAAATTGTATATTTAGGGATTCAGATTTTTTAAAAAATGCTTTTGTTCCAATAATCTTATTTTGATGAAGCAAAAGTATAACATGGGGATTCAAAATCTCACCTATTGAGAAGGATGAGATTAGTCACATAATTAGTAATGTGCTGCCAACAGCACAGTTGCCATTCAAGCTTTTGGTTGATTATCCCTTCATTTATTACCCTATCATGCCCCCTTGTGACTGGTGAAAAGAAGTTTCCTTCATGTCTAATGTGATCTATCTGTAACTAGTGGACAGCTATTTTGCTTAAATGTACTATTCGCAATACTCATTTACTAGTATTTAAGTGAAACAAAATAAACTTTCAATTGTAAGAATTATCAAGGAAGTCCTGTGTATTTCTAAAGAGAGAATCATGTAGGAGGACTAACAAGGATTTTTTTTCTCTCAACCTTATTACTGAGAAACACTGAAAATATGACCAAATATATTTTTAAAATAGATTTAGCAAGTGTGTTGAATATTATGAGGCAATAATTATGCAGAGAACTTGGCTGAGTCAGTTCTTAAAACATTTTATTTTTTGGATATTTGAATTAGTCCCAGAAAATTCAGAATTTTCTCTTAGTTTCAAAGCAACTATGTTTTTGGACAGTCTTGAAGATGGGAAGAAATATATGTCAAAGAAATAAAATAATTCATCAAACTACCTTGGCTTACTATACTGAATTCCATATCCCAGAAGTAACAGTGTTTCAATACTGCTAAGGATATGCATCAGCAGACGCCACATAGCACTCAGTTCAGAACTCTGGGGAACTCAATAGGAGTTTGTAAAATAAGAGTGTAACAGACACAAACAAGTTGCAAGCACATGGTGATTAGTTGTTTTTTTTTTTTTGTAAAATTCTTCAATTTCTCTGCATTTGAAATCAGACAAAATTTTGGTGCACAATAAAAATCAGTTATCTCAAATAGTATAACAGTTATCTCAAAAAGAAAAAGAAGTCAGTATACAATAAAATGCATTATCTCAAGGAGATTAAGAGCTGTTTTATAAAATCAAGAAAGGAATATCATACATTTATGAAAATGAAATGAATCACTGGTAATTTATCAATGGTCAGTTGGCGATACCCCTATTATAAATTAGTCCTTGGAGAATATTATATATGAATGTTATATATCCTTTAAAAACACTAACAAAAATGTAATTTTAGAATTCTACTGAAATAGTAATTAAAATAATCAGCAAGAAACTCAATAATGATAAAACGTTTGAGTACTTATATGTACATGTAGAAGCTAGAACTATAAGAATAAAATAATTTTTGATAAACAAACAGCATTTAAAAAATTCCTGTCACTTATATTGAATATATATGTGCATGAATTTAGAAAGGTAAAAGTAAATGAAAAATTTGGGGCAATATTTAAATATTTTAAATATAAATTTAAATTATGATATTCAGTAATGACTTCCCATTTATTGTTTGGCATATAGAAACTTCTCCTCATATTAACTAATTGTGCTTAAATGATTAGAGGTGTCAAAAGAAAGTCAAATGCTTTCAAGAATGAGTTGGCAAGTAGGATAGGGGAGAGGATGTATTTGAATGCTTTCCAAATTCTTCATAATCATCAAAGACATAAATTATGCTTCTTTTCCTAGGTATCAAGTTGTGAAATCTTTATAGCAGAAATCTATGCAACTGATGTATTTATTGAATAATGAGGCCATTTCAGAACTCAAAATTAAACACATGAAACAGATGCTTTCTAGACTCCAAGTTCTCCCAAATAAACCAGGTTGAAACTAATTCTAATATAATTCTCACAGTATGCAAAACAAAGTAAAACTCATAGCAAAGTAGATAAGAGAGGGACTTGTTTTTAGAAAATTGGGGCATAATAAATCATTGAGTATAGTTTTCACTAAAGGTTAAGCTTTTTTAAGTCATTATCTTTAGACATAGTCAACTATAAATTTATTTCTGCTCTTATTAAACATAATCTTAAAATATATTTTAAAAAGAACCTATCTTCAATGTAGCACACAATTATTATTCCAAGAGCATTAACCACTCACCTAATTTTTTCTTCACTTTCTTTGATTTCATCTTCTGTGCCCTCTTCAGCATTTGTTGTGCAGTAGAAATTTCCTTGAAGCCCCTATTGACAGATAAAAATATCCAGAACATGTGTAGATGTGAGGATATAGATCAGTATATGTTACAGAATGATATGCTAAAATAAATTTATACTTTTTAAAACAAACCCTGTACTTGATTCTGATGCTTAGCTCCTTAACAAAGTATACATATTTTTTAATCCTAAAAGAATATCTTCCCTAGAAAGATTCTTAATATTTTTGGTGTAAAATAAACCACATACCATTCTTCTGAAATTTTTTCTTCTTTTTCGGATTTTCTCAAGCTCCTCCTACTTGTTCTTGATTCAGGTGTCTGAGATAAAGTGGTGTTTTCTGACCTGGCAATGGGAATAAATGACTTTTAACTGAAGCATATCAGCACATTTTAAAACTGCAAGCTGTTTATGTTGTCCCAAACTTGGAAATAAAATCCATGTAAGTTGCAGAAGAACTTTATCTTGAAAAGTAATAAAATGTCTGCCATTAATTTAAAATGTTTACATTGCAATTACTTGAGGCATATTTCAATCCTTTTGCTGAAAGCAATGGAGCACTGAGATTTTTCTTTTCATCTTTATCTCTACCTGTAAGCCAGTACAGATCTATTTGTTTACAAAACTTAGTTGCATTAACCTTTTCAAGGCAAAAGTTTTGTAATTGCTTTAGTACATCAATTTCACACATTTTCCTTACACTTCAAACTCCATAAAAACATGATATTTTAACATTGAATGTTCCTCCATCTTCTAAACATATTCATGTCTATTTTGGTTACAATGCAGTTGATCCTTAAAGGAATGTTCAGCTTACTTGCTATTTAAATGTGTGTGTTCCAGTGAAAACACATTTTCTTTCTCATTACATAGCCATGCTTGTGCTGGATAACTTGGAAAATTAAGGGAGGTATCATCACATTTCAAGGTTCCAGTATTCTGGTCAGAAAATAAAACAGTTATATAGATAAATTAGCATAAAGCAAATTGAAAAGCTCTAGCATTTGTATCCTATGACTTGCATATTATCAAGTCTCCTCATAAGAGCAACATCCATAAAATGATATAAAATACAATTTCTGGATTATACATAAATGGTCTTTTTTAAGGATGACGAATATGGTTTTTTTTCCGTTAAGCTCACATGTACAAAATGATTAATTGTGAAGATCTTTAAAAAATCTCAGAAAACAAAAACTTCAAAGATTATCAAATAAATCACAGATATTGCAGACCATTGACCTCTGACTGAGAATCTTCAGCTGCCGCCCCCTTAATGCATATTTTGGTATTTTTAAAGTACTGTCAACTAGTGATTTCAGTCTACTGCCAACCATGCAGCTGAGGCATATCTTTTTTTTTTTCTTTTTGCTACTGTGAAACAAAGTGTTGAAAGAAATCCAAAGTAAAGAAAAGAAGAAAAAAGAGGAGGGGGGAACCTTAGAAGCAAAGGAAAGAAAAGCTACATGAAAAATTACATCTGGGATAAGGAGGAAGTCCAAAGCTTCTAAAAGTAATTATGTTTTTCAAGTCAATAAAGTGCATTATTAATCACTGCAGCACAGCATAACCTTAAGAAATGAGCAAAGATTGAGCCCTCAGAAGTTTCCATGACATGTTACCTTTGGCGAGTGCAGCTGGTTTGGGAGGAGAAGTGTTTGTGAAGGGAAGTGGGTGGAATCTACAGCGAGCCATTCTTTCTCTAAGGCAGCCTGCATAAATAATGACAACAGAAGGTTCAAAATTTTAGTTTGCATTCATTTTACCAAACTTCCTTTTAAATTCTCCATTGAACCATATGTGTTGACCAAGTATGTTAGGGTTTTCATTTATATGATGTTATTTTGTGCCACTGTGACTGAGGAACTTGCATACATCTATTTAAGGCAAACACGCCCAAAAATAGGCTAATTCTTTTTATCTCTAAGTTTGGGACAAAGTGAAAATGTGATATGTGAGTGCTCTAAAAAAATGAGGTGCAGATATTTCTGAGTCAAGTAGTCAGAGTCAACACTGATTGTAAATACTGTAATTCCTACCTTAGGAATGCATGTAACTAACCCCTCTGTACATCACTGAAAATCAAATTAAAATTTAAAAAGTCATTACTTAGGTCTTTGTATTACAAATTGTTGCTTCAACATCAATTTTTTTCTATATACACTGAAAATAAACTAGATTTTTTTAAGATTACTTTTTCATCCCTCAAACCTCCCAATATTTCTGAGTGAATTAATGAATATACATAGAAATATATTCAACATCAAATATATTCAACATTATTCCTAGTATCATTAGTCTTTGCAAATGTGAGAATGGCAATATAAATAAATTTGTGCTTAAAATTTGAAATCACTGTTTTTTAATCTCTTCTCTCTTCTTGAAACTTTACTACTCCATTTATAAATTTTCAAATGTATTCTTCCTTTTCCTGTATTTGTGTTGTATACTTAAAATATAATCATAAATTTTATTTAGCTACATTATCTAAGACTATAATAAACTTCTTTGGATCTTTGTAAAAAAGTGATGAGTAGCTATTTGGTTTTAAAATGGTTATTGTTAGCAGAGAAAATATATTTTGATATTAAATTAAAAATTGTGAGAAGTCAATGTAATTTTTTATTTTATAATTTCATATTCTCAATTGCCTTTTGAAAAAATACTGGAAAGGAGAAACTGTCCGAAATAGGACTGCAACAATAAACTTGTATTTAAGACATTAAGTATCAGGAAATAAAGTCAAGTTTGTATTATTTGAATATGATGAAAACAGAAACTCCTTGTCAGTTAACTTGTGAGATTCTTTCTACTGAGGAATTCTAACATATCTCAATTATATCTCTTTTTAAGAATTGAAAATAGTTAAGAATAAGTTCAAAAGCTTTGTTGCAATATATAACTTGAGTTACTAGCAAGATATTTTATTCTAAACCATTGCTCGGCTACCACAGAAATTGTAAGAATATGTTACTTAATAGGATAATAAACTAGACTTAGGCTAAGTATATCAGAGTGGTGTACACAATAAGTACGCAGACTTTGTTGGTCAATTATAAAATTTCAAAATGCAATATTCCTTAATACAGAACTATATAGAGAAAAAGTGAAAAAAAGAGAGGAAAAGAGACAAACAGAGGGAGAAATGGCTCCCATTACTATTCCTCTTTCTCATCCTCACAGAAGAAAAGAAATAGTTTAAAAATGGCAATCCAGAAACATTGACTACAGTTGAGGGGTTCCCTACAATTAAAGAAAACAGTATGTGTCATATTTGTACGTAAAAAAGTTGAGATGAAAACCACTTCCCATTTTACATGGGAAATTTTTGAAAATGAGAACAATGAATAACAAGAAAAATGGTGCACAGGCACAGGTGGGAAGCTGAAATACTTTATGTGCATATATGTAAACTGAATGTAAAAGCAAGTTAAATTTATTTCAGAAGTTAGTGAGATCAAGGTATGTCATATGCATGTATGGAAATGTCACAATGTAAATTCCCTTGTACAGATGTTAATAAAAATATCTTTTTTGCCAGTCCTGGGCCTTGAACTCAGGGCCTGGTCATTGTCCTTGGGCTTATTTAAGACTAGAGCTCTACCACTTGAGCCACAGCACCATTTCTGGCTTTTTTCTATGTATGTGATACTGAAGAATCGAACCCAGGTCATTGTGTAGGCTAGGCAAGCACTCTACCACTAGGCTAAACTCCCGGCCACAAAAAGTATCTTTTAAAAAGATAGGAGGGATCATTTCTACACTGTTTGTGGGAGTGTAAACTCAATCAACCACTATGGAAAGCAGTAGGGCAATTCCTCAAAAGACTAAACTTAGAGCTCCCTTATGACCCAGCAATTTCACTACTTGGTATTTACCCAATCGTCCAGAAACAAGGACATACTAAATCCACTAACACAATGATGTTCATTGCAGGACTATTTACCATAGCAAAGATATGGAACCAACCCAGATGTCCCTCAGTTGATGAGTGGATCAACAAGATGTGGTATTTATACACAATGGAATTCTATGCTGCCATCAGGAACAATAACATTGCCCCATTTGTAAGGAAATGGAAAGACTTGGAGAATTCATATTAAATGAAGTAAGCCATACTCAAAGGAACATAGGCTCAATGGTTTCCCTCATTTGTAATAATTAGAACAAACCTTGGACTCTCCTAGCAGGGGATTACAATAGATCAAAACCTAGATACATAAGGCCATATAGGATGAGGTCAAATGAAAAGACCTCCAGGATATGGCAACAAGAGCAATACAATGTGTGATTGTTGTTCTTAATGTACTATGACATTTCTCATCTCTTTTGTTGTCTCTTGGTTTTTCTCATATTGTTACAGAATCTTACCTTATTATCTGATATATTTTATATACGTTTATTTATTTATTCAAAATAGGAAAGGGAAGAGGGGAAAACAAGATGAGGGGAAGAGATGGGGGAGGGAAATGGGGACAAAAACATGAGAAGGGGTATCAGTGTGTGTGAAGTAATACCTCTATGTGGCAAATATAACTGTAACCCTTCTATTAATTACAATTTAAAGAAAAGATATTGCAGCTGGGCATGGTGGCTCATGCCTGTAATCCTGTCTACTCAGGAGGCTGAGATCTGAGGATCGTGGTTCAAAGCCAACCAGGGCACTAAAATTCATGAGACTCTTATCTCCAATTAACCACCATACAAAAGCAGAAGTGGCACTGTGGCTCTAGAGGTAAGGCCACTTCTACTTGAAACTGATATAAATGGATTTGTTTAAACTTTGTTGTACACAAGTTGTAAATATCACAATTAACTCCCTTTGTACTAGTAACTTAGAAGAACCGAAACAACAAAACTCTCAAATCCGTTTATCATAAAAAATTGGTCACTGTCCTTAGCAACATACCTCTTTTACTGCCTGAACTAAAGTTTAAAGGAATGCTGGTTACTCCAGATTACCCTACAGTCATGTACCTGATAGATGAAGATAAGAAGAAACTTAGCCTGGCACAGTGGCTCATACCTGTAATCCTAGCTACTCAGGAGGCTGAAATCTGAGGATCAAGGTTCAAAGCCAGCCCTGGCACAAAAGGACCTGAGTATCTCCAATCAACCTCTAGAAAATGGGAAGAGGGCTCAAGGATAGGGCGGCAGCCTTGAGTTGAAAAGCTCAAGGACAGTACCCAGGCAAGATCAAGCCCCATGACCCACCAAAAAAATAATAATGAGCAGAAACATGATGTTCTCTTGGCTGCTGTCAATGGCCTCAAACTCAACATACCTACTCATGTCTTTTAACAAATTTAAAGCTACTCTATACTAACAACAAGGATTTCATACCCTGATAGTAATTACTAGCTAGAACTGAGCCACTGACTTTCCTGATGCTTTTACTGCAGAAGCTATCAATGTGTGCCAAACTTGTGACAGCTTACACATTTGTTTTGTAGTGGAGAAGTTCCAATCCAGTATTTTCTTCCTGTTTGTTCCTGAAAACTGGCATTATAATGTCAATCCTATAACATTAACATTGTATTTATCTCTCAGATTACCAATCAGCTGACTGAGGTTATATAAATTTGGCTCTTGAACAAAGACTGCATAATGTTTCAGGTTCTGTCAAATTGAGTCTGACAGACTTATTTGTCTTTAAGTTTTTTTAAAGCTACTTAGCCAGAACTCAGTGGCTCACCCCTCTAATCCTCCCTATTCAAGAGGCTGAGTTCTAAGGATCACAATTGAAAATCAGCTTGGACAGGGAAGTCAATGAGATTCTCATTTTCAACTAATCAAAAATCTTGAAGCTAGAGTTGTGGATCAAAGGATAGAGCACAAGCCCTGAGGACAAAAGCTCAGGAAATGTGCTCAGATTCTATTTTAAGCCCCAGAGCCAATACACACACACACACACACACACACACACACACACACACACACACACACACACACACACACACCAAACATGAGCCAACTCAATAATGAATTGATACTCTGAGCCTATAATTTGATAGTCATTTCTCTTTGTTTGCTAAGAAGTATAACAAGAGAACAAGAGATGGTCACATGTATTGTAGCTCCCATGAAACTACATCTAGATATTGTACCACCTCAGAGAATTCATGAGGTAGACAGATGCCCTGGAGAGGGCATAGTGGTCACAAGACACCTTCAAAATCTGAGGAAAGCACCACAAGGACCATGAAAAGCATTCAGACAGGTTTTCTTTCAATGGCCAGTGTCATTTTGAATAGCAACTTGTATTACATTTCCTTTTATTGTGGAATAAAAAGGCAGAGTGTATGGTACCTCTACCTAGGTTAAACTTTCAAGCCCACTGAGGAGGTCATTACAGAAATGGAAGGATATGAGCCGAGCTAATAATACTAAGCTTAAGTAAATGCACTGCAAGGTGAACCAGCAGGTTTTATCCCCTTTCATTTGTTAAGACTACTCATTTGAAGTGGTATGTACTGAGAAAATGTACTTCACAGTAGCAAGTCATAAATATGATTGCAGGGTAGTTCTTCCTGGGTCTTTTCTATTTGTGAATGATTTGTGGCACAGACTATCTTCTTAAAGGTGTTCAGATAGTGAAAAGACTAACAAAATACAGAAACACTAAGTCTCCTGATTGGAATTTGGAAAGCACTTTTGTCAACATCCTCACTGAGATGTCACATGTGCACATATACAGACATCAAATTACACTTCACACTTGCAGCTATTCTGCAAGGCTACTTTTTAAGATTTCCGATGCATGACTGAAATTTTGAGTAATACCAAACCTCATCTATGTGTTATATGTACATACACAAATGTAAACATATTTTTACTCTAACATATATAAAGTTTATATATCATGAAGGTTAATATATAAATCATTGTAAGATGAAATAATGAATAAAATAGAGCCACTGTATCAATATACCTTAAATAAACTGCACATCATGACGACACTATTTTATTTGAGCACAAATACAATGAGCCTGCAGCTACTGTCTTGATAAATGACATGGCTTCTAGGGGCCAGGAGTTTGGCCTAGTGGTAGAGTGCTTGACTAGCATGCATGAATACCTGGGATCGATTTCTCAGTACCACACACATAGAAAAAAAAAGCCAAAAGTGGTGCTGTGGGTCAATTGGTAGAGCTCTATCCTTGAGAAGACCCAACCACAGTGCTCAAGCCCTGAGCCCAAGCCCAGGACTGGCAAAAAAAGATGAGATGGTTTCTAAGTAGGTACTCACAGCAAATATACACAATGTAAGTATTCTGGACAAATTACAAAGAAATGATTTATGTTCTCAGTTATAACCAAAGATAATGTGATAGTGAGAATTCATCATGCTACTCATAGGATTGTGTGCCATTTAAAATTTATCAATTGTTTGTTTCTGAAATTTTCCATTGAGAAAAGTGGACTTCTATACTTGCTAACCTTTACACAGAGAAGCAGAAGAACTATTCTAATTTAAAAGAGAATAAGGAAAGATGAAACTGAAACCTGTGATCTTGGGTTGAATCTCCTACTAAAAGAGGATGTGATTGAGACAAGTAGCATAATCAAGTAAGGTCAAATGGAACAAGGAAGTGCATCAATGTGAATTCCCGAAGTCTCATAATTGTACTGTGGTTATACATCACCTTTATTTCTAAAAAACCTGAACCTGGGTAGGAAGAACTCCTGTATCCTATACAAATAACATGTGTTCTATGACCTCTTTACTTATAGAACAAACAAAGATGTTAGGAACTGGTAGCATACTTTCCCAAGTGTCACTTGAGCCCCAAACTATAATACAATAATAATTAGGGTAAACAGCTCTGCAAAGAATGCTGAACATATTTAAAGCGCAAGATGTGTC
This sequence comes from Megascapheus bottae, assembly GCF_031878675.1. Taxonomy (NCBI): domain Eukaryota; kingdom Metazoa; phylum Chordata; class Mammalia; order Rodentia; family Geomyidae; genus Megascapheus; species Megascapheus bottae. The sequence goes on along the minus strand of NC_143510.1, from coordinate 71,165,233 downwards.
TGTTGTATTTGGCACTTACTTCGTCAAATGTAAAGTCCCTTAGATCTATTTCTTCATAGTCTTCTTCTGATTCTTCATTCTCAATTGCCTCAAGGGCTATTGTCAGTTTCTTTCGTAAAATAAAGCCCTTCCAAACTGCCTAAAAAAAAATTTAAACTATGTTATAAGGGGTTATGGATCAAACCTCAAACCAGATTCTCTGTGTTATCCCATTAGGAAGATAAAACATCTTAAAACTTAGTTTAATGGCTTAATAATCTGGTTTTTGAACTTTATGTGACACTTAAAACTGCAAGATAAATTAAATGACCGCATGTGTCTAAATCTCAGGAGACTGTCTTTGGGGCAAGCAGAAAAGAATCTTTAAAAACTCCCCCAACTTCACATGTAGGTCAACCAATCAATTATCTGGCAGTTCCTTCAGGAGCCATTCTAAACCAAGAAGTAAGAGATACACAGAAAAGCCAATTTTGCTAATTTTCAGACGATTATCTATACATAGTAAGTCAAAACACATTCAGGAAAATGTCAGTATAGAAAATGGACAAATGAAAGAGGTAGTAATGTGGCCCCTAACAGTTAATTTCAAAGTAAAATTATCAGACAGTAACGAAACAAAACTATCAGACTAAAAAAAAAACTCTAGAGTAGGAAAGTTCTCTTTATGATAACTATAAGTACAAATAATCTTAAAAAATTAATAACTTTATGAACTGCTATGGAGCTTCCGGATATATAAAGTAAAAACATGAGTAAATACAAGCTTTGCATGCAGTCTTTTGAGGATTTTCATATACTTAAGGAACACAGACATCACATAAACATATATTGAAGTATGTATGCATGGCACTTAAAATATAAAAATTTCTGAATAATAGCAAAAATATTCTTAAAAATAAAAGTACACACAGATAATTTAAGTTAAAAAGTAAAATTTCAAAACACAATAGCTGAACCAGTGAGAGAAGCTTGAATTCTCTGAAAATACTTTATAATTTCCTCCAAGAAAACCTCATTACAAAAGTAAGACATGTTAGGATAGTATTATCTCAGAAAATACATTGACATCAGAGGCTGGAGGACTATGCACTGCAGAACAGAAAATAAAATTGAATTCAATGAGTTCACAATCATGATATACAAAGACTTGCTGTAAATTATAAAGAAAGACTGCTTTCTGCTGCCTTTTTTATTAAAGAATTTATTAGCATTGATTTTTACATCATATTTCAATTGATGTATTTAACAAGCAAGTATCTGGTGCCTTTTATTGAAGACCCAAGGCTCAAGTATAGGATATCCAAAAAAGATATCTGTCACCGAATAGACAGTTTTATAAGATAATAAACTTCTCTTTGAAAGGAATGAAGCAAAACTTGAATTGCCATGAACTGCTAATATTAAAAATATTGTTTGTTCAATAATAGCAGATAGAATTTGCATTGCATGATATCTGTATTCTTTAGGCAGTAGATCTATAATCTGAGAAAATAAGCAAGGTTTCTTTCTTTTTCTAATAGTTCTCTTTTATAAGTTGCCCTCAAGCCCACAGTAAAAACTGTACATGCCCTGATTTCAAGGGGAGTATAGTACAAGAAATTAAGCAGAGTCAAATGTCGACTATTAGAACCATAAGAAAATTCTTCTTAAAACTATGGTTTTTGAATTGGGCACTGGTGGCCCACATCTATAAGCTTAGCTAATCAAGGGCTAAGATATGAGAATTCAGGTTGAAACTTAGTCCAGTCTACCCCCTGCCCCCAAAAATCCATGAAACCTCTAGTTAACTAGTAAAATGTCTGAAGTCGAGTTTTAGAAAAGTGGTAGAGAGCTAGCTAAGAGTTTAACAAAAAGTCAAAATCCAAGTGAGTGTAAGCATCCCTGACTTCAACACAAAAAAAGAAAAAGAAAAAAATAGTGAAAGAGAAGGGGAAACCCAAGGAGAATGGAAGTAAATAAGGAAAGGAAATAAAATAAATAAAACAAAGAAACAACAACATAAAAAAAAACCTAAGACTTTAATGGTAAAAGCCCAGGAACTTGAGAGAAAGTGATCCCATATTTTTTTTTCTTAAGGATTTGTTTCAGTTTTTTTTTGGATGTTGCAATATCTCAGGGGCATCCCTGATTCCCCCTCTTATGTACGACATAGCCAAACACTCTTGGCATCTACTTCAAAGCATGCATGTACACACACACACACACACACCTTCAACAGAAGTCATTATGCAGACTGGATTGTGATATTCTTCTCATATTCTTGTCTATGTGACTACTACTCCACAGCTAACATGCTGGTCTATTCTGTCACTACTTGTCAGGATAATGAAGTCAATCTGACTTGGCCATGTCAATCTACCCTTAAAAACCCTCCAATGTCTTACATCATCAGGAATATTAATGACCTACATCCTATAATGTTCCAACCATACTGGTTTCTTTTTCCTTAAACACTGTGGGTACCCTACTAATTCAAGGTCTTTATATTTGATGGGCCTTTTGCTGGAAAGATTCTTTTGCCAGCTATCCAGTGGCTTACTCTCATATTTCAATGTCACCTTTCATGGCCTTCCATTTCCATCCTACTTAAAATTATAAACTTCCTTTGGACACCCCCATCCAATTTATATTCATCTTTCTTCTTATCACTTTATTAACCATACATTCTAACAAAATGTAAGCTAGTTAGGTCTTATGGTTGAATTATAAATGTTTATTTAATTTGCAATCATTAAATTGCAGCATAGTGCTTTCTATAGATGTTATTTTATATATCTATTTTTTTAGAGAAGTAATGTTTCTTTTTTGTAATTTAGGTTAAAGTTATCCCAATTTACAGTCAAATTCGGGTTGAAAACATACATAAATTCGGTATTTATCTCGAGCACCATTTGTCATTCATTAAGATAAAAAAGTATCACTCCTATCACTCCTAAGAAAAGCAAGTACAAAATGTATCATTTAAAGTCTGCTTCATTATATATATATATATATATATATATATATATTATTTTTTTTTTTTGCCAGTCTAGGGCCATGAACTCAGGGCCTGAGAACTGTCCTTGGACTTTCTCAAGGCTAGAGCTGTACCACTTGAGCCACAGCACCACTTCGGGCTTTTTTTATATGTATGTGGTACCAAGGAATTGAACCCAGGTCCTTGTTCATGCTAGGCAAGCACTCTACCACTAGGCTAAACTCCAGGCCCTGCTTCATTATCTTAAACCAATTAACTCAGCTATTTTTTTTGTGGGGGAGGGGTAGGGCCTAGAAGGTGAGGCCTATAATCAGAATGAGCCAGAAGTCTGAGTCTCTTAGAAATATAAATAGTAGCTGTATATATCTGTGTAGCATGTCTCATTAGGGAAATGGAAACCTATGCTGTAAAAGGAGGCTTAACTCGTGGCCCAGTGCTCATTCCCTGGTCTTGGGGCTGTATCTGGCTGAGATGGTGCCTGGTGGTTGGAAGGCGGAGTGGCTGTGGTTAGGGCCACCTCTGGGATAGGCCCCAACCCTTCCTCCCTCTCCAACAGCATAGTGAGAGTACCTCTCCCACCCTGCCCACCTTTTTGCTGATAGCTCCTGCATCTTCTTTTACCTGAATGTACTTCCTGTCCTGATGCATCTGATTGTCCTCTGGTGATGGGGGGCTGGGTGCAGATGGTCAGTTGGCCCTTTCCTTTCTTGGCTTGTTCTGGTTGGGAAGTGTTGGAGGACCGAGGACAAAAATCTTGACATATATCTATTTTGTTTATGTGTGCTTCTTCCATTAGGATGTGAATTCTATCGGGGCAGGACTTTAGGCCTATTTTGTTTGTAGCCTTATTTCCTAAGCTTAGGACAGTCTCTGATGCATTTAACAAAAATGTAAAAAAAGTGAAGAGTAAATAAATAGGAATAAATTCAGGTATAATTCACTTTAAAATCTAGTACTGGCAAAATTGAGATAAGTCCATTTAATGCTTTCTGATGGAATAAATATTGGAAGACCATTAACATTTAGTTTGGTAGATTTTTTTAAAACCAACTTTCTAGAAATCGGTATCAGTTAGGGGAAAGAAGAATTGCTCTGGCTAGGCAAACCTTTGTCAGTTTGATTAATGACACCTTTGAGAGATTTTAAACAGGATTGAATCGTTTGCTTGATATAGTCATGAACACCCAATTTTGCATTTAAGTAGTTTCCTCGGTCCAGATTCTAAGAAGTCCATAGTCAACATATAGCAAACCTATACCTACATACATATCCTTACAAACACTAAACAGATCCATGTAACTGTAAATCACCATCAAGGCTGTTTTTTAATGCAGAATAACCTAGTATGAGGTACTTAATAAATCTTTTATAGCCATATCATATCAAATTAAAATTGACCTGAATTCGAAGAGCAGCTTTCTCCCTCTGTTTTTGTGTAGCCATGGTATTTACTTTTTTTCCTTTCTTTAAAACAGTCTGGTTACTGATGGAGGAATTTTGTTGAGGTACTGTTGCAGCCCACTGTGGCTTTGTGGATGAATTGACTTTTCTGCGTGTGATGTAACCACGCCAGTGTGCTTGAATTATCAAAGCCGCTATACTACAGCAAGTAGAAAGAAAATGTGTTTTAGTATGTGTGAATATACAAGTCTAAGAGATTATACATTTTGAACAAGAAACATAAACGTATTCTAAAAATAACCAATAACACTTTTCCTTTTGTTGATATACAGTCAACAAGTAAAAATAATATGGGTACCTTCACAATTGAGGGAGGGAATAAGTGTGCAGTTTAGATAGGGATTTGGGTACAAAAGAGTATGATTTCTTTTCAGAAGGGGATATTATTGCCATGATGGTCATTATTTTCACAGTGAAGATACTTGTCCAGAAAAAAGGGAGGGATGTCTAATGTAAGCAACCAATGCAGATTTTGCAAAGTGGGGTAAGATTCTTGTCATTATATGGAAAAAGCCTTAGTGGAAAAAAAAAGCCTAAAGGAAAAAAATGGAAGAGGGATTGTTAACAATGCTCCCTCAAGAAAAGTTTTCAATAGTCAAATACTTCTGAGTTACCAAAGTCAGTAAAAAGTTCTCCTTTCCTCATGCTGTTCAGTATCAGGGGGAATTATGTGATAAAATACATGACATATGACACTGACTTACCTTCCCCCTTAGGGTCTTTAGTATATCTACTGTCCATTTTTTCTTCCTTTACTTTTTAATATACATTTGGCTATTTTATTTATCATTAAGCAAAAGTTCTAAGTATTGTTCATATGAAATTTCAATAGGTTACCTTTGGGCTATTTGCAATAAGGGCATCAGGTAAATGAAATGGTAATGTATAATCTAAATATTAATGCTGTTTTAAACATTAAAATTAAATTCAGTTCTAGTACATTAGAATAGTTCAAATAGCTACCAGAAGAGAAACATGGATTACACTGACAATTCCTAAAAATTGAAGATGGAAATTAGTAGTGACTTGGACATATCTCCTGTTTAGTACCAAGCATTTTAGGGGAAAACTAGACAGTTTTTCCATTCTTGTATGGACAGTGATGATAAAAGAACAAAACAGTAAAGAATTGACAGACCTAAGAGAAAGCCAAACATTTTTTAGTTCAAAAAGTAATTAAAGCCAGACTTTAGTTTTCTAAAGCTGTTTAATAGTTGTAAGGGAATTAATGTAATTAATTAATAACAGGGAATACTACCATTTTACAGAGGTGTTGGGCCAAAAAATTACAGCATTTTCAATTCCTTGCACACCATGCATATTACATATTTACTAATTCAATAAACAAATATGAAGTCCAGGTAAAGGTCTCTTAAAAAGAGAAGGAAAAAAATCTTACCTTTTGAAGCATAATGTTTTTAGAATGTATATTCTTCATGTTTAAAATAAATGTAATTATTCAGAAACTTAGAAATTTGTAAGCAGAAAAACAGTTTCACATTTATCTATTTTCAGTTAAGGTAGAATAAGAATTAACTGTGAACAGGTTAAAATATAAAGAAATTACTCTGTAGTGTGTTTAATAACTGCATACTTCATGAAAGTATTTTCCAGGAACTTACTAAGAAATATAGTGATTTAAATCATTAATTGGTTATATTAACTATAATTACATAACAACCATAAGACAAAATGATTTATAGCTCTTACACTTTTGAATCCTGCTCAGTATTTTGATGATTGCTCATCAGGGAATTCTTCATTACTGTTTCAATGAGTGGGATTTTTCTGGTGAGAATACTGTCTATCAGGCTATCTTCACTCTTCTGATCTATTATTCTTTCTCTATTTCTCTGTTCCATATTTTCAACCGAGAAAGAGAAACTTGACGCTGAATGGCTAGAATGAATGTCATTCAACTTCTGAGGATAGTCTGGTGCTTCTGCTTGATCTTCATTTGAATGCGATGGGGAGACTCCATTTTCCAGGGCCCTGTCACTGTTTGGAAGGGTGAGATGATTTGGATGGGTTTCTGATCTGTCTCTCATGGTCACATTTACATCTCCACGTTCATGTTCATCTCTGAATTCATTACTTAATGCCATCAACTTTTTGAAGGAAATACAGAGTTTATCTGCAGTATCCCAAGTGAATGTATCCCTGAATAAACACAAAACAACATTGAATAAGAAGAACTATATCCACAAACATCACAACTTATATAGATTATTATATGCCAAAGATCAATGTTAAAATCACTGCAACATTCACTTTAAGTTATTTTTAGCTATTTATTTACAAATTGATCTAATTTTAAAATTTGAAATACTTGTTAAGTTTATTTAGATGTCAGTCCAGACAAAATGTCTGGAAACTTTAAGGTCATTACTATTTAAGGTATTTTTGGTACAAATAAGAAAAAAAAACATGATTTTATTATAATAAACACCAGAAATTATGGTGGCCTAAATTTGGAGACTTTACTTATAAAATAAGTACATTTCCTACACTGGTATTTGCCATGCAAAATATTTGTATTGGACATTTAAACAAAGATCTTATATTATGGGAAAGTTTTTATTTCTATGTTTCTCTAGAAAAATAATCCAATTCAAAAATATTTCAAGACATAATGATATTCTCTTGAACAAGTGTTTAATCCCTATCTTTAGGATTCTATGAAATGCTCAGATTCTTGAGTACATTTATATCTTCTTTTATTTCAATTTATTATAGTTTATTTTACATTTTACTTCTTAAAAAATATAAGGATGCAAGGCAATGGTGAAGGACTTGCCTAGTATATATATGCCATTTGGTTTGATCCCTAGCACTGAAAATTCTATTAGTGAATGAAATTTTACTTATTTCACCATTACATGTTCTATCTCTATAAATATATAGACACAAACTGGCTTGTCTCCACTGCAGTTATGCAAGGATATTTGATCACATTAAAGAAAATGGAAGTTACAATTATCTCCTGGAATGGAAATACAATCTGATAATTCCTATTTAAATTGTAATAGTAATTATTCTTCAAGGGACCTAAATGGTTAAATCACATGTTGAAGTCTATACTTGAAGACAAGGGATACAAAGGATCCGTCTTACATGAACACATGCATTACTACATACGTAATAAAATATTAATTTAGCTTTGCACAAAACCAAATACAAATAATTTAATAGTCATTAAAAATAAATATTTTGCATGACACTGGTGGCTCATGCCTATAATCTTATAACTCAGGAGGCTGAGATCTGAGAAATGAGGTTAGGGATTACAGTTCAAAGTCAGCCAGGGCACTAAAGTCCCTGAGAATCTTTATTTTCAGGTATTTTTTATTGTAATTAATAGAAGGGTTATATTATATTCACCATATAGAAGGTGCATTACTTCACATGCATTGATACCCTTTCGCATATCTTGGTCCACATTTCTCTCCCCCTACACCCGCCCCTCATCCTGTTTTCCCCCCTTCCCATCTATTTCAAATAACCAAATAAGCATATATACTATATATCAGATAACATGGTGAAATACTGTAACAATATGAGATAGCCAAAGGACAGCAAAAGAGATGAGAGATAGCATAGTACATTAAGGACAACAATCACTCATTACATGGCTTTTGTTTCTGTATCCTGGAGGTCCTTTCATTCTATATAGCCTTCTGAATCTAGGTTTTGTTCTGTTGTAAGTCTCTGCTAGGAAAGCCCAAGGTTTCTACTGATTATGACAAATGAGGGAAACCAATGAGCCTGTGTTCCTTTGAGTCTGGCCTACTTCACTTAATATAATTTTTTTTCCTAAGCCTTTTCATTTCCTACAAATGGGACGATGATGTTCTTTCTGACAGCAGCATAGAATTCCATTGTGTACAAATACCATATCTTGTTGATCCACTCATCAACTGAGGGGCATCTAGGTTGGTTCCATATAATTGCTATGGTAAATCGTGCTGCAATGAACATCATTGTCCTAGTGGATTTAATATGTCCTTGTTTCTGGACAATTGGGTAAATGCCAAGTAGTGGAATTGCTGGGTCATAGGGGAGCTCTATGTTTAGTCTTTTGAGGAACTGCCATACTGCTTTCCATAGTGCTTAAGTGACTTTGCACTCCCAACAACAGTGTAGTATTGATCCCACCTGGCCACATCCCAGTCAGCATCTGTTGGAATTAGATTTCTTAATCCTGGCCATTTTAACTGGAGTGAGGTGGAATCTTAAAGTTGTTTTGATATGCATTTCTTTTATGGCTAGAAATGTCAAGCATTTCTTCATGTGTCTATAGGCCATTCTTATTTCTTCTTCAGAGAAGATTCTCTTTAGGTCTTTGACTCATCTTTTAATGGGATGGTTGTTTCTTTGGAGATTAGTTTTGTAGTGATTCAATTTTGTGAGCTGTTGATATATTTTATATATGAGGCCATTGTCTCTTGCATGGTTAGTGAAGATATTTCTCCCACTCTGTAGGATTTCTTGTTAATTTGCCAACTATGTACTTTGCCATACAAAAGCTCTGCAGTCTTATGCAGTCCCACTTATCTAGACTTTCTTTGATTTGCTGTTTCTTGGTCCTTATTAAGAAAGTTTTGACCTGTGCTAAGGAGACCTAGTGTATCTTCTATTCCTAAAGTTTTCAGTGCATCTGCTTTTACCTTGAGGTCTTTGATCCATTTGGAGTTAATCCTGGTGCAGGGTGACAAAGAATGATACTTTAGTTTTCTGCAGGTGCTTAACCAGTTCTGCCAGCACAACTTGTTGAAGAGGCTGTCTTACTTCCATTCTATTTTTTTTTTGCTCCCTTGTCAAAGATTAAGTGGCCATAGGTCTGTGGTTTAATATCTGGGTCCTCAGTTCTATTCCATTGGTCTTCAGGCCTGTTCTTGTGCCAGTACCAAGATGCTTTTGTCACTATAGCTCTGTAATAGAGTCTAAAGTTTGGTATTAAAATTCCTCCTGTGTTGTTCTTTCTGCTAAGAAGTGTTTTTGCTATTTGGGTTCTTTTATCATTCCACATGAAATTTTGGATTGTCTTTTCTATTTCCTTAAAGAATGTCATTGGGATATTGATGGGTATTGCTTTGAATTTGTAGACAGCCCTTGGCACGATTGCCATTTTCACTATGTTCTTCCAGGAACATGGGAGGTTTTTCCATTTCCTCAGTTCTGCTGTAATTTCCTTTTTAGGGGTTTTAAAGTTTTCATCAAAAAGGTCCTTTACATTCTTAGTTAATTCCTAGGTACTTTGTTTCCTTTGAGGCTATTGTAAAAGGAGTTCATTTCCTGATTGTTGCCTCGTTCCTCTCATTGTTGGCATATAGAAAGGTGGTTGATTTTTGAGGGTAAATTTTATACCCTGCTATGTTGCCAAAGTTTTGAATCAGCTCAAGCAGCTTGAGAGTAGAGTCTATAGGGTTCTTTAAATAGAGAAGTTTCACTTCCTCTTTCCCTATTTGGATCCCCTTTATGCTTGCTTCTTGCCTTATTGATCTGGCTAAAAATTCTAATATTATGTTAAAGAGGAGTGGAGAGAGTGGGCATCCTTATCTCATTCCTGATTTTAAAGGGAATGGCTTTAGCTTTTTGCCATTAAGTATAATGCTAGCTGTGGGTTTGTCATACACAGCCTTTATTTTATTGAGGAATGTTCCATGGATTCCTAGTTTCTCTGGAGGTTTTAGCATAAAGAGGTGTTGGATCTTGTCAAATGCCTTTTCTGCATCTATTGAGACAATCATGTGATTCTTGTCCTTGATCCTGTTGATGTGTTGAATTATATTAATTGACTTGCGTATATTGAATCAGCTTTGTATCCCTGTGATGAATCCTGTTTGATCATAGTGAATAATTTTTTTGATGAGTTGCTGAAGATGGTTGGCCAGTATTTTGTTGAGAAGTTTTGCATCAATATTCATCAAAGAAATAGGTTTATAGTTCTCTTTCTTTGATGAATCTCTGGTTTTGGGATGAGGGTTATGCTGGCTTTGTAGAATGAGTTTGGCAAAGAGCCTTAGTTTCAATTTTGTTGAAGAGTTTGAGGAGTATTGGTGTGAGATCTGCTTTGAAAACCTTATAGAATTCAGCTGTGAATCCATCTGGCCCTGGCCTTTTCTTGGATGGAAGGTCTCTTATTGCCATTTCTATTTCAGTGCTTGAAATAGGTCTGTTTAGTTGGATTCGGTCTTCTTTGGTTCAGTGTGAGTATGTTAATATTAGCTAGAAATTCATCTAGCTTCTCAAATTTGTTGGCATAAAGGTTTGAAAAATATTCCTTATGATGCTCTGGATCTTGGTAATTTCTCTCACGATATTACCATTCTCATCTGTGATTTTGTTTATTTGGGTGGGCTCCCTTCTTTTTTGGTAAGATATTCTAAGGGTCTGTCAATTTTGTTAATTTTTTTCAAAGAACCAACTCCTGTTTTGTTCATTCTGTCTACACTTTTTTTTGACTCCAATTCATTTAATTCTGCTTTGATTTTAATAATTTGCTTCCTTCTCCTGGGATTAAGGTTGGTTTATTGCTGTTTTTCCAAGAGCTGAAAGTGCAAAACTAAATTGTTGCTTTGTGATTTTTCCAGTTTTTTAATGTAGGCACTCAGAGCTCTAAATTTTCCTGAGTAGTGCCTTTGCTGTCTCCCAATGAGCTGGCATTTTGTGTGCTCCTTTTTGTTAAATTTCATAAGCTGATGAATTTCTGTTCTGATATCCTCTGACCATTGGTGATTCAACAATGTGTTGTTCAATCTCCATGATTTCCAGGGTTTTTGTTGGTTGAGATTGGGGTTCAGTTCCAATTTGATGCACTTGTGGTCTGAGAGAATGTAGGGAATAATTTCATTGTTTCTGAATCTGCTCAGGTTTGTTTTATGCCCTAAAATGTGGTCTATTTTGGAAAATGTTCCATGTGTTGCTGAAAAAAACATATATTTGTAAGGAAATAGAAAAACTTAGAAAAAAATCATATTAAGTGAAGTGAGCCAGACTCAAAGGAACATAAGCTCAATGGTTTCCCTCATTTATCATAATCAGTAGAAACCTTGGGCTCTACTAGCAGAGATTTGCAAAAGATCAAAACCTAGACACATAAGGGCATATAGTATGCTACTGAATGAAAGGACCTCCAGGACATAGAAACAAAAGCCATATAAGGAGTGATTGTTGTCCTTAATGTACTATGTTATCTCTCATCTCTTTTGTTGTCCTTTGGCTATCTCATAATGTTACAGTATTTCACCTTGTTATCTGATATATTTGATATATGTGTATTTGGTTATTTAAAATTGAATAGAGAAGGGGGGAAAACAAGATGAAGGTATCAATGTATGTGAAGTAATGCACCCTCTATCTGGTGAATATGATGTAACCCTTTGATTAATTACAATAAAAGTATATGAAAAAACCTATTTTATAATGTTACTGGGTGGAATAATCTGCAGATGTCTGTTACATCTAGTTGGTCTATACAGTTGTTCAATTCTGAGGTTTCTCAATTGAATTTTTGCCTGGTTGATCTGTCCATAAGTGAGAATGGTGTGTTAAAGTCAACAACAATCACTGTGTTTCGATCGATGTGTGGTTTTAGTGAAAGAAAAGTTTGTTTGATGAAGTTCTAGGATTAGGTGTGTACATATTTAGGATGGTTATTTCCTCCTGGAGGAGAGATCCCTTTATTAATATGTAACAACCTTCATTGTCTTTTCTCCCTAATTTGAAGTCTATTTTATCTGATATCAGAATGGCAAATCCAGCCTGTTTAAGGGGGCTGTTAGTTGATGAATTTTATTTCAGCCTCTCACTTTCAAAAAAAATTGGTTTTTGTTTTGGCAAGATGTGTCTCTTGAAGACAGCAGAATGGTGGATCTTGCTTTTTGATCCAACTAGACAGTCTATGCTGTTTAATTGGAGAGTTAAGTCCATTGATATTGAGGGTTAGTATTGAAAAATAATTACTAATTCCTGCCATTTTTAAAAGCTTTCATTATGGCCTATGGCTTAACAGTTCTTGTGGTACTTAGCTTGTATGATTTTTAAGTGCCATTTCTTTGTCCGTATTATGTTTGTGTTGGTTATCAATGTGTAGAACATATTTGAGAATTTTCTGTGATGCTGGTTTGGTTGCTACATAATGTTGCAACTTTCCTTGGAATGGAAGGTTTTTATTGTGCCCTCAGTTATGAAAGAGAGCTTAGCTGGGTATAGTATTCTTTGTTGGTAGTTATTTGTCTTAAGGGCATGACATATATCCTTCCAATCTCTTCTTGCTTGCATGGTCTCTGCTGAGAAATCTGGGGTTATTCTGATTGGCTTTCCTTTGTAGGTGATTGTTCTCTTCTCCCTGGGTGCTTTAAGATCCTTTCTTTGGTCTCTATTGATCCTGTCTGGATTACAATGTGGTGGTCAGGTCTATATGGGGTTCTAAAAGTGTCTTGTATCTGGATGGGCCTGCCCTTTTGGATATTTGGGAAGTTCTCTCTGTTAGTTCCCTGAAGTATATTTCCAATACCATTGACCTCTTTCTCCAAGCCCTCCTCAATACCAATTAGCCTTAAATTAGGCTTTCTACTTGTATCTTGGACCTCCTGAAGCATTCTCTCTTATTTCCTAGATTTGGTTTGACTCATTTTCTCTTCTTTCTCTATAACAACTAGATTATCTTCAAATCCGGAGAGTCTGTCTTCTGCATTGTCTAACCTGCTATCAATACTTTCTACTTTATTCTTCATCTCCCTTCCTTCCAGTTGCTCATTTTTGATGCCTTGTATCTCTTGTTTTATATTGTGTATGGAGTTCTTTAACTCCTTGATTTCCATTTGAGTGGTTAGTTCAGTAGCTTTACTCTCATTGAACATTTGTTGGAGTTCGGTCAGCTTTTTGTTTGTGGATTCTATGAATTTGACTATCTTTCTTTTTCTAGCTTCCTCATGTTCATGTAAATCCTTTATTATTGCCTCCTGTATGGCTTCCTCACATTCATGTATCACCTTTTTTATGCTTTCATCTCGTGTAGATATGGCTTCCTCATGTATCTTTCTGTATGTTTTCAAACTTTTCATTGATCATGTTTATAAATTGTACTTGTTTAGCATTTAGAGGACTCTCCTCTAGTTTTGCCATTGACTGCTCCATTTCCTGTTTATATTGGGTGAGCTTTCCTATTCCTTGAATTGCCATTTTTCTTGAGTTTCTTGTTCTGCCCATTTGAAAATGGGAGCAAGATTAATGCTGCACAAGATTACAATTTTTAAGATATGATCAACCTAGGTTTCTTTAGCTGGCCAGACAATAGATGTTCACAAATTTAGATTGGTATTATCACTTTGTCTCTCTTTTTGTGCACTTACAGACAAATCTAATACCACCACCAGTCACCATTTTATGACCAACCCCCCCCCCCCACAATCCAATCTCTATTGTATTTAAGTCCCTCTGGACTTACAGTATAATTGAACACCTAAATATACAGTACTGCTCAGCAACCATCAACTCTAGATCCATGCATTCTAAAAGCTGAAGGATGAACAAGAGGACCAGAGATAGAAAAATAGTATGAAAAACAAGAGGAGAGGTAAGAAAAGAGTAATGTAGGAGTGTAAGATTAATGTAGTAATGAAGAAAAGGGATAACTGACCTAAGGTGACAGAAGGGTAAAATAGTTGAGTACAAAATTTCAAAAAAAAATAAGATAAAACTTATGAAAATAAAAAGAGTAATAAGAAGAATATATAAAATATATATACAGAAATGGGGAAGGTATATATAGGACAGATCAATGATAAAAATTTTTAAAAAGTAAAAAAGAAAAAACAAGAAAAAACGTGGGGGGAGATCCCAAACAATTGTGAGTTCTTAGACAAGAAATGCTAGAATTAAGAAGCAACAGATTAAAATGCAGGTGACTGTATCAATTAAAATATCATTTGTATCCAGTCTATACCCATTGCTGTCACTGTTTCTAGGAAAAATCAAAATGGCAGAAGGATAGTGGAAAAAAATTGAAAGAATCATAACATTAAAAAAGAAAAAGGTGGAGGTCAAATGGCAAAAAAAAAATAAGAACACATAAAAATGTAAATGAAAAGAGGTAGAAAAAAAAGAAAGGGGGTATTACTTAGTTTTTTTTGTGTGAGGGGACAGTGCACAGGCCCTGATTTCAAGTCCCAACTGGAAAAAAAATTAAAAATTATGCCCAAGAACTTTTTTTCTAATTTTTTTTTCCTGCCTGCTTTAACCCAAACCCACAGACCTGGTATTTGAACTCAAGGCATTGGCACTATCACTGAGACTCTGTGTGCTCAAGAATAGGGCTGTACCCTACTTCAGGCCCTTTTTTTCCCCTGAGTAGTTTATTAGAGATAAGTCCCATGGACTTTTCTCTTGGGCTGGCTTCGAACTGCAATCTTCAGATTTCAGCCTCCAGAGTTGTTAAGATTACAGTTCTTGGCACCAAAAGATTTTTAAGGGTGTTCTATTGTCCAACCACACCACCTTTCATTATAACTACTATGACTGTGATAATCAGAAGTATGCATATCCATGGCATTATTTTATATATGACAAGAACAACATAATTATTGTACCCATTTGCAGTGATACAGTTTTCAGTTAGTGAGGTGAGTTCTTGAATCTGGTGCTGACAAAGATCCAGGAAACCCACTGATTCTAGCTGGTGGTGTTCTTCACTGTAGATTTCAGAACAAGAAGTCAGCATATCACCATTGAGGATTCTTAGAGTGGGTAGTATTTTAAGAAGGCTTTGTCTAATGCAAACAGACACAAAGCAAAACTTGGTTAGATGATATCTGATTGGGAGATTCTAAGTAAATCTCCCTACAAGGGTAGCCTTTCCTTGGAGGAAAATTTTAAAAATCTAATAAAATATATTAAAAAGAATATGAATGAACAGAGCCACCATGTTCCTGGATAGAAAGATGGCATTGTTGACATGCCAGATCTTCACAGATTCAATTTGATCAAACTATAATTGCAGTATAGCATATACATGTATTCTGAAACTGATTCTAAAGTTTCTATAGAGAGACAGAAGACACAGAAAAGCTAAAAATTATTTAAAATCAGAGAGCTGAAATTATCTGGTTTTGAGACTGAATATGAAACTATGGTAATCAAGACAATAAGGAAGTAATGGGGAAAAATCTAAAATCGATCAGAGAAAAAGAATAGAAAACCAAGAGAGAGGCTAATATAAATATATCTGGTAATCACTGATTAAATACCACAAGCAAGCAAAGGGAACAAAGATAATTCTTTTAGCAAGTGGAGTTAAAATGACTAAATCCACAGTAAAATACGTAAGTATTGTCAGACCTTAGATAACTCATGAAACATTAACTGAGAGTTGACCATTGGCCAGGTTTTGGTCACTCATTCCTGTAATCCTAGCTAATCAGGAGGCTGAGAAATGAGAATCAAAGTCCAAAACCAGCCCAAACCGGAAAACTCATGAGACTCTTAATTCATATTAAATGTCAAAAAGTCAGAAATGGAGGTATGGTTTAGGTGGCACCATGCCAGCCTTGTTTAGAAAAGTTCATGGACAGCACCTAGTTCCAGAGTTCAACACCCAGGACTGGCTCTCATCAAAAAATAAATGTCAATGCTTAAATGTAATACACAAAACTATAAAAAATTCTAGGAGATGTAATAGTGTTATTGAGAAGGAATCCACATGGTAATCACTCATATAGAAACTGACATAAGATCAGCAATGGAGAAAACTCTATTCCATTATGAAATACGTGTGTGTGTGTGTGTGTGTGTGTGTGTGTGTGTGTGTGTGTGTGTTTGTGTGTGTGTGTGTGTGTGTTGGTGAGCTTGAACTGTGGGCCTGAGAGCTATCCCTCAGCTCTTCAACTCACGACTACCGCCCTACCCTTTGAGTTAAACACAGCGCCACTTCTGGTTTTCTAGTGGTTAATTGGAGATGAGAGTCTCATGGTCTTTAGTGCCAGGGTTGGCTTTGAACTGCAATTCTCACATCTCAGCCTCCTGAGTAGTTAGGATTACAGGCAGGAGTCATGCTCAGCTCTACCTTTATTCTTGACATGGTTACTGATATTGATATCTTTAGGTAAAATATTCTATTTATATAGAGAATACTGATGACAAAGGTTAAAAGGATTTGAATTTTTACATTGGGAATATTTGTGATGCATCAATCACAATCTTCACAATCAAAACATATCAATTTATTTTTAGTAAGGTTATTTTAAATGCATTTGGATATAAATTTGTGCTTGGATCATCAAGATTGTGGCAATATATATTTGTAAAGTTCACAATCAACTTCCAGATTGAATTTGTTGTTGGATTCCTTTTTGTTTAAGATACGTTTTTCAGGACCTGAATAAGATAACATAAGTTTTGCTGGCATTCCAGAGTTCTGATTTACTAGAGTTTTAGATGAACATGCTGCTCCAAGTTGATTAATGTTGGGAATGAAGTATAAGAATACTGTGAGATCTCAAGATTCGTTTTTCCAGCTGGGCTCCTCCAAGCCATGGGGCTAAATCAATATTTCATTTAGTGAAAACTTCCTGGTGCATATACTGTCACTTCAGAAGCTCTATTAATCATTAATGAGTGAAGGAAATCCCGTAGGAGATTTCAAACTCAATCCGAGGATTATACTTTAAAAAGAGATTTTTTTTTTAGAACATCAGTTTTGTTGGTGTTATCACTGGCTAGACATGAAAGTAAGAAGCCAACTGGGAAAATCTATAAGTAATCCTTTGGTTGGCATCAGGGGTGCTGTAAAGTTCATTGAAACAAATAGCTTAAAGTTTGAGTTAGTCCTTTCATTAATAAATCCATATTTTATATGATTCTAGATTTAAATCTTTAGAAAATATGTATTTCTTCTTAAGGACAATGAAGTATGTCAGATTAACTGATGTAAGTAAAAACTGACAAGTAGGATTTCCCAGTTGGGATACTCTAGTCTAGCAATGTTCATGTAAACACAGTAATTTTAATACCAAGTAAAATTTGTATGTATAACCTAATCAAGATATTCTATTAATTTTCTTTCTTGATTAATTATTTCCAGTAAATATTTAAAAATTATAATTATTAAGGGTAGTAAGCGGGGATTTTATTACTTATACAGCTTAAAATTAAAACCTGGTATATGATGCTCAGGATAGATGCACAGGAGTGATAGGGTTTTGGTTGTAGGGAACATCCTTCTTGAGGTTTCTGAGGAATTTCCGGACTTCTGTTCTAAGTGTCTGCAGATGAAAGTGAACTACTACTAGTGGGTAGATATATTAGTGAAGGACTGGAAGAGAAGGAGGAAGCAGAAGATGCTGTACAAAAGGAAATGTGCTCATTACCAGATTGATGCACATGTGACCCCTTTGTATATCACATCTATAATAACAGTAAATAATAAATAACAAAAATGTCAATGTATTTTCTGATGAGAATATTTTACCAAAATTAGTTTATGTACCCTATAGACAAAATATTTTTTTTAGAAATCCAAACATTATTTGGGACCATGGGTTTGATTACAGTTGTGTCGTTTGTAAGGTGTCATTTGTTATACCTTTGTCAGGAAAAAATAGTGTGTCTTATTTCACCAACATAGACTATAAAAACCATGTTCTCTTAGACTTGGAGAACATGTGATGGCTCCCCTTCTATCAGTCAGGAACTAAGAATTAAGATAGAGAAAGCAACAATCTAACTTTTATAAACTTGAAATGATCCCAAGATCTTACAACTTTCAACTCCCCAGCTCCCATTACCAGCCAAAAGCTCCCCACTTATAAACCCATCCATGGATTAATCCACATATCTCTCTTCTGAATACTGTTATACTGGCAACCAAGCCAAGAAACTCTTGAGGCCCAAATTTGACATAAACCACAACATATCTATCAACAACTATACATCATAGAGTTGCATTATTAATACTATCACTTGCCTAGTGTTGTGTTTAAACACATGATACTCTAATACTCTTCTTTTTGGATTAACTCTAAGATCTGGTTGGTCACTAGAAAGGAAGATTTAAAGGCATATCATGTAACTTAAACTACAAAGTAGAGTTACAACATTAATACAACTGGATAGAGACTTTGTTCCCATTCCAGATGATAGGGAATATGTCTAGAAATACATTCAAGTGGCTGTTTCACAAATGTACAGAAAAATTTAAATTGACAAATCCCCATCTCTTATAATTTGGAATTAATTAGACATTACTATGTCATTTAATAATTGATTCTAGAGTTCTGTTTCTCAGAAAACTTGGAAAATCTATTCAGTACCCTGTGATACCATAAAGTTTAAGACTTTATTTTGGGAATTTCTGATACTAATAATGGGCATCCAAACTATTAACTTGCAAGAATTAACATTTAGCTGGGCACAGTGGCTCATGCCTTATAATCCTAGCTACTCAGAAGGCCGAGATCTGCGATTGCAGTTCAAAGCCCATCAAAAGCACTAAAGTCTGTGAGACTATTTGTTTCCAACTAATCACTAGAAAATGGGAAAAGTGAAGCTATGGCTCCAGGGGTAGGGCAGGAACCTTGAGCTGAAGAACTCAGGAACACTGCCCAGGCCTAGAGTCCAAGCCCTACAACTAAAAAAAAAACAAAAAAACAAAAAACAAAAACACCTCCTGGCCTTTGTGCATGCTAGGCAAGCACTCTACCACTAGACCAAACTCTTGGTCCCTCAGCTTTATCTTTTAAGAAAAGTTTAAGGAGATAGATTTAGTAATTATCCTGATTTCATCAGTACTCCCTATATACTTGAATCTAAATGAATATTTCATAAGTTTGTAAAGCTATATTTCAATTAACATATGACAGAAAATATTTTACACTGCAAGGAATAGGACTCATAAAAGTTGTTCTCAACAAGTCTTTTTCCTAAAGGTAAAACCAAGGTATTGTGAATAAATTTTAAGTTTTTGGATCACTAGTATATTTTCAAGTTTCCATTAGTTCATTCATACTTATGCAGGCTAAATGAGGTATGTTTTACAAAATTTTGTAAAGATAACTTTAATTATTTTTAATTTGAACTTTTCTTGACTATTTACAATTTTTATAAGAAAAAGATGATCAGTAGTAAGAAAATGCTTCATTACCTCCAGTTTATTTCTTGAAGGAGTGGGTTTCCAGTGAGAGAGAGTTCACAGAGAGAATAGCACTCCTCAAACCATTTTTTTGCACTTATAAAGTCTACAGGAAATGAATGAAATCATTAGGAAAGGTATCACAGATAAACATATCATGAATTAATTGCCATTCATTCATTAGGTATTAAAGTGAAGTGATATATTTGGGGTTTTTTTGCAGATTATTATGTGCTTTTGGAAGTGGACTTTCTAAGATTAGAAGACAGACTGCTGTCAGACATGTTTCTAACATTTACCAGCTGTGAGAATTTAGGAAGCCTGTTGTATAATCTATACTCAAAACTATCTCATAAATGTAAGAATTAAATAAGATATTATGTAAGGTTTAGAATATTTTTTCTGTCAGATTTTTAAGAACAAAACATTAAGTGATATTTAAAGTAATAGGTTAGTATGGAGAATTGAATATGTATCCAAATATAATTGCACACTTCAGTTACAATTAAAGAATCAAAATAGTTAATAAAGCCAAACATCATGCACCGTTGGTGGTTTACATAAAAATATGACACCATTGGTGGCACTGCTTATAGGAGGCGTCTCATACCCATAATCTTAGCTACACAGGAGGCTGAGATCTGAAGACAGGGGTTTGAAACCAGGTTGGTCAGGGAAGTCCATGAGACTCTTACTTCCCATTAGCCATCAAAAAGCCCTAAGTGTAACTGTGGCTCAAGTGGTAGAACATAAGCACTGAGCACAAAACCTCAATGACACCATTCCAGTCCATTCTTGGCTCTTCAATACCCTACTGAATGTTTTCCTAGAAAAAAAATACTATGGCATTAACCACAAATATATAAATTATTACGTATAAATGCCATTAGTTAAATGCATATATTTCTTTTTTCATATATTTTTATTGTAATTAATAGAAGGGTTACATTATATTCACCAGATAGAAATCCTTACCATATTTAAAACAGAAACTTAAAAACCTACTATTAAAAAATCTAAACATCATTATAAACTTACCAGACAGACAATTGTTGCTGACATCCAGCTTTTCCAAAGAAACAAAATGAAAAAGTGGTACAATTTTTGTTAAACTGAAAAGAAAAACAAGAACATTAAAAAATTTAAGTGGCCTATTCTTAACATTATTTATATACAAATGTAACAATTCATTTGTATAACATAATTACATAATTATGTAAAATTGTATGTGATTACATATAATTTAATTGTACAATACAATTGAACATTTACTAACAGTACTTATTAAAATATAGTTCTTTAAGAGTTTAGCTAATCCAATTATGGAAGATTTCTGGTCATTTTAAAAAAGAAATTACCATGGTATTTTTCTACAATGGAAGATTTTAATTCATTTTAAGAAGAAATGACCATGAAATTTCCAATTTTTGTCACAAATACCATTCACTTTGATGTGTATTTGTTACTCAGGCTTAGCTATTTCTTTGTTTTGTAATTGTTATAGTTACACAGAATTTGCATTTCTTATTGTTTTCCTTCTTGGTTCAAGACTAAAACTTGTAAAAATCAATGTTGATAAATTCTTTAATAAAAATCACTTTGTAATTAGATAAATGAATAGCTTTATTGATTTTGATTGTAATTGGATCACTACTTGGATTAGACTGAAAGTATAATAGTTTAAGTATACAAAATTATATTATTCAAAATTCTAAATTAGAAATTTTCTTCATAACTTATAGGTCTAAAGAAGAGCTTATGAAAAAATGGCTTATGCCAATAAAACATACTACAATTTTACAGAAACACACTTATATTTAAAATAATCTCAATAATGTGTGCTAAAAATTCTACTAATAAAACTTCTACTTTTAGCACTCATCCTTTCTTTACCTTTCTTTCTTTCTTTCTTTCTTTCTTTCTTTCTTTCTTTCTTTCTTTCTTTCTTTTTGTCATTTGGGGAGCTTGAACTCAGGTCATAGGTGTTATCCCTGAGCCTCTCTATGCTTCCCTCTACTTTTAGAATTGAAAAAATCATTTTCTCAGCTAAAATTGTCATTAACATTCTATATTCTAGCAAAAAACACCAATTGAATAGAATATGTTCAAATTAACCTTTTCTTAAGGAAAAAATAACTTTAGTCAGATTCACATTTCCAATTAGGTAAATCTATACTTTTTCTGTAACGCAATTGCAGATACTTTGAAATTAAAATTAATTTATCTGAGTTTTTAAACATGATAAAACACTCTTGTACAAAATAATTAAAGTCTTAATTTAGCTACATAATGTGGGAATACCATATCTATTCAAAATATGGTTAATTTAAAGAAATATTTCTAGTAGAAAAAATATAACTTTAATTTCCACTTTTTTTCCTTCTAACACTCCATTTGTTCATGAAGAGTTTTTCTTTTTCTTTTTGTGAACTCTGTCATTGTTTATTGTTGTTGTTTGTGGGGGGAGCTTAGGTTGCTGTTATTCAGAAAACCTATAATTATTATAATGCCAGAATCCTCAGAGTAACTTTGTGATTGCAAGCCTTGTGGGATTTAAAAACCTCTGACTACAGAGGACAAGAAAAGCCCTCTGACTCTGACCTTGACTCTCTTGTTCTTCCTTGTTCGCCTTAGCAGAGGGAAAAAAATTCTACAGACAAAAAATAGACTCAGTGAGGAAAATAATTATATATGTCACCAATCCCAAACACAATGGTAGCTTTATTTTTTTCTGTTTTTTGTTGTTTTTTTAAATTATTTTTTTATTTTAAAAATTATCTTTAAATAGTAGTGCAAGAGTTGCCATTTAATAAAGCAGTGTATAAATACAATGTGTCATGACCAATGTCATCCCACTGAACATTCTTACCCAACTTTCCACTGCTCACCCTTTTCCCTTACTCTTCTTAATTCTTTTAGAATATACATGAAGTTCTTGACTGCTGGTTTTCATATTGAAAATGTTCAATACTTCTTTATAATAGTTTCCATAAAGAAATTCAGTTACTAAGAGAAATCATGTGCAAATATTGGATATACATAATTTCATATTATACTCCATAATAATAAAACTTACTGAAATAGCACATGGATATGAAGGGTAAGGATGGAAAAGAAAAGAGAGGAGGACAAGGAGGAGAAATAAGAATCTAGAAGAGAAAGAGTGAGAAAGAATAAAATTAAAACTGTGGATTTATAATTATTTAATTTAGTCTTAATTTTTAATATTTCTGTGGGTTCTGGATTATTATCTTCAACTGAAAATATAAAGGTTCTTATTGATAAGAAAATGATTGTGTTATATGTCATATATTATATTGTACCTAAATCTCTGCCCTGCTAATGAAATTATTTTGAAAGACTAATACATGATGACATATTAAATCCTTAAGAATAAGAATTTCTCATTATTTCAAAATAGTTCATATTTTTAAAGAACATATGATCTAGTGACATTATTTGAATATATAAAAAGAAATTAAGATTTAAATTTTTACTATCAATAGATATTCTCTTTGCAGTCATCAACTGACAAAAGAAATATCTGCTGTCACAAAGTTAACTATGTAATGATAAAATTTTATCTACTTAGATAAAATTATTGCTCTTTTCCTTTCTGTAAAGTTTAGTTAACAAAGCTGGTTATTCACCTTTATGATTATTCATTAAGATGGTAGAAATTTAATCAAGAACCCATTTATTTATTTATTTATTTATTTTGTTTCCTCAAACCTTTACAACTTAGTCTTTTACTGGTATTGTGTATATTATTTTCCAAGAAAATTCAAACCAGAAATACAAAGGACATTAGTGAAAACCCAATACCATTTGACCTTGCACATTAGCCTTGGGCATTGAGAAGATATAAATTTCAAAGACGACAAAAAGCAAAAGATTTGTACAATGAGCAGTAACAGTTTCCATTTTCTGCTCCTATTTAAGAGAATCTCACTGGTGGTGGAAAAATTTATGAAGCCAGAGAGTCTTCTAGTTAGAACTCTGCTAAGTCAAACTTGCAATAGTCACGTTTTATTGAAAATTTAAACAGAAGTCAGGATGAAACAAATATTTCAGGCAATATCCATATATATCATTATTTATGTTTTCTGCTTGTTGGGAAAAACATATGGATATGATTCATCCTTTGATGAAAATATTTATCAAAAAAATTAAAAGAAAAATACACACTCTAAACCATATATCAACCACAAATCCAAATATCCATGCATTCATGCTTGTATGTATGTATATTATATGTGTATATATACACATAAATGTGTATTTATAAAAAATCTCAGGTTTGTAATATATTTTCACAAGTTTATCAATTTGGTTCAGTGATAGAATTTTTTAAACATGAGGTAAAAAATACTACATTGACAATAAGAATAAACTTTGATCAACATCAGTTCACTGAAAATTTATAGTTTTCAAACTCAAAACCACATCTGCTGACTTTGAGTTTTATCAAGATCCTGAAAATGTCCTTGTCATAGTACACTGTATAAGGTGTATCATGTCTACAGTGAGAAGTATATAAGACTTCTTGAGGAAAGTCCCAATCAGATGATTAATTTTATCCTAGGATAGTTGAGATTATCTGCACTACCCTATAGTTGTGTTCTACGTATAAACATTTATTAGTGTCAGTAGACCATTTCCCTTCATGCTCTGAGAAAGAGTGGAAGGTTATGTGGGAAAAGAGCTTTGGAAAGACTCAGAAACAATATATTCAAACATGAGTGATAGTAGTATTAAAATTTTAAAGCATGTCTATCACATAATGCATTTTATACCAATAGGCTTAAGAGATTACTCTCTAATCTCTAAGAACTAAGAATAAAATCATATGCTCTTATCATTACATCCCTCCAAAACAGAAAACCACATATCTCAGTATTCAAATGTTTTAATCAAAATCACAAATAGGGATAATTTGAGTAATGGTTCCAATTATCACAATCAATTCTAAAATGCTTTAGTTCATGAAAATACCTTTCTATTATCAGATTAAAATGTACAAATTCTAAGAGGATAAATGAGACAAAGTTTATCAACTATTGCTAATTAAAGTTTGAGAAATAAAATATATTTTAATGATTTTAATTACAAAGAAATCAAAAGCATTATTACTGTAAAGGGTCCTTACTTCAATATTTTCTAATCTTGAACATTTTTATAATTGCTAATATGCTTTCAGATCACTTGTATAAATGATTAAAGATCATTTTTATGAGTGATTAACTGCACAGGTACAAAAATAGCTGAATGTTTCATTTTGAAATTTTATTTTTTGTCTGAAAAGTAGCATGAAGTGATTCAGCAACTGTATGGATGACTCAAATTGCTTTCTTTGATTTTTAAATTTTATTTTATTGTCCAGTTGATATATAGAGGGGTTACAGTTACATTCCTCAGGTAGTGGGTACATTACTTCTTGAACATACTTGCACCATGTCACTGATTTAGCTATATTTAAACATGAGCAATGTACTTTGTAACTCAAATAAAATTCCATATTTTAGCTATGATTGAAACAACCTGAATGTAGACTCAGTTCTAAATTTTCATAGTTATATCACTTAGTACCTACATGCTCAAAGAATGAACAATGTTGTTCATTCTTAACACACTTTTACATAATTTTGGAAGAATTGTATTATCTATATTATATATTGTGCATATATAAAGTATACATTTAATTAGACTGCTCGTAACTCACTCTAGAAGAAATTAGCATATACATCAGAGGAGTGATTTCTTGTTAAAGGTAGTTCTTTTATCCTACTCCATGTGACTTTAATGAACAAATTAATTGTATTAGTGGATAAGTCTCACTGACATATTAAGCAGAGAAGTATACATGTTGCGCTTCTGTTTTGGTTTTAGACATTCTCTGCAAAGATCCAGATGTTGGTGGTCTCAAATGGATCATCTGAAGGAGGTACCTATTTCAACTGAATGTTAAAGTATTTTTAAATGTTACTTTATATCCTAGGGGAAATCAAATTTAGATCCATCTTATCAGTTACAAAAAGAGCATGCAAGTTGAGAGCAGATTAAAACTTCTTTCATGGCTTAATAAGTACCATTTGAGACAAATGAGACATCCTTCTGAATTAAATTAAATGCCTTGTTTATTTTCCAAGGACTGTATATTCTTTATAAATATAAACATACCTGCCCTGAAACATTTCTACACACATGCATCATTAAGAAAAAAAAACATAATGAGCAACATAAAATCACTGAAATGTACTAAAATTCAAAGCTACCACAGCCCATGACCTGTGGTCCCTCAATTGCTGTATTTAGTTATGTAATCAACTATCATTTAAGTAACCATTGCTCAGATATATCACTTAAGGGAAAATTCATTGTCACCTGTTTTGAGAAAGAGTGAGATTTTGCAGTAAAGGCAGCCAAAAAGAAGAAAATGCTTCCACAGCTGAAATGCTATTATCATCCAGGCGAAGTTCTCTCAGTAGAACGTGATTTGTCAGGGACGGAAGCTGAATTTAAATACAGTATATTACTTTATATCAAGGAAAATGACTTGTTAAGCAACTTTTGGGGGGGGAAAGGTGGGGTCAATCATGGGACTTGAACTCTGGAGCTGGGCACTGTCCCTGAACTCTTCAGCTCAGTGCTAGCTCTCTAAGCTCTACCACTTGAACCACAGAGCCACTCTTGGTTTTCTGGTGGTTAATTGGAGATAAGAGCCTCACAGACTTTTGGGCTGGGGCTGCCTTTGAACCACAATCCTCAGATCTCAGCCTCCTGAGTAGCTAGTGCCTGGCCTTGTTAAGTAAATTTACACAGAAGAAAATTGACTAAAATTTTCAAAATAGATTCTGCTAAAATTCAAATCTAAAATCAACATATAGGAATGTCCATATGAATAGTACTACCACTAATTTCATAATTTTTAACATATTGCATAAAAGTTAATTTCATGTCATGAGGTAATACAATTATAGAATCAATAGATTTGGTCCTACTTTCTATATCTAAATCACAATCTTTATTATAGATTAGGGTTATAAGAAAATGGTAAAATAAATTTATAAAATATGAATGTATGTAACATATACACATAATTGTTGAGCATTCTGTTGTGTAATGTTATTTTATTATCATAATTTAGTTGGACAACAGGGAGATTGATTCATTGTGGCATTTCTATACATGCAAATAGTGTTACGTTGATCACTCACTTTGTCCATTACTTTTCCTTACTTCCACTTCTAAAAAAATTTCCATCATTCTATTTTTATACATGCAAAGTAAGTACAATTATCATTTTCATCCTCAATCACCCTTTGGTTTACCCTCTGACCTCTTCCACTTTTATTGTCATTTACTTATTTACTTATTTAAAAACTTAATTGAACCAAATGATTTCTTCATGCAGACAATGAAGGGTATAGGAGGGTGACAGATGAATAATTTCAAAATACATTGCAAATTATGTATGAAGATGGTATACGACATCTGAATGCAAGCACATGGATCCACAGAGGGTTAGGGAAGCAGAAAGGGAAAGTAATTGAGATGGTTCTTCTGATTAAGATAGCATAGATAAAAAGAAGTGAACTTTACAACTTGGAGGGGGTGGGAGGAGGGAAAGTGGGGAAAAAAGATGGGAAAGGAGTAATAATGTTCAAGAAGTAATGTACTCACTACCTTCTGAATGTAACTGTAATCCCTCTATACATCATCCTGGTAATAAAATTTAAATAAAAAATAAAAAGATTTACAAGCTTGGAAAAAAGTTGTTATAGATAAACATTTCTTAAGTAGAGACAATTGTGGAAGAGGTCACATTGAGAGTCAAAGCAGTTCCTTAGGGGGGAAAAAAAAGAAAAGAATGCAACATTAGTCATGGAAATCGATTTAAAGGAATTACCTCACTTAGATAATTTCCCTGTAACTTCAATATCTGAAGCAATCCACAATTTTCAATGCCCTCAACTTTGGTAAGATGATTGTATGAGCAATCCAAGTGTATGATGGTTGGTGTGTCACAGAGGCCTTTGGTACTAATTAGCTGATTGTGGTCCACGATTAGTTGTTGAAGATTTTTCAAAGATTCTAAACCACCTGGAAAAAAAGAAATTCTAATTTTATATATACATTCTTCCTCAAATGTATTATTTAAACAAACAACTAATATATACTAATAACACATCATATCTCCTGCTATTGTTTGAGACAATGTAACTATACTGATTTTGAGTTTATGATCTTTGCTGCCTAATTCATACGAGTTCTGGGAATGCAGGTGTGAAACACCACATCAAATCCAAGGTGTATATTTTTAAATGACAAGTTAAAATGTAATCAGACATTTTAGAACATTTTGGGGCCACTGAATATTCTATTTCCGGTGCAGGAGGAGATCTCTTCTTTCAGGAAGTTAGCTATTCTATAGTGACATAGAATTTCTGCCAAATTGGGGCAAGAAATACATTAATGAAACTCTTTCAGTGTCAACCAGGAAAAAAACAAGAATGAAAAGTTGGGTGAAATAGATAAGAAAGATGCCAAGTTTGTCAGTAAAAGCTGGGTAATACATGACACAAAGAAAAGGAACTATTTGGACAGGAAAAAAGGAAAGAAAACAGTTCTGTGAAGAATGAAGGAATCACTGGAGGACATATAAAATAATGTGTAAGATTAAATCTGAGAACTAATTTTATTTATACTATGTACTATACAGACAAAGTCATTATTTGAAAATTTATTTTATTGATTGATTGTTAGGGGCATTAATAGAATAATCAAGATCAAAGCCACAGTGCAGGGAAACTGGAAAAAATATGTAGTCTCCACTTAATTATCTCTAACATGCTATCTTCTTTGTCCTCAGACATGAAGGATATACTTGACAGGATAGTCTTTATCAATTTATATCCAATTCTTTTTATTATTATTATCAGTTGCCTGTCCTGGGGCTTTGAAATCAGGGCCTTGGTACTGTCCCTGGGCTTTCTCTAGGCTGGAGCTCTACCATTTGAGTCCCAACACCACTTCCGGCTTTTTCTAAGTATGTGGTACATAGGAATCGAACCTTGGTCTTTATGCAGACTAGGCAAGCACTCTGCCACTAGGCCAAACTTCTGGCCCTATCCAATTCTTTATAAATACACTACACATAGCTCTTAGATTTGACAGTGAAATTTATGAAGTTTAGAAATATGGTTTAAAGAAAAGAAAGAAAAAATGAAAGCAAATCTGGTTTCTAAATCACTGTAAAGTCATAAGGAAGATGCTTTTGGAAAGTCTATGACAAAAAGAAAAGAGAATTGAAAAAGAAAAAGAAAAAAAAATGATGTGGGAGGGGGTTCTGCTAACCCACAATAAAATTAGTATTTGGCTGTACTTGTAGCAGATATCTATTTCAAGGATTTATTTTTCCTACAAAAATGATGCAATGATTTAATAAAACATTGCTGTTGTATGGAAACAAATCCTAAAGGAATGGCAAAAGGGTTAAACAAATCTAGAGATTTTTCACTAATTAGCATATGTAGTATACGTATAGTTCCATTAGCTGCTTATCTGTGGCTGTGTCCGAGGATTTATTCATACATACAAATGTTTAGAGTTGTATTCCAGATTTTAATTTCAACCACAAAGTTCTTCAAGATATATAAGTTACATAAAAATTAGAATAGGGTTGGGAGGAGTTTGGCCTAGTGCTAGAGTGCTTGCCTACTATGCACAAAGACCCGGGTTCTGTACCACATACATAAAAAAGCTGGAAGTGGTGCTGTGTGGCTCAAGTGGTAGAGCACTAGTCCTGAGAAAAGCCCAAGGATAGTCAGTGCTTAGGCCTTGAGTTCAGTCCCCAGGACTGGCAGAAAAAAAATAGAATACTTAGGAATTGGAAATGTAGGATTGTTGCCACTCTTTTCCCATGAAGTAAAAGACTGAGTGTCCCTTTTCATATGTAAACTAAGGATGCTCTACTAGCAGCTCTGTTATAATGTTCTTTAGTTTTACACTGCCATTTTGTTCCTCCAAAGAAGTAATCTAGCACCATCTAGTGGACTAAAAATTCACTGAATATAATATACAATAATATGTAAAAAAAAAAAAGAAAATAATTCCTCAAGGAGATTTATGCCTACATCTTTACAGCAAGTTCCAGAACAGCCTGGGTATACAGTGAGATTCTGTCTAAAAAACTCTAAAATGCAGGAATATTTTCCTTATGAGTCATTATACAATAATCAACTTTGAATGTATATCTGAATATATATTTCAGATATATTTCCTATTTATAATAATGGTCACTCTTCTAGAAAGCACTATTGTCTGAAAAAAATAAACTCTTTGCAACTTGAAATCTATAGCGATAAAGAAGTTGCTAAAACTGAAGAATTATTGCTAGATGAAAGTTTTCCAAAAATAATTAAAACAAAAACTTCATGATGGAGAAGATAAAGTAACTATTTGCTCTTGTACATTACCATCACATTGTCTTTTGTACCTGGTAATCAATAAATAAGACATAAAATACCAATTTAATACTATTCTATACATATACATGTAGCTATAAGTTTTAAGACTTAATATAAATGATGCTGCCAAGAGCCAAGAACTCCTCTATAATTCTAGCGACTCAGGAGGCTGAGATCTGATGATCATGTTTCACAGCCAGCACAAGCAGGAAGATCTCTAAAAGTCTTATCTCCAGTTAACCACCAGAAAGCTAGAAATAGAGTTATGGCTCAACTGATAGAGTGCTATTCTTTAGCAAAATTCTCAAGGACAATGCCCAGGCGCTCAGTTCAAGTACAGAAGTAGCATACACACACATGTGAGCATACACACACACACACACACACACACACACACACACACACACAAATCAAACAAACTAAAAATTACATTTTTCTACTATGAGTATATTTTAGAAGAAATAAGCAAAAAGTGAAACATGAAACGTCAACTATAAAACATGGTACTGTTGCCAATTTTACTTCACTTTCTTAAGATAGATGGTAGCAAGGAATAGAAAGTGATCATAAACACAAATCTATCTCTGTGCCCCTTCATAAAAACTATTAGCATCAATATATCACTGAGAGACAAAAATCTATGCATTTCATGTAGCACAAGCACAACCTCAAAGCAGTTCCTAAAAATGAAAAACAGAGTCCAAGTGGTCTTTAAAAAATCCACTTTCTCATATACACTCTTCTCACACTCAATAAATATGTATTTTCTCTGTACCTAACAGATAGCAAAGAATTATTTCATTTTGCTTCCTCATACTACACAGAGATAACTGCAGTTCATCCATTACTACTGGCAGTTTTCACATAAATCTTGGAGATAACCTATCCAGGAAATCCACTATTCAGAAGTTTCTATATGCCATGAGTGGCATTAAAGATGGAAGTTCAAGCATTGCTTTTTAAAATATTTTTTGCTTAATTTAATGTGCATTAATATAGTAATGTGAATTGTCAGTGTATTTTTCAATCCAGAAACCACAGGATTATGTTTATGTATATGTATACTAGAATTTAAAAATAAAATATATCAAAGACTTCTATATTTTGATTTGGGTGTAGTTGGAGTGATCTCAAAGCATGTGCCATAGAAACATAAGTAAATTAATATGTTAAGAAAGGTTTAGAAATTGTACTTCCAAAAATGTGCCTTTTTAAATGTTAAAACACAAAAAGTTAACGTGGGTGGTTCTGGCTCATGCTTAGAATCGTAGCTACTCAAGATGATGAGATTTGAGGATGATAGTTCAAAGCCACCATGGGAAAGAAAGTACATGAGACTCATTTCTAAATACCCACTAAAAAGGTTGGAAGTGAAGATATGGTTCAAATGGGAGAGTGCTTGACTTGAGTATAACAGCTCAGGTATAGCATCCAGGCTCTGGACTCCAGAAGAAGAAGAAAACAAAACTCATTTTGTTAAAAAAAAGCACACTTTTTCTTTCCACATTAAATAATATAAAGAATTAGAGAAGCCAAGTGCAATGGCTCATGCCTGTAATCCTAGCTACTCAGGAAGCTGAGATCTGAATATCAAGGTTCAAAGTCAGCCCCAGCACAAAAGGACCCAAAGACTCTTATCTCCAGTTAACCTCTAGGAAACATCAAGTGGGCTGTGGCTCAAGAGTAGGGCAGTAGCCTTGAGTTGAAGAGCTCAAGGACAATGACGAGGCTTAGGGGTAGGGAGGTAGCCTTGAGCTGAAGAGCTCAGGGACAGTGCCCAGGCTGAGTTCAAGCCCCATGACCCACCAAAAATGAATAAATAAAATGGAGGGAAAATGATGAGTACATCATGATGAATACTACTTAATTTCAACCATCACATATTTCCCACAGAAATTCTGAAACAGCAGCTAAAAGATAAATATGCAGTCTTACCACCATTATACATGACAGATAAATTCTAAATTGAATTTATTTATTTATTTTATTGTCAAGATAATGTATAGAAGGGTTACACTTACATTCATCAGATAGTAGGTGCATTACCTCTCACAATTTGAGAGGTAATGTTTTGTCCTCATTTCCCTCCCCTCATCGCTCCAAATCATCTTGTTTTCCCCCTTTCTTTCCCTATTGCAAATTAACAAATAAAGGTATATGCAATATACCAGGTAACAAAGTCAGATACAGTAACAACATGAGATTAACTATAAGGGTAAAAAGATAAGAGAAATAACAGTACATTAAGAACAACAATCACACAATGTAAGCCTCTTGTTTCCATATCCTTATATACATTGGTTTTGAGCTATTGTAATTCACTACTAGGAGAGCCCTAGATGTGTACTAATTATGACAAATGAGGGAAACCATTGAACCTATGTTCCTTTGAGTCTGGCTTACTTCACTTAATATGATTTTTTCCAAATCTTTCCATTTCATTACGAATCTAAGTTGAATTTTTATAAGAGGATGATAAGTACCAAAGACCAGCATATCCCTGTTTGAATCCACATCTGTGGAGAAGGAATCTTTTGGAATTGAATGGATAAACATATAGACTCCCTACAAGTAACAATTCCCATATGATCAACTAGGCTTCCTTCCAAAACGAGAGAATGTGATTCTGAATGAGATGACAAAACTGAAACCAAATATCTATGATAGATTTAATAAATATGGGTAGCCTATAGGTTAGGAACATTTATGTATAAATTTATTACTTTAACTTAATAAAATATTAAACCCCAAATCAATGCTGACAACATAGACAAACAGCAGAATAGAAGACATTCTGTAAGACAACAAATGTTCTGAAAAAGAAATATTGGATTGCAGAATGCAGCTCATACAAGAATCATTGTTTATTAGATGTCAAAATGCATGTAAATTAAAGGACCATTTTATTGAAAAGTATCCTGCTGTTTCACAAAACTTGACAGCAAAGGAAAAGATGAGGTAGCTAGTTATACAAAAAGGGAACAGTTATTGGAAGAATATGACATAAGGCTATGATAGATGATGCGAAGAATGATTATAAAAGTTAATGTGATGGCTTTTTAGCTTAAAATGGCATTTTTAGTTGTTTGGTAACATGGATTAGAAAATTTGTATAAGGAAGTGGATATAGATATGTAGTGGTGCAAGAACTGAGAAGTTGGGAAAAGTCAGAATGATGAATCCCTTCATGTGCTATGTGGAGCCTTAGCTAGAGCGGAGTGGTTAGCATAACTGCAGTTATGATTCTAGGAGTGCTGATGCTGGGTTTACTAGTGAAAGGTATGACAATTGCTTAGAAATGTTTAAAGCCAGGATCTATTACAGATGAAATTGAGTGTACACATTCCTCAGTGGAGTTCAGATCCATTTTGTTTCTATAGGGGCAGAGAAGAAACTCTACTAACTGCAGCGGTAGGTAGTAACAACTTCTCATTGGCCAAAGATGGAACATAGAACATTATTTAGAACATATATATGTATATATTTTGCTAGTCCTGCGGCTTGAACACAGATCCTGAGCTCTGCAAGTCCTTGGACTTTCTCAAGGATAGCACTCTACCACTTGAGCCATGGCACTACTTCTGGCCTCTTCTATGTATGTGGTACTGAGGATGTGAACCCAGGGCATCATGCATGCAAGACAAGCACCCTACCAGTAGGCCACACCCCGGCCAATATATTCCTTTTATGGGCACTAAACGCAACATTATTTTCTACATCTAAAATGAAATAAGTATAAATAATAATTATGCAAATAAAATGAGTTACAAGAAACAAATGTTTAAATATTAAAATAATATTCTTCTTACCAATACGAGTGATTTTATTATGTGAGAGTTCAAGATTTTGGATATTAGTGCAACCATCCAATCCATGAAAAGATGTGAGTTGGTTTCTATTAAGCAGAACAACACAGAGATTTTCCAAATTTTCCAAGTTGATAGTCTCAATATGGTTTTCCTAAAGTGAAAAAGCAATTAAAAATGAACTTCATTTCCATGGCACATTAATAACTAACTGATGTCTCCAAGATGAGGTTGAGACACTGTCTCAAAATGAATATATGAATCTTTAAACTTCTAAAATAATCAAACTGTCATAATCTCTAGATAAAATATTGTTACCTAGCATTAACTAGCTTTTAAGTTAATATCTCTTTAAATTTTGAGACAATTACAGAGGGAAATATAATAAAATATTTAAAACCACCTAAATGAACAGCAGTGGATATTCTGAGGATGGCTACTGTGGTGAACTAGATATGTCTCAGAATTATGTATGATTGTAGAGTAGGGATGATGATGGTGTGTGTGTGTGGGGGGGTGACACCTGTTTTTGCAGAGCTCTGTGTTGGGGGGATAATATTACACTCTAGGAATTACACTGAGAGTGTTCTTTCTATCTGGATATGATTTAGGCACAAAGATCCTATGCTTCAAACCTGGGTGTGATGCTATGGTGAAACTTTAGGTCCTTCAGATGTTAGATGTAGGAAGAATGTAAATCGTTTGAGAGGGGAGCTGTGATAGGGCTGTTACTTTGGTAGTCCTTTCTAAACCTCATAACCAGTATTCACGCATTCATGCTGCATCTACCCTTCCCAAACAAAGTCAAGATTCCACCATGAACAAATGCTTCAGATCGTTCAGAGGTATTTCCATACTGGAGCTTGTCTTCTTGGAATAGTCAAAATTGGTATCTAACCACTTTGAAAAGAAGTCCCCTTCCCAAATCATGAAAGACCTAGGTATCTTGTCAAGGAAGAGATTTATGAAAGAAGAGATTTTTGGATCCACACAACCCAACTTCCTTCTAACCACAACTACGTGAGAGAACTAGTCAACACACTTTTAAGAAACAATGGAAATGCCCAGTTGATTTGAAGAATCCCAAACATATAAAATGGTACTTATTTTATGCTACTGTATAATGTCTTTATTAGATAGCAATAAAAATCAGAAATAAATAATACATATACTGTTTACCAAAAATGACAGGTAATGTTCAGGTTAAAAACAAAACAAAACTGATCATCTTCTCTTCCTGGATCTCACAAATTAAAGTTCTTTAGTTTTTATAGTTCCTGTGTTACAGGTAATATTAGTTAGTGGTTCTTCAAAGATATCATTGTTGAAATGTGAACATGAGTATTTTATATACTAGGATAAGATATGGTTAAAGAAAGACATACCTGTGCATCTATGTACTTAAGTTTTTTACAGTTCATCAGGCTGTGCAAAGAAGTCAATCCACAATGCCGAAGAGATAGAAATTGAAGATTTACACACTCTGCCAAAGTGGACAGATTGCAGCCTGGTAAATCTTGAAAGGTAACTGTTGTGACCTACGACATTTAAGATGGCATGATGGGCATGATTATTTAATAACAGAACAAACTGCATTAGCCTCTTAAAATCATGTAGAAAACTTGCCTAACACTATATACCAAGTGCCACATTAATTAATAATTCAGTTTGAGTTTTTATTTGATCTCTTTGTTACCCACCTGCAAAGAAAAAATAATATTCTCATGTATACAGTTCTAGCTAAAAGTAGTACATGAGGTTGGGTGCCTGTATCTCAGGCCTGTAACCCTAGCTACTCAGAGCTTGAAATCTGAGGACTGTGGTTTAAAACCAGATAGGACAGGAAAGTCTATGAGAATTTTATTTCCAATTAACTACCAAAATGTTGGAAGCGAACTGTGGCTCAAATAGTAGAGCATTAAGTCATGGGTTCAAAATCTCTGGGACCATGCACAAGTCCTTAGTACAAGCCCCTATACTGGCACAGATTTTTTTTTTTTTTAAACGGCAAAGTTGTATGCCGTTGATTTAAAATCAACACTATAATATTTTATTATTCATTATTTTTTGACCAAGTTCTAGTTTTTGGTTGTTTACCATGTCTTTGGAGTTATGTTCAGGATTATATTACAAGAAGTTTTATGATCCGCTTGATAGGCTCCAAGAGATTTCTAGATAGTAAAATAATGAGAAGGACCATATGTTGATTGAAACAAAAAAAAGTGATTTAATCTACAACTTGATCAAGAATCATTTTGTTGCATGACAAATTCTTCTTCTTCTTCTTTTTTTTTCTTTTTTTTTTTTGGTGGTTCATGGGGTTTGAACTGGCCTGGGCATTGTCTCTGAGCTCTTCAGCTCAAGGCTATCGCCCTACCCTTTGAGTCAAGCCCCACTTCCCATTTTGTAGAGGTTAACTGGACATAAGAGTCTCAGGTCCTTTTGTGCTGGGCCTGGCTTTGAACCTTGATTCTCAGATTTTAGCCTCCTGAGTAGCTAGGATTACAGATCTGAGCCACATCTCCTGGCTGACAAATACTTTTCTACAATTAACTAAAGATAATTTAAAAAATAATAAAAGCAATAATCAACATTAGTATAAATTTAGATAAATATGCTACTTTCATCATTATTTTAGGAAGTTTCTAAATTATTCAACCTAAAATTCATTTGAAACAAACTATTGTTCATAATTTTGGGAAAAAATATAATCACCATTGATATGACAACTTAATTGCAATGCTTATTTAGTCCGAATAAACACAAATAAAATTTCTATAATTCAAATAGTGACTATAGTACAAAATAGAAATGACACTTAGAATTGAGAATGAAAAGGAGATATGCTAGGTCTCCTTGGCACAGGTCGAAACTTTCTTAATAAGGACCAAGAATCACAACAAATCAGAGAAAGGCTGGATAAGTGGGACTGCAATAAACTGCACAGCTTTTGTATGGCAAAGGACATAGCTAGTAAATTAATTAGGAAGCCTACAGAATGGGAGAAAATCTTCACTAACCATATAACAGACAAAGGCCTCATATCTAAAATATATAAACAGCTCAAAAAATGAATTACTCCAAAACTAATCTCCAAAGAAACAACCATCCCATTAAAAGATGGGCCAAAGACTTAAAGAGAATCTTCTCTGAAGAAGAAACAAAAATGGCCTATAGACACATGAAGAAATGCTCCACATCTCTGACCATAAAAGAAATGCAAATCAAAACAACTCTAAGACTCGACCTCACTCCAGTTAGAATGGCCAGGATCAAGAAATCTAATAACAACAGATGCTGGAGGGTATTTTGCCAGGAGGGATCACTACTACACTGTTGGTGGGAGTGCAAACTCGTTCAACCACTATTGAAAGCAGTATGGCAGTTCCTCAAAACATAGAGCTCCCCTATGACCCAGCAATTCCACTACTAGCCATTTACCCAATTGTCCAGAAATAAGGACATACTAAATCCACTAGCACAACGATGTTCATTGCAGCACTATTTACCATAAGAAAGATATGGAACCAACCCAGATGTCCCTCAGTTGAGGAGTGGATCAACAAGATGTAGTATTTATACACAATAGAATTCTATGCTGCTGTCAGAAAGAATGCCATTGTCCCATTTGTAAGGAAATGGAAAGACTTAGAAAAAATCATATTAAGTGAAGTAAGCCAGACTCAAAGGAACACAGGCTCAATGGTTTCCCTCATTTGTCATAATCAGTAGAAACCTTGGGCTCTCCTAGCAGAGATTTACAATAGAACAAGTCTAGATATATAAGGCCATATAGTATGAGACTATATGGCCTCATCTCTTTTGCTGTCCCTTGGTTATCTCATATTGTTACAATATTTCACCTTGTTATCTATTTTATATATGCTTAATTGGTTATTTGAAATTGGATAGGGAAGGGAGGAAATCAAGATGAGCGAGGGGAGGAGGGGTGGGAAATGGGGATCATGTTATAAGAAAGGGTATCAATGTTTTGTGAAGTAGTGCACCTTCTATCTGGTGAATATAATGTAACCCTTCTATTAATTACAATAAAAAATATATGGAAAAAATTGAGAATGAAAAATGGGGAAATCTGGCAATTTTAGCTATCTAGTAACAAATACTACTTAACCTTATAATTTTGTATAATTTAATAATGCTTTTAGTCAACTTCATAAGCACATTTAAGGTCTAAGTATTCATAGTGAGGAAATTTACCTAGTTCCCCTTCATTACATTGCAGGAAAAACTGTGCTCTTGTGTCCTTACTGAAAGTATGTATTTAGAATATTAGGAATTCCATATATTTCTTTCTTCCTCCCATGCCCCCCCCCCAGAGCTGGGGACCAAACTCTGGGTTTTGCACTTGCCAGGCAGTGAGCTAAATTGCCTATCTTTCTCCTCCTCCTCCTCCTCCTCCTCCTCCTCCTAGTCTTCCTCCTCCTCCCCCTCCTCCTTCTTCTTCTTCTAACTGAACATAAACTTTCTGGGATGGCTGATCATTGTTGGCTAGGGAATGTAGTCCTAGCTATCCAGGAGGTTAAGATTTGAAGTGTACACAGTTCAAAGCCAGCCCAAACAGGCAAATCCAGGAGACCCTAACCAATTCAACAACAAAAGCCAAAAGGGAATATGTGGCTTAAATGGTAGAGTGCCAGCACTGAACAAGATGCTAAGCCAGAGTGTGAGGCTCTGGGTTCAATTCTCAGTACAGGTGCACACATACACACAAAAATTCCTTTGGGAAATAGGATATTCTCCACCCTTACTTTGATTTTTTTCAAACATGTATCAAAATAAAAGTTTACATTCAGTGGGATGCTGGTGGCTCACACCTGTAATCCTTGCTACTCAGTGGGCTAACGTCTGAGGACTACAATTAGAATCCAGCCCTGGCAGGAAAGTCCATGAGACTCATCACCAATAAACTACTCAGCAAAAGCTCGAAGTGGTGCTGTGGCCCAAGTGGTAGAATAGAGGTGCAAAATGGGTCAAGGACAGTGCTCAGTTCCTGAGTTCAAGTCCCAGGATGGGCCCAAAACAAAACAAAACAAAATGAACAAAACCCACTGAATTTAGAGGCATGGCTGATGTGGTAGAGAGCTAGCAATGATAGAAAGACAACAACAAAACCAAGAGTATGTGTGTGAGGACCTCAGGTCAATCTAAGTATCAATGCCCTCCTCAAAAAGAGAAAGAAAGGAAAAGAAAAGAAAAGAAAAAAACTGAGCTTATCTCAACTTTCAGTCTTAGAGCAAAAAAGCTCAGGGACAGAGCCCAGTCCCTGAGTTCCATTTTCACAAGCAACAACAATAATAATGTTTACATTCATGAGTAAAAATAATCACACACCTAAAACTGCTTTGGGAGTCAAAAAATTACAGTAGTATAATTAGCAATAATAAGTGCCCATCATTGTATGCTCAAATTAGAAAAAAAATCAAGATGCATTTACCCATAAATTCACATTCTGAATTAAAATTCCTCCGTGCAATGACTTAAAGATAATGAACACACACACATGCACACACATACACATACAGATTAAGAATTTGGCATGGTGGGTGCTGACAAACTACATCTCAACAAAAAAGTGAATTAATATTCAACTATGAGTTTCTCATTCCAACTCTAACCATAAATGTCCAGATTTTTCTATTCTTTGAGGTGTAGTAATGGAATCATGTGTGATAATAGCTATAATTTATATTGAAAAATACTAATCAAAGCTTTTTGTATTTCTTAGGTAGCCAATTCTCTGAATAATGTGAGTTGATAAAAATGATTTTAGTGAGAAATTTAAGACTATATCTTCTCTTACAAGGGGCAATGTTTTCTTAATAACTTCTAGTTTATATGAGATATTCTATTAAGAGTTGAAACATTACATGATAGAAACTTTCTAACATCAGAAGTACCTGTGATAAAGTATCCCAAGGGCCACACTGAAGAATTTCTGAAGTATTCAGGGGGGGCATCGTATTGACAGGGCATTTTACAAGTCTCTTTCTCTTAGTAACTTTCTTTTCTTGATTTTGTTTGAAAATATCACACCAAGGCTTAAACGATTTTATCCAAGATTGTCTCTTTTCCTCAACTGCAGATAAAAAGGCTGATTCTGTTATAAATGAGGTGGTGGTCTTTTCACATTCAGCTCTCTTTTCCTGGCATTCCTCAGGAATTTCTTTGATCTGAGAGTTGAGAATGTTTACTTTCTCAGCAACCAAGAAGCCTCGCGCATTATAACCACTCAACTCTTCACAAGTCACCTGTGCATCTAAAACAAAGTCTTGCTTGTTTATTTCACCTTGTTTATTTCTTTGGCCATCACAGGCAGGAATTACTACAATGTCACTATTCAGAGCATTGCTTTTGAAATTGTCTTCTGCTTTCTTGGAGCTGAAGTCAGTTCTTTTTTCTTGTAGTCTTACATTTTCCTGTACAGCTTCAGAAATCTTTGGTTTCTCTGACATTTGGTTTTGTTTCATTGATAGATTTGAAGTATTTTCATCATATGGTGGAGCATTCTGTTCTGGTACCTTTTCTTTTTCTGTTCCTTGGACCATCTCTTGGTGATTCTCTTTGATTATTTCATGTGCTACATGGCTTTTCCCCTCATTCTGTTTTGGTATCTCTTCTTTTTCTACACTTTGCAACATCTGGTGATTGTCTTTGATAAACTGCCGTGCTTCCTTGTTTTTCACCGCATTCATTTGTTGGCTGTGTCCTAACACTTGTATATCTTGTCCTGTCTTCTCATTTATGGCATGCTCTATACCCTCCTCTTTGTGTGTCTGAGACTTTAATACTTGCAGTTGGAACTGTTCATCCACACTTTCTTTCAGATCTGAGTTGTCTAATCCACTTTTCTCTAGAAGTTTATCTCTTATTTCCTCACTAGCCAATTTTTCTGAAGATTCCTGTTCTAGTAGATTTTCAATTTTTTCTTCCATGTTTAACTCTGCAAAAGTTGCTTGACTTGATTGTATTTGTTTGGATTCTTTCAAAATAAGCTGTCTATCTCTCTTACTTGATGTCTTGTCTAGCCACAAGGGAGCATTTGCCTGCTTTTCTGGCTGTGTCTCCATAGATTGTTTGACTAGGTCACCCTTATTCTTGGACATACCTGAAACTAGGCAATGCCTGGCTTCACACTTCCCAGTTTTCAATGCACTAGTTATTATTATCGGCTGGCCTGAATCTTCCCTGAATCTTAATTTCTCCTTACTACTTAGTTCCTCTCTTTTTTGTCTCAGAATATTCTTTTTAGCTTCATATTCCCTTTCTCTCCTTTTCCTTGCTTCTTCCTTCTGCCGTTTAATCTCTTTTTCTATCTTCTGTTCCTCTTCAAACCTTCTTCGTCTTTCTTCCTCCTTCTGTCGGATGTTTGCTTCCCTTTCCTTTGATTCTTGGGCTTTCCTTTTCTTATTTTCTATTTGTTCTTTTATGATTGGGTTGTATTTTTGGTAGGCTACAAATGCTTTGTATGTAGCCTGGATTTTTACAGCGGCATTGTACTGTAATTTTAACAAACGATTTTTTTCTTTCTCCTGGAAGTCATTAAATCTTGTGCGTTCCTCTTCTATTTGTAAATGCAAGTTTCTAATAAATTCCTAGAATAAAGGAAGATAATTGATAGTCATCACAAAATGATATTAAAATATCATCTAACCTCATAGTTTTAAAATGTTGCTAAATCTAAAATTATTATAAAATAAAATTGCTGTAGTATCAAAGGAACTAAATTGATTTACTATAAAGAATATTATGAACATGTAAAACAGTGAATTGCATTGGAAAATTGGTAACACTATCACTATCAGACATCTATGTATAAATTAAAGAATTCTGTGATGACAAGAAAACACATGAAATCAGTTGGGCATGGTGGACACATCTGTAATCCCAACTACTAGGAAGTCAGAGTCAAAACAATCATTTAAGACCAGCCTAGGAGAAAGCTAATGAGATACTATTTCAAAAACAGAGTAAAAACAAAAGAGCTGTAGATGAGCTTCAATTGGGAAAGTCACAAATTCCTGAGATCAACCACTAATAATCCCCCAACATGCATGCACGCGTGTGTGCGCGCACACACACACACACACACACACACACACACACACACACACACACAGAGAGAAAAAATACAATAGGGAAAACCAAAGTTCAAATTCATGT
The DNA here is from genome assembly GCF_031878675.1 of Megascapheus bottae. NCBI lineage: Eukaryota > Metazoa > Chordata > Mammalia > Rodentia > Geomyidae > Megascapheus > Megascapheus bottae. The sequence continues at coordinate 71,123,212 of NC_143510.1, read as the reverse complement.
AGAAGAGATCGTCATAATATCCGAGATTAAACCTTTGATGAAGAACTCGAGTCATAGAATAATAAGAAGGTCAATTAGTGCATACATATAAACAATATAAAAATCTGCTAGTTTGTATATCTACCTCTTATTTCAAGTTGATAAGTAAAATTTCAGTTGGATGAAAAATGTCATTGTCAGAATCCTAAAACTAAAATAAACAGGGCAATGTATTCAGAAAAGAGGAGAAATAGCCAATTGCTGAAAAAAAAAGAACTGGAAAACTAGATAATATTTAAAATGCAATTCATTCAGAAAATAGATAATCAAGCAACAGTAATCTCCTATGAAAATAAAAATGAATGGCAAAGAATAACATTTGCAGTTGGAAAAATAAATACACAATGGCATCACATCTTTAAAGCACATAGAAATAAGTCTGAATATTATAATTAAATGGAATAAGTGTTCAATTTTGAAAGAAAAATAGGAATTGTGTCAGCTGTGGAAAGACTGAAAGAATTAACTATACAAAACTCGGATGACAGGACTGGGAGTTTGACCTAGTGGTAGAGTGCTCGCATGAAGACCCGAGTTTGACTCCTTCCTATCATATACATAGAAAAAAAAAGCCAGAAGTGGTGCTGTGGCTCAAGTGGTAGAGTGCTAGCTATGAGGAAAACCTAAGGACAATATTCAGGCCCTGAGTTCAATCCCCAGGACTGCCAAAAAAAACGTGGTTGACAACTCTTGAAATAATATTCTAGGAAATGTAAAACTATTCCAAAAATCAGAGGAGGACTTTGGACCCCCCAAAAACCCCAGTATGAGTGAAGAGGCTTTAAGCACTTGACACGTAAGTTCCTCATTCCATTGTCTTTTCCCTTCCACAGATTTGCTCATGAAGTCAGCAAACAATTTCTCCTTTTATCTTGTTCCTCTCTACATTTCTATTTCTTATAGGAGCTTCTTGAATTTTAGTTGGTGCACTACTAAATACTGTAATTTCATTGTATCTACAGTATTTGAAGATTACTTTGTCATCATCTTCAAATGTCTAGCTTGAGTTTTGTTTCTTTTTTACAAATTGAATGTTTTGTTCTTTTCTCCTTATCAACCATATCTGTTCCAATCCTTCATTTTTCTCCTTGCAAGAATATTACCATACATGTTTTATATCTGTTCACTACGTATCATCTTTCTTGGAATCTTTCCTGTCTTTCATGTTTTGACCTGTATGTGGGTTAATTTAGGAACTTTTCATTCAATTCTTCTCTTTTTCAACCCCCCCACTCCCTCATTTGCTATGTCCAATATGATATCCAACTCATCTGTGTATTTTCATTTTCACACTTACTATTTATACTCTAAAGCATGCTTCATAATGGAGTATAATTTTCCTTTTGTGCTACCAGTTTAACTACTTTGTCATTGGTTATCTTAATTATTTTAATGATAGTTGTTGACTTTGATATTTTCTAGGTATATTTAATTCAAACATAAAAATATATCTCAAAAGAGAACATCAAAATGTATTGTTTTGAAATGACCAATAGATACCTCATGCTGTTTAGCTTTCTCTTTCCACATTTTCTCTTCTTCATGAAGTTCATCATTCATCTTGTTCTGTTCTTCCTGAATATAGTAAAAGTAGAAATTTATAACTGAAATATCGACAAGCATTATGTTACTTCCATATGATGCTCAGAACATGTACTCATAATCAACACCACAGATGTTTTAATCTGAATAATACAAGACTACAGATAGGGACCAATTACAAAGCAGAATACATATTTTAAACTAGATATTAAGAAAATTTGAAAGTACATAATTATAAGTATTTAAAAGCTGCCACATAACCTCAATTCACATCATAATCCAAATATCAATAGTCTTAGATAGCTATACTAATTTTGGAAAATGAAGGGGGGAAAAGCCAAAATACCTTCTGAATTTTCTCTAGTTTTTTCTTTTCAATCTCAAATTGTTTCAGCCAGTAATGTCTCTTTACTTCTTCTTCTTCAAATAGTTTTTTTTCTCTATCCCGTTGAGCTTGAAGAATTTCATTCTCTTTGTCTTCTAGTTCTTTCTGTTTGTCTTGCCAAGCTTCGAAAGACTGTTTACATCTTTCTTCCACTTCATAGTATCCAAAGCTTATATCAGCATCATCTACATTCATAGAAGTAAATAGCAGTAGGATACTTAACATAAAACTCATCAAAATGTGTAAACTTAATGTGCCCAAGTAATGTAGAAATAAGTAACGTTAACCAATTTTCAATGGAAGAGTGATAATATGGAAACAATACCTAGTTGACTATACATGTAACTTCTCCTGTAGTCAATAAAGCAATCAAATTATATTCTTTATATATTTTATAAATATTAATTTAAAAATGAGTGTGTATTTGTAGTTAAGTGGTCATTAAGCAATACAGTGAAGGCACACTTAAGCTCAAGATTAGGCATACAATTTCAATCGATTATACAAGTGGTAACCAGTTTAACCATTATATCAAGTGAATTTGAAGGCATAAAGACAATTATAAAAACAGTTAATTAAGCAAAACAAATGAATAATGACTTTCATACATTTCATGCATTTTTGCAAGTGTCATAAAGAAAGAAAACGGTCTAACTCTTTTGTCAAAGTAACCTTGGTCAGTAACATAAATATAAAAATATTCAAGAAGTAATGTACCCATTACTTGATGAATGCAACTGTAACCCCTCTGTATGTTATCCCAACAATAAAATATAATTTAAAATATATTATGAAGCAGTTTGACTGACCTGGCAAAACCTGTTCATCCAAAGACAAGTCACAAGGATCAGGCTCAGAAACAGAGTCTAAACTAGAACAACAGGTTTTACTTCGTAAGAATTCTTCTTTTTCTATTTCAGCTAGCATCTAAGAGGTTAAAACAGTAACAACAATTAAAGGAAACTTAATCAAATGTCAGACATGGTAGTACATACCTGCAATCTCAGGAATTAATCAGGAAATAAAAACAGGAGGATTATGAGTTCTAGTCCCCACCAAGTGAAATCAGTGAAACTCTATCTCAAATATGAAATTTAAACATCAAATAAAAGCCCTGGCAAATAGCTCAGATAGCAGATCAATTGATTAGCAAATATATTGTCCCAGGCTTATTTTACAGATGTTTGATAAATAAAGACTAAAGCTTTAATTTTAATAATGTATTATGTATACTAAGAATTTTACTGTAAATTTGAAAAATTCACAGCATACTGATAATTATTTTCCTTATAAATAAAAACATTTTTTCATATAAACAAACATTTGTCTTCTTAATATTTTGTCGAACTATTCATTCTTTAATATTAATCTACAATATTCAGTTAGTCTTCTTGATAATCATTCTAAAATATATTTAATAATAACTGTCATCATCCTTACTCACTTATATTGTTCTTATTTGTAGTTACTGTTCATGTGTAACAGTTAATATGCTCAGTATGATAAAATAAAAGCTAAGTATTTTCTATTTGAATCTCAATTAGGCTTCTCAAAAATCTGATCCATACTTTTATATGTACTTATATATTTATATAATTTTATTTCCATGACACTTTAGTTATAAAAATATAGAATATTTATTCCAATGAAGTACTAATATGATAATTTACAGACATTATTTCAAGTTTATTGAATAAGCAAGTAAATGGAATACTCATCACTTTCAAGTTGCAATAATAACAAATACCTCAAGGAGAAGGAACATAGTTAAAAATACATTTTTTTATTGAGGCAAAAATTAATCTGAGAGATGAATCCATAACAGAGACTTTTCCTTGAATATATTTATGGTACTTTAAAGTGATAAAATTCTAAGATTTCTTTCACTCTATTTTTAAATATTTTCCATTATCTTCTTTTACACTAGTATAAAATTTTCTGAATTTAAAGTTTTTGTACAATATTTAAAATCTCCATGGGAGCACAGTACAATCCTAAGGAAGGTGATAATTACTGTAAAATATTCATCATTTTCATTACTGACTTGGAGAAGAATATTATACATTATAATTACACAGTTTTACTTTCTGAACATTAAATTCAATAACACTAAGGACTCAAGTTTCCATTCTCACAAAGAGTGAAGTTTGTATAGTTCTGTATGATATTTTAAAGGAAATCACAAAACCATTTAATGCTTTTATTAAAATCATCAAAATTATCACAGTATAGCAATGAACATAAACACATTGATTGAACTATCACAAGAGAAAGACATGAGTTCTAAGTATATTGAGTGCTTTCAGTCAAATATTAAACATATACCTTCATCAACTGCTCAGAATTTTCTTTTGATTCAGTTGATGATCCTAGCCTGAAATGTATATGATTATTAGACATTGTTCCATAACTGCAACCTAGAAATATGAAAAATAATATTGTAATTCTAAATATTAATAGTATAGGTCAAAATTCCAAACCCTTTCATCCTCCTTTATCTCAGTTTCTATCACAGTACTTTCCTTGTCATTAACAGTAGAACACAAGTATAGAACAGAACAGGACAGGACAGGACATTTTTTTCAATATTACTCTGTATTATAAGAAGATTGCTACATTGCTTTTATTTAATGAATGTACAATATTATGCCCACATTTCCTAATAGCAAATTACCTTTACAGTGGACCATTCTGCTGGTTAGCTATTTTCATTTTTCATCATCATACATAGTTTATTTTCTGTCAGTACTACCTTACAGCCTTTCTCATTTGCACACCTGAGTTTTTCATTCTAGAGTAAGTCTACTCAGTCCTATTAAGAATTATATCATTTATTATAGCAGCTAATCTCCAAAGAAGGCTAGGCCAAAGAACAGTAATTCCTAGTTAGCTGCCTTTTACCTAGAATCAAATCTGACTCTGTGCAAACATCAGGTTGTGGTAGATGTTATGCTGTGTAGCCTGTGAGAATCAGTACATAAAGTGTACTCTGTAGTAATTCGTCTTGGGATGCACTTTAGAATTCAAGTGTCATGCTCCAAAACATATATCCAGCAAAAGAGGTGACATGTAGAAGACTCCCACTGTATATGAACTTCCCAAAGCACACAAAGCATCAAACTTTAAATTATTCAAATGAGCCATCTGGAAATTCCTGTTGAATAAAGCCCTTTGATGACTATAGACATAATCAACATCCATTGTAAATGACATAGAGCTTAAGAAAAAAAATTGTTCTTAGTCCAATCGACTCAGAGCCACATGGAAAATATGTTATAAGTTGTTTTGTAAGCCCCCAATTTGGTTTCATAGCATGAACATCCAGAACATTTACTTTATTCATATAAAAACAAAAGGAGAGATGGATGAGAATGTTGGAAAAGGGGTGACATTGATCAACATGCATTGCATTCATAAATTGTTTTGTTAAATGACAACTCATTTGTACAACTACTTAGAGATGATAAAAGTAATTTTTAAAACTTAATACTGAAGATAGAAAATAGCTCTGTGGATTACAATTGAAAAGGCCATTCTGTGTGTATTTATTCATAAGTAAAATTAACCTTTCAATGTATTACATGTTTGCTTCTATACAGCTTTGATTTAAAATATGTCGCTTTTCATGAATGAGTTACTTAGTGTGGAATTTTTGTTCTTGATTCATTGCACGAACCCAACTACAAAAGGTTTTTTTTTTCTATTTTAACAATGCTTAACATGAAACTCCTTTCTATCTTCTACTTATATAACTGATAGGCTCATGTATTAACATTTTTGGTGCCAGTCCTGAGACTTGAACTCAGGGCTTGAGCACTGTCCTTGGGCTTTCTCAAGGCTAGAGCTCTACCACTTGAGCCACAGCACCACTTCTGATTTTTTCTATGTATGTGGTACCAAGGAATTGAACCGGGTCTTTGTGCATGCTGGGCAAGCACTACCACTAGGCCAAACTCTTGGCCCTCATATATTAACTTTTAAAGAATTTTGGCAATTTGACTTTTTTGGACAAAATATTTTCTCCATTAATATCATCCAACCTATTTGGTTAAATCTCTCAGGATGACTGTCATAAGTGAAGCTGTACCTGCTTCTCTGTAACTAATTGTCTATAATTTTATTTTCTTTAGTTTATCATAATTTTATAATAACTTTGTTTATTATAATTTTCAACATATTGTCTTTATATAAGCCTCGGTGAAAATAAATCATTGAAGTCACCTACCGGTCAGATATCACCATTGCTGACTCAGTATTCAACTACTACATGATGCTGCGTAAGAGCTTTGTGGGTTCCAGGGCTTTGTTTCTTTCCTCAGAAACAAACAAAACAACTTACTCTTGGGTCTTCAAACAAATGAAGTCCACTCAGTGAGCTTGGCCTTCAAAGTTTGCTTTGAGGAAGTCTGGATTCCAAGCTACCTACATGCCTTATTTTTTCATGCATGAATAATATTGTTCAAATACCATCTTCTTCAAAAGACCTTTAAACACACACAAATAAAGTAGCACCCGCTAACACTGTTCCCTTAATTTGAACTTCTTTCATAGCTATTATCACTGGTAAATTATTACATATTTATGTTTATTTACTGTCAGTGGTACGAGAGACTGGGACTATAAAGACTGTTGCCTATTCTCGTCACTGCTATATTTTCAGTGGCTACGAGAGATCCTCAGACACAATATTGCTTAAATAAATAGCTATGAAAATCTGCACTATAACACATTTTAGAATAAAGTGCACTGAATTTTAAAACCTTTATCTCAATACATCATGAATAAATTTATGTGATTCAATACTTGCCTAAGGTTATTAATGGATATATCACTGGAAAAACTAAAGTATGTCAAATGTTCAATTTGGTGTTATTTTCATGATATAAAAAGATATATTTAATGCTAACTAAATCTTTGATTACTTAGTATATAAAATCACTCTGTGCAAACAAATACCTTTAAAGTAAACTTTTAAAGTAATCCAGGCTTTCAAGTAAATACTTTAAAAATGATCCCATGATAATTATATTTTGATTAAAAAGTGTCTGGTAATAATTGTCTGTCTAAACAAAGTTTTGTTGGTTAGCAGTTATTAGGAACAAAAGAAAAGAAAGTAAAAGAATAAACAAACCATGTCCATTAACCTAACATTCTGTAGAAAAGGTATTTGAGAAAAAAGTATGTGGATACACCTAATAAAAAGTGAAATCTTTAAACAACTTAGTTTTCTCAATTATAATCTTTTCATACTCGCAGAAACCATAACTGCCAAGCAGTTGAACAATATGCTTACTTAAAGCACTGGGATCTTCTATATCCTGAAGAATGAGATCTTCAGCAGTCTTCCTCTTGTTCTTTATGACGCTAATACAGTGAAGAACTGACTCTGGTAATTCATCTAAACCCTAAAGTTTGAATAATAAAATGAGCAATTTAAGGAATTACTCTCAAAATTATGTGTCCACTATTACCCATTTCACTAGACATCAAAATGCAGAGCAAAACGTAAAAATAAAGTAAAAGTGCTATACCGACTAAAATTTGCTTTCAAATTTAGAGTGGTCATGTGTTTCTGGTAAATTAAGAAAAAATTAGGAGTTATATATGCACAACATTCATACATACATTACATGTTATATATGTAAAGTTCTCATTCCATTAATTATAGGCTTTTTATGTGCCTTCAGTAGTTGTATATCTTTCTTAGATTACCACTTTCAGTAAATATGACCAAATATTGACTTAAGCTGAAGATTTTTTCCAAATATTACATTCAAATAATGTTTTATATATCTAATAGATTGTAATTTTTTCATTGTGATTGTCACAAATAAAATTTTTGAACTTTTATAGAATATCTACCAGTATAACACACCTAAGTCAATTTTTACATTTTCTAAATAAATCATGGCATTTTCCTCCACAACTACCATAAGTAGTTACAAAATATAATGAAAGGTGGACACAAGTGGCTCACATCTGTAATCTAGCTACCCAGGAAGTTGAACTGAAAGATTCTGGAAGCTAGTCCAAGCAGAAAAATCTAAGAAACTCCATCTCCAAAATAACTATGAAAAGTAAGATTAGAGGCAAAACTCAAATGCTAGAGTGCCAGCTGTGTCCAGGCAAGCTGAGTGAGCTCAAGGCCCATGGCTTCAAGTTCCAGTAGCAGGAAAAGAAAGTAATAGAAGAAAATGCAAGAAATAATAACAATAAAAATAAACAAAGATACCTGGGAATCATTTTCAGAGTAATCTGAAAGCTATGGATTTCTATTGCTATAGGACTAAAAATCTTCATTGAAGGACCTAAAACATTATGTGATTGAATCAACACAGATGTTCACACAGAAAAATAGTTCACGTGCTTGATTTCATTAAAAGAAAAATGTTTTCTTTAAATACTCATGGTATTCAGTCCTTGACTTTTATATTTATTTTATGATTAGCTAAGTTTCTTGCTGTATCAATATTTGTTCTAAATTATAAGTGATCATTTTGAAAGAGAACTTTAAATTTTTATTCTTCTGTATTTATTTTTCCAGTCCTGGTGCTTGAACACAGGGCCTGAGCACTGTCCTTGGGCTTTCTCAAGGCCAGAACTCCAGCACTGGAACCACAGCACCATTTCAGGCTTTTCGTATCTATGTGGTACCTAGGAAATTATTCTAATAATTCAAAAAATTCATATACTTTTATTTTATGTAGGTTTTCATCACATTAAAATGATCACAAGTAAAAAACTATAACATACAAATACATACATATACATGATAGTCCAATTTCCCCAAATGCACATGTCTACATTTAGTTATAATCGTCTGGCTTCAATTTATTTTACAAATTTTAATATGTATCAATGTATATTTATTTATAGCATTGATGCTAGGATAATACTAAGGATTTAAACAGAAGTCACTGTTAAAAAAAAAAACAAAAAAACAAAAAACAAAAAACGATTTATTTTTCCTGAAGCTCTCACTTGTGTTTACAGGTGTAAAAGTAAAACACTTAACACTCACAGAATCACTATCATCACTCGGAGTTTCTGATTTTGAATCACTCTCAATCTCATAGTTTTCTAAGGAGGAAATGCTGATTTTATCCAGTTCAGCTTTTATTTCTTCTTTGAGCTTTAAATCATCATCCTCTTCCATCATTCTTCATAACCAAAGACAGACTCTCTTAAAGAAACACAAAGAGGGTAGTATGTTTCTAAAATGATTGTTTTGTTTTAAATGTGAACCTAATCCAATATATCCTAGGTAAAGATATAAACATGTCTCTCCTTCCCTCCCTCCTCTCTCCTCTCTCCCTCTCTCTCTCTCTCTCTCTCTCTCTCTCTCTCTCTCTCCTCTCTCTCTCTCTCTCTCTCTCTCTCTCTCTCTCTCTCTCTCTCTCTCTCTCTCTCCTCTCTCCCTCCCTCCCTCCCTCCCTCCCTCCCTCCCTCCCTCCCTCCCTCTCTCTCTCTCTCTCTCTCTCTCTCTCTCTCTCTCTCTCTCTCTCTCTCTCTCTCTCTCTCTCTCTCTCTCTCTCTCTCTCTCTCTCTCCTCTGTGTGTGTGTGTGTGTGTGTACCAGTCCCAGGTCTTGAATTCAGGGCCTCAGCATTATCTCTAAGCTTTGTCTTATAAAGCCACAACACCATGCTAGCTGTTGTTGGATAAGAGCTCCATGGATTTTGCTCTTCGGTGTGGAGTTGATGCTCAGATTTCAGCCTCTTGAGTATCTAGGATTACAGGAGTGAGCCACCAGTGCCCAGCTTACATAATTAACTGTGATCACACATTACTATTCTTGCATAAAATATTTGATTACGTAGTGATAACAGCTAATATTACTACAATTCTACAAGGAAAAATACACAGAATGGATCAGCTTACCTTCCAGAATCATGAAGTTTCAACATAAAACTTCTCATATGCACATGTTTTTCATACAAATCTTTCAGATATTCAAATACTCTCAAGAAACCACTTCATCAGTGGCCCACACCTGTAATCATCAATTTTGGAGAGTTGGAGGTTGAGAAGATCGTGGCTTGTGGCTAGCTCAGAAAAAAAAAAAAATCACAAGACTCCTAGACCTTTGGTGCTGTCCTATGTCTGCATGCCAGCTACCAAGTAGAACACCTGCACAGAAAAGTGGGGGAGCCCTGACTTCAAGAGCCAATACTCCCATCCAAAAGAGTTTTGCATATCCATACATGGCAATAGAATGTGTACTTTTTACTTTCTGCCCAACTCCCCGCCAGTTCCAAGTCACCAACATTAACCACTAGCTTTTTGTTTGTTTTTTAGTATAGAACAGCTCTGGACACGTGGATCCTGTCGCAAAAGGACTGCGCGTTTCCACTGAATCCTTATAAAGCTGCCCAAACCAGAAACCCTGTCAACTGAGAAAACCATTAACAATAGATGTAGGGGTGGTTAGGACTTGAGGAAGTAAGACAAAAAAGAAAGAGGGAAGGGGGAATATGCAAGTATCTGTGGGTGTACTTTGAGAGAATGCTCAGGATACATCTTCAGGCTTCTGGCAGAATTAAGGGGTCTGGGGATTGGGGCATGCGCACAGCCACCTCCAAGTTTCTCCTTGTCCTGGGAGTTGGGGAGTGGTAGTGTGTGTGCGTGTGTGTGGGGGGGGGTTCTGGTACAGTGTATCCAGTCCAGCTGTATCTGGCCATATCACCGCGGGGTCCGGCTGAATAAACAGCTCTTCCACCCAGCTCACCCCCGAGTCCCACCCTGCTCCACAGAGCTCCGTTCACCCACCTGCAGGAAATCCCCTCGGTCCTCCCAGGCAAACAGCGCTCAGAGCCTCCAAACAAACCGTAACCCTGGCAACAGCCAATCCCGAGGAAGACACCGCAGTTCTTCCCTACAGGAGCCCCAGAAGGACAAAGGCTCTTGAGTCTAACTTGGAAGATTGAGCTCCAGGATGGGGATGACAAGTTCAATCTCCCTCACTCCACCACCACCCCAACACACACACACACACACACACACACACACACACACACACACACACACACACACAGAGTGTGTAAATATGGAAATCAGAAAACAATTTTCTTTTTATAAAGGGTGGTGGTGTCAGTTGTCGGCCAGTGCTGATCTAATCTATACCCCGAAGCAATGGGTGGAGGGACAAATATGAAATGTTATTTTCTGGAACTCTTTTATGTAAACAGATCAACAGAAGCCCTCTATTTCACTACCAAATCGGAAACTCCATCTTAAAAGTGTACCAAATTTTCTTTTGTGGAGCAAATATATAATAATTCATACATTGTGAATCTGCATTTTAATAAATAATTTCTCACTAACCTTTCTTTTTTTTTTTTTTTACAGATGGAAAACAAGGTCTTTCATTCTATAAGGAAGTTGTTCACCAACATTGTAAAAGGTATCTGCTATTCGATACTCTCGTAACAAACATCACACCAAGTCCCTGGGTTTGGGGAGGGAGAAAGGACTATTTCCTGGTAACAGTAAACTTGAACTGCATCAATTCAAAGACTAGTAAAATACAGTGAGAAATCTGATATTATAAACATAGATTAGTATTAGGTCTTTCAAGAAAAATTGTTGTTGTTTTTAAAATTTGTTATTGCCAGTTCTGGGGTTTGAACTCAGGGTGTAGCCACTCTCCCCAAGCTGCTTTGGCTCAAGGGTAACGATCTATCACTTGAGCCACAGCACCAATTCTGGCTTTTTCTTTGTGTGTGGTACTGAGGAATCGAACCCAGGGTTTCATGGATGCAAGAAAAGCACTTTACCACTAATGCACATTTCCAGCAGGAAAGGTACTTTTTTTAAATAAAAAATCAAGAAAGACACCTAGGCTTGGACCTAATTACTTTCATTAACCACACTCAGATTCAAATACCATTTCATTGTTTAGTTTCATTTTTGATTTATCAACTATTAACACTGTAACTTTAAAAGATTAAGCTATCATATTCTAGTGTGAATTTTCATGTAAAATCTTTAAATTATTTTTTTACTTATTTTGTCTTAGACCGCCACTCAAATTCACTGTTACTCATCTACCTCAGTAATAACATTAACCCGTATATTACCTTTTTGGTTTTTTTTTACCCTCCTGGTCTCGGGGCTTCAACTCTAGGCCTGGGCATTGTCCCTGAGCTCTTCAGCTCCAGGCTACCTCCCTCCCCATGAGCCAAGCCCCACTTCCTGTTTTCTAGAGGTTAGTTGGAGTTGAGAGTCTCAGGTCCTTTTGTGCCCGGGGTTGATTTTGAACCTTGATCCTCAAATCTCGGCCTCCTGAGTAGCCACTGTGCCTGGCTATCCTTGAGCTATAAAGCTCAAGGCTAGCTCTCTTCCACTTGAGCCACAGCACCACGTTTAGCTTTTTCTGTGTATGTGCTACTGAGGAATCGAACCCAGGGCTTCATTCATGCTAGTAGAGTACTCTACCAGGAGGCTGAGATCTGAGGATAGCTGTTAAAGCTAGTCTCAGCAGGAGAATTTGTGAGAATTTATCTCCAATTAGCTACCAAAAACACAGAAGTAGAACTGTGGCTCAAAGTGGTAGAATGCTAGCTTAAGAATAGTGTTCAGGCCCTAAATTCGAGACCCCATGATGGAAATTTCCAAACCTGCAGGGTACTTCTCTATTTTGTGTCCCTTTCTTGTAGCTGACATGACCAGCTACTGCCCACTTTCTCATCATTCCTATCCTCTTTCCCAAACACTGAAGTAAGAGCTTTACCAATAATTTTTAACAGCATACCTTTGAGATGTGCACAACTATAATCTTCTTGTACAGACAAAAACAATGATGCTTGGAAAGTCTCTCAAGAAAGTGTATCCCAGCTTTAATTCCATTTTTAACTGAATGAGCTCATGCCGCTTGTTTCTGTTTTATGTTTGTTTGTTTTTTTTCATAGTCCTAAGTCTCTTTCCTTATTGGCAATACTGGGAGTTATAGTGTAATTATGCCTTCTTAACACAACTTCAATGATCAGTAGAATCAACAAAAATGATAGATTGTGTGACATGGAATAATATCAATGCTTAGTTGTAATTATCTATGATATGTAGCACTGGGTTTAAGTTTCATATTTTACTCCTCTTATAATCATATTGCTGGCATTTCTACTCGCCTCTCTGTCCAATATTTGCTGGCACTATTCTCATCCCACAGTTGACTTCCAAGGCTTCAATGGCTAATACCACCAACCAATCTTGACTTTATTTCCAGGTCTTGCATGGTAGAACCACAGAGCTACCCTCTACCACTTAGAAAGCAATGACTATATTTTAAATGCAGATTTTTTTTATTCTTTCAAACCCTTTCTCAATTGTCCTTTGTCTAGCATTTACTTTTACTTATCTTTTCCCACACCACACACATTTCTCTTGTGCTATTTGGTTCTTTTCCATGGGCCATGTTATTGAAATTGTATTTCAGCCCTCTTTTTCTCCTTCTTGTTGTGGTTTCCCTAACCAAAGGGTTGAAGAAAGACTTCTCACCTTTTCTTTTTTGTCCCAGCTATAAGACTGATCTCAATTGCAACCATTAGTCTTTGGGATCAATTCTGAGCCAGTGAAAAACTAGCAGAGGGTATGTTACTTCCACTACACTGGTTTAAATAATGCACTCTTGAGTTTCTAATTTTCAGACAGAATCAGGACTCTGAGCTGAAGTTTATCTTCAGGATGTTGGATAACACCATAACTTCTCCCCTGCTTTTATAAATAGATTCAAATGGCAGAAAGATAAATGGATAATAGTGTGAGGCAAAACTGAAATAAAAAAGTATTTTGGACTATTGACTCATCAACATGTATCAGGAAATAGAGTAATCCAGAAATAAGACCATATAGTATAGAACTGGAAAAAGCAAATGAGAGTAGGGAGGTTCAAAGCAGTGATGAGCGAGAAAGCCTTGAAAACAGTCTTATACTGAAGGAAGAATGTTGGGAAGTTTCAGCAGGAATTTAGAGTTAGCTAAGGTATAAAGGAAGATACATAGATTTAAAAGTGCATTTCATAATTCTCCACTTTCTGGTACATGTTAATTTCACTAAGCAGATTTATTTTTTCCTATTCAAATAGCTTTAAATCATTCTTTACACCATGTAAAATTACATAATTATGTATACCACAATACTTAAAAAGTGTATAGTTCTAACTAGAATTACAACTGTAAAGAAAAAGGAAAGCGTAGAAATATTGCCAAGGTAACATAGGCCCAATAGTCTCCCTCATTTTTCATAATCAGTAGAAACCTTGGGCTCTCCTAGCAGAGATTTACAATAGAACAAAATCTAGAGACATTAGGCCAAATAGTATGACACTAAATGTAAGGACCTCCAGGCTAAGGAAACAAAAGCCATATAATAAGTTACTGTTGTCCTTAATGTACTATGTTATCGCTCATCTCTTTTGCCATCCCTTGGTTATCTCATATTGTTACAGTTTTTCACCTTGTTATCTGATATATTTTATATGTGCTTAATTGGTTATTTGAAATTGGATAGGGAAGAGGGGAAATCAAGATAAGCAGGGGGAGGGTGGGAGGGAAATGGGGGGGACCATGTCATGAGAAAGGGTATCAATGTTTGTGAAGTTATGCATCTTCTATCTGGTGAATATAATATAACCCTTCTATTAATCACAATAAAAATTATTAAAAAAAAGAAATATTGACAAGGAAAAATAAAACTGTTGTGTTTAATACACAAAGCTACAAAGCACACTGAACAAAAGTTGATTTCATTTTTTCACAAAAGTTTTTAACATAACTTATGAAACCTAAGTAACGGTTGTCTTTCGAGGGCTCTCTATTTTGATTCTTCGATTCCATTTGTCACTAACTTTAGGTAAATATTTCTTTCTTTGTTTTCTCTCGGTGAAACATACAAGTCACGCTATTATAACAAATGATATGCATATTTCATACAGCAGGTGGCAGCATGTCTCAACATTCATTAAGCGTGTTCTGGCAGTTCCCTCAAGGTCTTAGTATAGTTGTGTAAATGTCATCTTAATGAAGAGGACCTATATT